>NC_137977.1:10719907-11319907 GCF_963924665.1 Micromys minutus
GATATTGTCAGGATTATATTTTCCACACCCTTTCAAAGCTGTCATTCTCTAGTCTAATACGTTTTTGATTATTTCTTTGTGCTGGACATGACTTTGTCTGTTGCAGGCAAACACACAAATCTAATGCAACTGAAATGCCTTTGTTATCTAGCAACCTGATTGGATGCTCACTTTGGCCACAAGCTAAGTTTCATTTCTCTTTTGAGGGAGCAGAGGTTTGACAGAAGTATTCACTGGTAATAATTTAGTACCTTTCTGTCGAAAGGTAAAAGAAATTAACAAAGAAGTCAATATTTTAGCTACATTGAGTTATATATATACATATACATATATATCATCAGCTACAGTGATGGCTTACATTAGGTGTCTCATAAATAAACTCTCTTTCACCTGATAACTGAATATTTGCCAATGGTGAATAATAAATTAATTGTCACACTAAACAAAGCACTGTATTAAACAGCCAATGTGTTTCAAAAATACAGAAGCAACAGAATTTGATCTGGAATATCATTTCTGATGGGCTCACTATGATATCATACCAGACTGGGCAGGTTTCCTGATCCCTTACCCACCACACTTTGTATTTGGTCATCTAAAACTGATCAATTATTTTCAAAACCACTGAGATCTGATATCTTGAATAAGGAGGTATTTGTGGTACCAGTGGTGCTTGATGTGTCTTCAGGTTCATTATGAAAATCTGTTTCTCTTAGAGCTAATACTTGTAAAATAGAATCTTCATTGAATAGCACGAATCCACAGTCCAATATCCGTTCGTTGCTGTTTGTTTTCTCGCTAGGCTCCTTTCTCAATTTGTTTCCATCCACAGATTACCTAAAATCCTTTCAAAGAGCCAGCTTCGATTGTGTTGGTTGTTCTTTTGCTTGTTTCGTATTTATAGCAATTTCCAGACTTCTTTACTTTTATTTTAGCATTTTTCATTTCTATTGGGCAAAGTGGTGATGTCAAATAAATGATAAAGAGATTAGGAATACTAATTACTTTGATCTTATCATCACATACTGCATGCAATGTGTCTTACAAATATTCAAATTACTACACACACACACACACACACACACACACACACACACACACAGACACACACACACACCCTGGCAAGCAAGATGGCTTAATTAAGGTTACTATCGCTGTGATAAAACACCATTACTAAAATAACTAGGGAGGAAAGGGTTTGTTTGGTTTATGCTTCATCACTGTTTCTTATCATGGGAAATCAGGAGGGAACTCAAACAGTGCAGGAACCTGGAGGCAGGAGCTGGTGTGCAGACCATGGAGAATGCTGCTTTCAGGCTTGCTCTGCAGTTTTTCTTCAGTCTGTTTTCTAAAGAACCCAGGACCACAGGCCCAGGCATGGCCCAACCCACAGTGGGCTGAGCCTTCTCCTATCAATCACTAATTTAAAAAAAAAAAAAAACCCTACAGGATTACCTGAAGACTGATTTTATGCAATCAGGTTCTCAATTAAGGCTCCCTCCTGATGACTCTAGCTTTTGTCGAGTTGACTTACAACTAGCTAGTGCGACTGACTACAACTTTTCTAATCTCGTTCAACTCCATGATCATACATTACTATTACCATTGCAATGTAAAGCAGCATGGAAAGATGATTACCCAAAACGTGACAACCTGAGTTTGAGCCCTACACCTACAAGGTGAAAGAAGTGAATGAAAACCCACAGGTTGTCCTCTGACTTATGGATCTATGTTCTATTATACACATATCCACATGCTCCCCACACAATGTAATACATTTGAGAAATATTGAGTCTGTCACCTTTTTACTGTTTACAGACAGGCATCAAAATATTAGCCTAGTTCCATTGCACACATTTATTATCCACTAATTATCAAAAGATTATTGATAACTTCGGAATCCAATGCTACCAGCATGTGAAAGATTCTTCAGTGGTTGTTATTTACTTAGGTAGCCAATATTTGAATGAATATGCATTATTAGTAGGCTGGAGATAAGTTTCTTCATATGACTGTTAAATTTTAATTTATTTCTAAAATGATTTTTTTTTTTTCTATTTCTTGTTCTATGCTCTTTTTTTCTCTTTGGCTCTACTCATAGGTGACATTTGCCCATTGTGATTTTATTAAGTTTTTATTTATTAATTTATGGGGTAGCACTGGGGTACAAGGAATCAGATAAGTCTTACTTTATGATTAAGTACTTCTCTTCATCAAATTGAGTGATTAATGCCCCAAACTTTTGTTTAAATTGAGATTGTTGTTTTTTTTTTTTTTTTTTTCAGGACATAAGACAATACAACTAACTTTTCTTTCAATTATTTGCATGAAAGTGATTTTAAAAATACATATCTTATGCATGTATATATCTGTCTTATATGCATTTATGTGCATCACATATGTTCAGAATCATGGGAGACCAGAGGATTTTGGATCCCCTGGAACTAGAACATCAGGTGTTTATGAGACATTTAATATGGGTGCTGGAAACAAAACCTGTCTGCCACCCTAGTGGTAAGTGCTCTATACCCTGAGACATATCTCCAGCACCAGAACTCTGATTCGTATAGTTCCTTATAAGACTTGGTGTTGTTCCACAGTCAGCACACTTGATTTGAAATTTTGAGAGTACATTACCTTTTGAGAGTACTTGTACCTCTTCTGACACCTTAGTCCAACAGTTAATCTATAAACAAAGCCTCTTCTGACTGAGCTTCCATTACCTTAATGTTCCTTATTAAATTTTCCCTTCTCTAATTAATAAATATTGACTAATCATCACCAAGTTACCAAAGAATAGAATTTTTACATTACAAAGTATGAAACGCATTTAAGATTGGATATTCAAGAAGATAGTAGTTGAAATACACACCATAGTCACAAGATGTTTAAGATATTATTGAAAAAGGAAGGTGAAGTACAGTTATGGCATTTTATCATTAACAAATTGCTTTCCTACCAAGTATGAACATCAGGTTTAGACAGCATTTATTGGTTGGCTCTGGTGTCCTATATAATATGATCTTTGCTCTTCTCTACAGTAGAGAAAATTCTGAGTACATACTATTGAAGGTCAATGGAAATTATAAATACAAAACTCTCCTGGATGTGCCTTTACACATACTCTATGCTTTTGAATTAAACATGGTGGCAGATATCTACAATCTGGTCAATCTGAGGAGGGTTTCAAAACTAAAGGCTAACTTGGGCTACATAGCGAGACCTTGCTATTTGTGATCATATGATATGTTACATTAAACTATATGTTTAAATATGCGGGTTTTAAAAATGAATGGGAATGAAACCCAGGTCCTCTGCAAGAGTAGTAAACACCCTTGCCTGATGTTTTAACATTTTCCCCATTGTCTTGATCTACTTGTACTTCAGTTTTGTATCTAAACTCACCTTTTTAATAGCCTAGAAGCACCACCCCAGCTGATATTTCTACAATACAACCTAAAGTACAAAGACCTCTCTTCAGCAAGAGAGGCTGAAACTTTAAGGTGCCAGAATATTAGATTCTGCTAGACTGTGTCTCTAAGTAGAACAGGGAATGTTGCACCTTCAAAATCTCCACAATCAAGTAATGTCAATATGAGCTGGTATGCCAGTTTAGTTAGGGACAGTTCCACAAGATCCCATCCCTAGATTATAAATAAGAAATTATAGGTGACCACTGGTGTTAAAGAGAGTTATAACTGGTATTCCCCAGAGAAAAGACCCTGATAAGCTATCCGGTCTTAGAGGGCCAACCGTAATATGCACATATAAGCAATGTTAAATGAGCTTAACTGGTTGTATATATGTGTGTGTTTGTGTATGTCAGAACATAACAGTAATAAAGGAGAGGTTATAAATTTGAGAGTGTATGGGGAGGGACAAAAGAGATAAAGAGGGGAGAGAAATAAGTGGGTATAATACAAATACAGTACTAACATCTGACATTTTAAAATTCTCTATGGTAAAATTTTTTAATATAAGTAAAAATTCAATTTAAAAAGATGAATCAGATTCCCCAATGTAAAAACATGAATCATGTCCTCATAAATATATCGACAGCATAAACTGGACATACTATGATTTTACTTCTTAGAAAATAAGCGACAGGAAGGTGGGAGCTGCGAACAGGGAGAAGAAGTAGATCATGGAGAAGTTAAGGGAATGAACTGGAGGTCATTATCTTCAAAACACATTTCGTGAAATGATGAAATATTAAAAAATACTGAATAAAATGGGAGTTCACCTCTGTCACAGGACTGACAACTTAAGTGCCTAGGTCCAGTTGATGAATCTACCTCATTTCATCTCATGGGATGCACACACAGCATTAAAGCCAGCAAAGGAAGACATGGGTTGCCATCTTCCTCCATAAGCTTCTATATTCTGGTAGGTTGACCAAATCATTCATATTTTCTGAGCTTCACCAGTAAACCGTTAGCAAATATTACTTCCTTTGTTAGACTTACAAAGCAGGAAAAGCAGAATTTAGTTATTTGTATTAAGAAGTCTAAGAACTGAGGTTGTGTGTGTGTGTGTGTGTGTGTGTGTGTGTGTGCATTATGCATGTGAATGCTATATGCATCTCTCTGTGTGTATGTATAGATAATAAAGCAATGATAGTTACATGCAATTTGGAGGCTAGAAAATCTCCAGATAGGCAGCCAGAAGTCTGGATGCTCAGCAAAGCCAGTGGTGAGGCTCTGGCCTGATAAATGACAGAGATGATGGTGAACCATTTAGCTTCAGACATGCAGGCTCAGTCAGGCCCGGGAAGAACTAAGGTTTGAGTCTGAGTTCTGAGACCAGAAAGCTCCCACACTGTAGTTTGGTTATTGAGGTTTTGTCTTTTACTGTCTATTTTAATGGTAAGTGAGGGCTCCCAAGACTTGGAGTCTGAAGGAAGCATCTATGACCCTGTCCCCAAGACAATTTTTATTGGTAAAGATGTCAACAGACAATAGCTGGGCAGAGAAGACATAGGTGATGTTTAGGTTTTGTGTGCTTGGGGTTGGAAGAGGACCTTGAGGAGAAGAAGGTGTAGGAGAGGAGAAAGAAGATGTCATGGGTTAAAGGTCAAGAAAGCGTGGCTCTGAGAGATGCCCAACTAGAGTTAAGAGAAGCCCAGATGGAACATAGTAAATAGTAAGCAATAATTCGGGGTTACCAATACGAAAGTAGATTCTAACAGCATGGAGGAAAAGCAGCTGCTCAGATATTATGATGCTTAAGGCTTATTGTAAATATAAAGGCTGAGTGTGTCTTTTATCCAGAAACTCAGTGAACAAGATGGAGTAAAAGCCCCAGGCCTGGATTATAATATTTCTACAACACCAGTCAGAATCAGGAAGGAGAAGGTCCCTCCTTCCAAATGTTTATATGTGTCTGAGTGAGGTCTTCAACTGGTTGGATGATTCCCACACCATACATAGTGAAATGGCTGGACATTCCATGGTAAAATCAAATGACAGAAACATACAAGTTACATTTAAAGGTATATTAACGACTTCACCTCTAAAGGACTGGTAGTCCCAATCACTTTTAAAATTTTGAGATGATTATCTAATTTATTATAAGCATAAAATATGGAAGGAGTTGTATTTCTTCTATATCTCTAAAGGCAATATGAATAATTTTAAATTTCTGTATACTAGTGGTCTCAACCTATATGTCATGACCTTATAGGCATAGCATATTCAATATCATACATATCAGATATCTGCATTATTATTTATAATGGTAGCAAAATTACAAGTATAAAGTAGCAATGAAATAACTTTATGATTGGGGATCACCATACCCTCCTCATGTTGTGAAGTATCACTAAAGGTTTGGAGAGTTAGAAAGGTTGAGACCTACTGCTGCATACTAAACACACATTATTTATCCCATAGTGAATAGATTTGATAGTTCTACAATAATTTGTAAACTTAGGCAAACTATAATCAATGTAGATACACTAGAAAAGAATGAGCTAAGATATAATCCTGTAGGGCTAAAATTATTAGTAATTGACAGTCAAATTGGTAATTAATAATTATATTGCAATTTTACAGTAATACTAAAAGTTTAACATTGATTCTCAGTCTTATCATTACTATTTTAGAAAATATTTTAGTAAAATTTCCTCAAGGTATGGTAGTGTGATAGATCTGAATTACTGCTTTATTTTGTTGTTTAATATGTCTTGGCATGAGTGCAGGAACTTATGGAGGCCAGAAGAGGGAATGATCTCTAGCACTGATGTTACAGGTAATTGGGAGCCACCTTTTGTGGATGCTAAGAAATGATTATCAGCCCTCTGCAGGAGCAATATGAATTTTTAAGGACTAAATCATCTATGCAGCACTCACTGGCTGTTTTAAAACATAAAGTTACATTTTACCAATATTCACACCACTGTCACTAATGTGTGTGGGAAAACTCTGCTAATTAAAGTCAAAGTCCACCATGACCAGATAGTCTCTGCTCAGAGGAATATGGTAGCCTCCCTTCATCAGTGGGTCTTTTCCTTCTCTGGCCTTGTATGGGGAATTCTAAGCCCCATACTCACCTCTACCTGAGGAATGTCAAGGATCAGTTTTCTTTCTCCTTTCAAAACCTGTTCAGCCAGCACCCGAGAGTCCAGAAATTCTTCCCCATGCTAATGAGGCATTCTGGGTACTCGAAGCCCCCAACAAGTGACCTTCACCCATCCTGTATGTTCCAACCCTTAGTCCCCCAAAACTTCACAAGCCTTCAGCACCATAAGTTAAAGGTGAACTGCCTACTGACTGCAGGTCCCAGTGTGGTTTATTCAGCACACATATTCACAAAGATTCCAACCCCTGTTCTAGGTCTCTGCTTACACTCAGCTTGTGGATTGTATTGGTAGATGATATAAGAGATCAGGAAGACCCACAAATGTATAGTTACATAGGACATAACATTTTTATTCAAGTGGTTTCCATCATTGTCAAAATGTACTAGAAGGAGGTGACAGTCATGTATGTCATTTTATTTACTATATCGTATTCATAGAATCCAGTGAGTTTTTATATTTATGTTATCTATGTATAGGACAAAGTAACATAAATTTTTTAGTGTGAACCATCCACTTTTACAGCTCTCAGAAATCATTTTATATTTTATTTTTTGCCAAGGGAAACTTGGAAAGTGTTCATAAATCACAGTTAAAGATGATCCTGAGAACATGTAGCCTGGTCTCAGGAGCTCTGGTTGCCTTGGAAATGAAGGTGAAACAGGCAGCCACTTCTGGAAAACTTTTGTTCTTGCCATTGTTTTCAAACTCAAATGATTTAGGTTTAGAAGGAAAAGCTGCACACTAACTTTGTGAACGAAGAGAGCATGGGAGTCCAGTGTATAGACCATCGTTAAGTGAGTCATCAGGCTGAAATGAAGGTCAGTGAGCTTGGTGTTCCTGTACACTCAGAAAGAAGATGCTTGTTCTACCTACAATTATCAAAGACTTTGAAGGAAACAGGAACCATGTAAAGTAGGGTGCATGTGCTGAAGAAGCCTCTTTTTTTTTTTTTTTTTTTTTTTTTTTTTTTTTTTTTTTTTGTATTTGTGGTGGAAGCTTGTATGGAAGTCCAAGGACAACACTAGGTGTGGGTATTTGCCTTCTTTTGAGACAGGGTCACTTCTTGATGCCAAGCTAATTGTCCCTTAAGCTTTTTGGAATTTTCCTGTCTCTATTTGGTTGTAGGAATGCTGAGATTTCATCTGAACTACACACTTAGCTATCTTCCCAGCTCAGAGCAGCATCCTTTACCCAATTTGTCTACAGGGCTCAGAAGTAAACTATGAAAATTTAAGACACATAAAAATTTAAGGCGAGGCTTTTGGAACCAGAGTCTTTATGTTTATCTTCTCTCCTGATCGCTTTATCAAATATTCACATTCCTTCCTCAGACATCAAGAGATTTTTAAGTGAAGAAGAATTGCTTTTAGGACCCATACAAAGTATTACCCTGCATAGGACTGCAGAGGGAGTGGCTGGATCGCCATTAAGGTTAATGCCTATTCCCCAGTTCTTCACTTTTGTTATTAAATGGCTTGGAAAGCCAATTAACATTTTATAGGAAATGGAAAAGTCAGGAGTAAGTGCTAGTGGAACAGGGTATTGGAAGGGATGTAGGTCACAGAGAAGGAGACTGTTAAAAAGGAGTAAAATAAGACTGCTTTGAATATAAACATAGGATGAGCTGCCACAACTTTTGGACCAACTTTATTCATGAATATGAGTTTTAGAACAAGGTTTCTATAATATTTTTCCATATATATAACCATTTTATATAGTATACCATAGGTACAGGATTCCATCAGCATTATATTCATCTTATATATGTATCGGACAAATGAAGAATGCACTACTACTAGACTTTTAAAAAAGACTTCACTTACTTTATTTTCTATCTATGACTGTTTGGCCTACATGTAAGTATGTGCAGGGCTGGTGTCCATGGAGGTCAGAATGAAGTATCGAATCCACTGGAACTGAGATTACAAATGATTGTGAGCTATCATGTGGGCACTAGTGCTGGAGCCTGGGTCCTCTGCAAAAGCAACAAGTGTTCTTTGCCATTGAGCCATCTCTCCAGTTTACCACACACTCAATTTTGTGATCATTTCTGAGACTGGGTGTGTGGCCCACACAAGTAGGAGAGCAAACTTCATAGAGTAGGAAGATTCAAGTACAGGTCCATGTTTCTACCAGATCTGGTCACTGTGCAGAGATGGAGAGAGGACTTTTCAGGATAGCCTTCTATGTGTCAGTCAAAGGTCAATGTCATTTAAATTAGCAGGTGACTTGAATGAACTAAGGAAAAAGAACATCTGCAGTGTAACTGAAAATTTTAACACAACTGAAAAGTAAGGTACTAGTGTTCAACCGTCTTGGGGTGATTCAAGAAGACAAGGATCTCTAGTGAGAGGAAGTTAATGGCCTCTAGCCTGTGCTGAGATGTCTACCTGTATCCAAGCTAGGAATGGAAGATGTGAACCATCAAGCTCCCTACAGAGTATTGACTCATTAGAATACCATAAAACACTGAACGCCCCCTTCTTTCCGCCCCCCAGAGCTTCTCTTGGAGTGCCAGTGGTGAAATCAAGCTGGTTTGTACAAATCGGTCCCAAGAGGATGTGTCAACATTCAAAGGGCACTGTACAAGGAAAACAGCCCACACCAAGCTTAATAATCTCATGTCACCCAAGGAGCCCTTCTATGGCTCATCAGCAGGCTCAAAAATGTAGCCCCACAGTGATTGGGGGGCAGTGGGTTCTTCTCTCAGCTTCCTTTTCTTTAGTTCATGGCACAGAATTCTCAAGGGGACACTAAGAGCACATAAAATATATTTTATTGTACAGTAGTAAAGATAAGACTCTGAGGGAAGAGCCTGCTCAGAGTTGAACTATAAACCAAATTACACAAGCTGGATATAGCTAAGGAAAGCCAGATCCCTCACCTCCCCTGCCAAAACCTGTCCCAGGGATCTCCAACCTATAAGAACCCAGAAAAAGCCATGAACACTCACTGATAATTTGAAAGATGCTTCATGAACTCTGCAGATAATCCATGCAATTTCTTTGATTTTTCTAGCAAATTACTAGCATTATGTTCAGTCATTAAAATTTATAGATAAGCATCATCTCTCCAAATTCCTAGCTGTCTCAATAGAAAGGTGTCTAAATAATCCACCAACTCAACTGAATTCCATGTGATTATTTTGTTCTACAAGGGAAAGATGCTAAAGGAATGAACTGAAGTATCAGAATGTAGTTAGGGGGCTGGAGAGATGGCTCAGTGTTTAAGATCACTGACTGTTATACTAGAGGTCCTGAGTTCAATTCCCAGCAACCACATGGCTCACAAGCATTTGTAATGAGATCTGATGCCCTCTTCTATGTGTCTGAAGATGCTGAAAGTGTATTCACACATACAAAATAAATGAATCTTTTAAAAAAGGAGCCTGGTTAAGTCTCCAATACATCCTTTAGCTTTAGCTAAACAGTACATCAAATTTGGTCACAGATGAATTTTCCTGATGTTTGTTTTGTACTTAGTTTTCTAATGTTGACAGTAATTCCAGTTTACACAAAGAGGTTTATAAACACTTATATTACATTAGGAATTATCTCCACTTGGAGTTACTAATAGAAATTAACTCCAATCAGAACTCCCAGATGGGTGCACTCCCGGCAGCCTCCGCTCTCCTACCCCGCGCGGTGCATCACTCTGCGGACTCCGTGGAGGCTCGGCGCTGCGGTGGGCTCCGGCGGTGGGCGGGCTTCCGCGCAGGGCGGCCGGGCTCCGCGCTGCCGCCGCCGTGGCCCATGGGCACAATCGTCTCGGAAGGCCGGCATTAAACCAAAAAGATGTCCCTATATGATGACCTGGGAGTGGAGACCAGTGACTCAAAAACTGAAGGCTGGTCCAAAAACTTCAAGCTCCTGCAGTCCCAGCTCCAGGTGAAGAAGGCAGCTCTCACTCAGGCCAAGAGCCAGAGGACAAAGCAAAGTACAGTGCTCACTCCGGTCATCGACCTGAAGCGAGGAGGTTCCTCAGATGACCGGCAGATCATAGACACGCCACCTCATGTGGCAGCTGGGCTGAAGGACCCTGTGCCCAGTGGGTTTTCTGCAGGGGAAGTTCTGATCCCCTTAGCTGATGAATATGACCCTATGTTTCCTAACGATTATGAGAAAGTAGTGAAGCGCCAGAGGGAAGAGCGGCAGAGGCAGCGGGAGCTGGAAAGACAGAAGGAAATAGAGGAAAGAGAAAAGAGGCGTAAAGACAGACATGAAGCTAGTGGGTTTTCAAGACGACCAGACCCAGATTCTGATGAGGATGAAGACTATGAGCGAGAGCGGAGGAAAAGAAGTATGGGAGGAGCTGCCATCGCCCCACCAACTTCTCTTGTAGAGAAAGACAAAGAGTTACCCCGAGATTTTCCTTATGAAGAGGACTCAAGACCTCGATCACAGTCTTCCAAAGCTGCTATTCCTCCCCCAGTGTATGAGGAGCCGGATAGACCAAGATCTCCAACAGGACCCAGCAACTCCTTCCTTGCTAACATGGGTGGCACAGTGGCTCATAAAATCATGCAGAAGTATGGCTTCCGGGAAGGTCAGGGACTAGGGAAACATGAGCAAGGGCTGAGCACTGCATTGTCCGTGGAGAAGACCAGCAAGCGTGGGGGCAAGATCATTGTGGGTGATGCGACAGAGAAGGGCGAGTCTCAGGATGCATCCAAGAAGTCGGATTCAAATCTATTAACTGAAATTCTTAAGTGCCCTACTAAAGTGGTCTTGCTAAGGAACATGGTCGGTGCAGGAGAGGTCGATGAAGACTTGGAAGTTGAAACAAAAGAAGAATGTGAAAAATATGGCAAAGTTGGGAAATGTGTGATATTTGAGATTCCTGGTGCCCCTGATGATGAGGCAGTACGGATATTTCTAGAATTTGAGAGGGTCGAATCAGCAATTAAAGCTGTCGCTGATCTGAATGGGAGGTATTTTGGTGGACGGGTGGTTAAAGCATGTTTCTACAATTTGGATAAATTCAGGGTTTTGGATCTAGCAGAACAAGTTTGATTGTAACTTAACGTCACCTCCTTGATCCTTAAAAGAGCTGCAGACTGAGCAATGACACAGGCGTCAGCCTCCATGGCTGCTGGACACTGAACTCTTGGATGGACTTCTAAAATATATGTTGATGGATCCCTTTTTTATTTTGTGTGTTTTTTTTAATATAGTATAAAAATCCTTTAAAAATCAAAAAAAAAAAAGAACTCCCAGATGCATGAAAATTACTTAAAAGGCGAGCAACTTGAGCTAGAAGCAGAGATTTCTTTTCTTTACTTCATCTGTGTATATAATGGGAGTGTACTTGCTAGTGTAGTGTATGCAGGCGCATATGTACACATTTCTGTGTATGTAAGGCTAACTTCTCATGTTTATCCTTCAACTTCTCTCCATATTTTCTGAGGCAAGGTCTCTAACTAAACAAGAGGTTCATAAAATGGCAAAAATGGTTTACCAATGAGTTTCAGGGATCCTTCTACCTCTATGTACTCTTCCACCAGAACTGGGGGTCCATGCATACACTATGCGGTTCTGAGATCTGAACTAACATATATGTGCTTACACAAGCAGGAGTTATATTACCCATTGATCCATCTTTCTAGTCCCCAAAAATGGAGGTTTTTTTTTTTTGTTTTGGTGTCTTATTGACCAAACTAACTTAGTTCACTGAGAAATGAATGCTACACAAGTCATCAAAGGCAGAATGTCTACTGTTATCAATGCAAGAAAAGATTCCCACAGCAATAAAACCACTCAGTGTCAATCTAAGCCTGTGAACCAGCACTGATGCTAAGGCCTCTGTGATGGTTCCACTATCCTCTGTGCAGGATACATTCTCTACACTGGCTTCACATCAGCTTTGGCTACCAGACAGTTGAAATGGACTCTGTTATGGTAGATGATCTAAATAAAGTTTAAAACTTATTTATTTTAATTAGTGCATTTCAATTTAATAGCCACCAGTGGCAAGTACATGTCACATTGGATTCCATAGATCTAGACATAACTATGTTTAAAGTTTGAAAGGAAGGAAGAAAGAAAGAAAGAAAGAAAGAAAGAAAGAAAGAAAGAGAAAATATAATATGGACACAACATGAGCAGGTGCGAGCAGAAAAATGCTCTGATTAAACAATCAAAAGAACAGATTAGAGAAATGAGCTTACTAAATGTAGCCAGTTGAATGGGGGTGATGAACACACAACTGTGTGCTAGCTCCTGGGCAATATAGACAGAAAGGCCAGGACTACTGCTCTGGAGGAAGAGTACACAGCGGTAGAAGGACCCCTGAAATTCACTGGTCAATCATTCTTGCCAAATCCATGATCGTGTTTCATTAAAAACCATGCCTCAAAAAATATAGACAGAGCTGTAGAAGGAAAAACACCAGAAGTCAACCTTATATACACAAGTGCCTATGAGGCCCTCTAAAGATTGTCTCCAAGAACCAAAATAAATAAAATAAGTTAAAAATATAAAAAAAAAATAGGAGACTAGGAAGATGCCTCAGTTAAGAGCACTAGCAGCTCTTCTAGAAGACCAGGGTTTGGCTGCCAGTACCCATTTGGTGGCTCGCAATCATTGTAATTCCAGTCCTAGATGATCCCTTTCTGGCCTCCATTGGCAACAGGTGTACTTTTGGTATACAGACATACATGCAGAGCAGATAGCCATAGCACAACAAAATAAAATTAATATGTGTGTATGTGTGCAAATATTAATACAACAAGTTGAATCTTTGTCACTCTCTGTCTGTGTTTTTGAGGCATGGTCTCTCATTGAACCTGTAGCTCTATATTACTGATTAAGCAGCTCAGCTGCTAGCTCCAGGAATCCCTTTGTCTCAGCTTCCCTAGTGATGGAGTTTTATGTGAATGCTGAGTCTTCAAACTCAGACCTTCATGCTTTCCCAGCACACGTTTACTCACCGAACTATATCCCCTGCTTAAAAACAATCACTATGCTTTGACAGCTCCATCAGAAGTCCTCTGTGTTATAATAATGTCAGACTCCCAATTACACCGACTCCAATTATATCAAATAGGTCACCATTTTCACATAACTTGTTATCACGAACATCTTCCTTTTATGTAGAAAGCCCACCAGCTCACTGTGGTGGATTACGTAGTTTCTGTGAATTGCTTTCGGACACCACTCTATAAATTGTTACCTAGAGAGCTTTTTGTGATGGACTTTATGGAGTTCTCACAGAGCAGAATATTCAGCTGCTGTGAAGCAAGAGGTAAGGACTTTCTCTCCACATCTATCGACATTATGTTTTAACTGTGAGTGTCAAGCTATCATGATTTACTGAGAGTATAAGATAAAGCCAAGTGAGCACCTAGTAGGTTCCTGAATGGTTACAGTAGTCATATAGGCTTTCTGCCAATGGTATTTTAAGATACAACTAACACATTCTAAAATATTTCTGTCCAATATTTGAAATGGAATATTTCCCTTCCTTCAATATTGGAATTTTCATGGTATTAAAAAAGAGGTCAGGCCAAGATATGTCTATTTGTGCGACATGAATTCAGTGGAGTAATCAATCAAGCTTTTCACAATTTTTTGCCTATGGGTATTTTGCCTGGATGTCTGTGTACACATGCATGCAATGACCTTAACATCCAGAACAGGGCATTGGAATCACTGAAAACAGTTACACATGGTTGCAAGTCACTATCTGAGTGCTAGGAATCAAATCTGGACCCTCTGGAAGAGCAGCCAGTGCACTTGTTTGCTTAGCCAGATCTCCAGCTCCACAAAACAAATTTTATTTTAAGGCCTGCTTCATGATCTGGGACTGTTTTCTGAAGTAAATAAATTTAGAAATAAATGTTTAATTCTCTCCTACATTTTATGATAATCTACTTATTCTGACTTCCTTGACTCAGGCCTGCAAACCTGGATTGCACCCTGCTCCCTTTAGGAATCTCTTGATGACCAAAATCGTGACTATATTCACACGTGTATCAGGCAACAAGGGCTATGTTTGAATTACAAACTTACTAGATTTGCAAGTGATTTAATGTCTTTAACACTCACTTTCAATTGTCAACTTTTATAAATCATAAAGCTATGTAACATAAAAAAAACAGATCAGGCATTAAGAAGGTATTGTTAGAACAGAGCACATACCTCAGTTAGTAAAATGCTTGATTAAAGCATGAGTTAGATACAGAATATAAGTAAAAAATGCCAGATGTGGTAGAATATGAATATAATCTCAGCGTTTGGATGGCAGGTACAGTTGAATCCCTGGGCTTTGCTCATCACCAAGCCCAGCCTACTTTCTACTTGGTGAGTTGTAGGCCATTGTGAGAATTATGATTTAAAAAGAAGGTGGATAGAAGGAAGGAGGACGAAGTCGTGTTTTCATGAATAGCTTAAGGTTTCTTGGGATGGCTAGACCACAGTATCTGGTCAAAAACTAGGTATAAAAATGGAGGCACAGTGTCAAAGATTAGAATGCAGACATTTCAGAAGAAAAGTAACAGTTGAAATCATAGCTTTACCTTGAGCCTCATGCACAACAAGACACTTAAAGGAACAGAGAGGAAGAGGGAAGGGAAATTAAAGTGCAGCATAAAAAAAAATAGATGGGAAATTTAAAAGCAAACCCTAGAGAAGCAGGAGACGAAGAGTGCTACAAGGACTCAAGTGATGTGAATAGCTGTCCTAGGTACTGAGGTCATGGGCATCTCAAAGCTTGAGTCATAGGGGTATTCAAATATCCCCAGGAAATCCATAAAAATAAAATGATGAAAACCATCGTAGTTTTGATAATTGGTGAAATTAGGGACAACTTAACCTAGCAATTACAGTAAGAGGGAGCGTGTTTTAGACTGAGGAAGGTGTGTAGGGAATGAACCCATGGAAAGGATCCTTTTAGTATTTTCCATAAAAGCTTGAATGGCAGTATGGTGGAGGGGTTAAGGTGCTAGATTCAAAAGGTCCACATAAGAAATGAGGTTTCAGTCTTACAGACTACTGCTACCAGCTCTATTTTGACCTATGATCAAGAGTACCTGTCCTAGATTCAACCTAGACAGGCTTTGACCAACAAAACATTTAAAATGGAAATCCCATATATTCATGTCATGAAAAAAGAAGGAAGATACCGAACAGAGATTCAGGCAGACAAGAAATCATCATACAAATGTTAGTTATTAAGGCTCATGATTACCACAATTTGATCCTGCTGGATTCTTCTCTGTATATCAGCCCACTTTATATTAGAGTTGAAAAAAGAGAATGAGAAGTCTGCACCCTATGGAGTATGTGGAGAGGAAACAGCCAAAAACAAAATGATGCCTTTTGTACATAATTTCAGCTTCAGGGTCCAATGGGGAACTGCAGAGAACCACAATAGCCTTCTGTAGATGCTGTGATGTGAGCTTCCTGACACAATGTCCCTTGTCAGTGGAAGGGATAATGACAGACTGCTTCTTGCTTCTTTCATTTGCTTAATTTGAATAATTCTTTATCCAAATTGTAACTGCTGTCATTTTGATAATACTCCAATTTGAAAATCTGGATTGTTGGGTGCAGGCCGCTGCCAGCTCTAAACAAATGGTGGGTTGGCCACTGAAAGATGTGAAGGGCACTCTGGCACCGCACACAGACAGACTCTTTCCCTGCTATGAAGTCCCCACTGTAGGACAGGATTCACAGTTGCCATTATATTAAAAATGAAACAGGAGTTGGTAAAACTCTACTAAAACCACATAGAGCTACACATCGATGAATCTGCACTCTTCCTCCCACTCCTTTAGTATTCCTTGACTCATTCTTTTGCTTGTTGGTGTTAATTGTGCTGGATCAAACCCAGGGAATCCTGTATGCTAAGCACATGGTGTACCACAGACCAGCATCTCTAGCTTTGTTTGCTTTCTTATCAGATAATCCACTCACTCCCAGCACCCAAAATACATAAATAACTGACTCTATACATTTTTAAAGTTGACTTTAGAAACTCTTTTAAAAAACAATAGTCACAATTAAGCCAGCACATAGGTACTGGATATGTAAATGACTGGGAGTACGTACTGGGAGGAGTGGGATCATGGGATAGATGGAGTCTGTGCTTTCTCAGATAGCACATCGATTTAGGGGAATATAGTGTCCCAGGAGATGAGTAAGCAGTAGAAGAACGTAGTATTGAACATGCTTTGACATTTAAATAAAAAGAAAGGTTGTCTTAAAAACATTTATTTTCTTATTTCTGTTGTGGATCACAGTGTTTCCACAGAGTACAGAAGGGAGGATTAGGTACCCGGAACTGAAATGACATGTGGTTGTGAGCTGCTGGAACTGGGTGGCTGGGAACTAAAACCTGGTCTTCTGCAAGAGGCAAAAGTGTTAATTGCTGTGCTGCCTCCCAAACCACAAATGACAGCTCTTACTTATGTGTCTTGAGGTATTCATTCTTTAAGGTAAGCAAGCTCTGCCCTATCGAATCTGTCTGTTAAACTTATATTGATTTAAACAAAACCCCAAATATATTACACTAAATATAAATGGAGCCAAAAGACCTTTTTAAAAATATGTGTTTGCATTCTTCTTGGACATAGCATAAATTTCAGGGTTCATATTACTAACACGATTATTTCAGATGCTCTAGAAGCATCTTTTGTTCTTTAGTCCAGATTATCTGGTCTTGTTTGTTTTTGTTAGTTTCCTGTCAGCTTGCCGAATACTCTAATTTCTTAAGGTTATTGTGACAATTCTGCATGTCAGAAGTAACCTTAATCTAACTCAGGGTGGTCTCCTCAAAGAGCTGTTGCTCTCCACACTTTAAAAATGCACATAGCCCCAATACAAGAATTCTCATGTTTCAACTGTCGGAGTTATCCACTACCAGCTATGATGTCAGCATCTAATTCTATGCTTTCTACTATGTTCTTTGTAGGTCTCAAGATTTATACATATTCATATAGCTTCTTTTTCTATAAGGCCAAATGTGTTATAGAAGAAATAACAGATAATAAGGTATTCACATACCTTAAAGAGAGAGTCTCCAAACAAATGAAATTGTGTACCCAATCAAACCTAGCACTCTTTCTATACTTGGGGAAAGGTAAATAAAAGCAAGAAAGGTATAAACAGGACTAGTGTAAAAAGAATTCTAGATTATTGGAGGATGAAAATGTATTTTGAGTCTTTTTATTGTATAGAGTTAATATTTCCACTGGCCAGTACCATCAGAGGGTGCCAAAGCCCTTCTACTCTGGGCAGTTATTTTTTATGTCAGTGAAATGGAACTGTTTGTCCAGATTACCTTTTAAGCTGTGCTATTATTGTTCCACTAGGTCCAAAGCTCTAGCTCATAGTAGGTTAAACAGTATGTTAATCTCACTGCATGTTCTCAGCAGCAGTCTTCAGGGCAGAGACGTTATTCTTTATGGGGTCTTTAAGCGACCATCATCCTATCATACAAAAGTGTAAGAATATAGGAGCTAAATGCTCTCAAATCTACATGCCACTAATTGTCTATGCCACCTTCTTATTTTGTGGACCTCAAAAGGCAAAGATGAAGGGGCAGTATACAACATGAAACTTGGGGCCCAAGACGGTGATGGTAGAAAACAGAACTTAAGAGTTCTTCCTGGCCCACTCTGCTTCTAGATTTTATAAGTTCTGTCCGCCCCTTTGACATTTTGGCTGGCATAAGTAGATGGCAGGAACATTTGTGTGTGTGTGTGTGTGTGTGTGTGTGAAAAAGTCTGAGAGATGTCTGTAGGGAGAGATTGCTGGTAAAAGATTTCCAGCTTCTTTCAGTCTTTGTCATTCTGTGAAAATGAAAGCTTTAGGGAGGGGCACCAGAGAATACCAACTAAAGTTGATCTCAATATAATCTTACCACATCTACATTAAAACTAGGAATCTGTAGTTTCATCAGGACCTATGGCTTACTCCCCCACAGGTCTCAGGGAGCTCAGAAGAGCCACAGGAGCGCACTCCATCCTAAGTGGAAGGGTGAGTCAACTTCTTCTGCCCACTGTCTACCCAGGGAGAGGCATCCCAGAACTCTCACAGCACAGGCAGCTGTACTGGCTGGGAGTATACACTTCCAGCCCAAGGCCAGACCTGGTCCAGTTGCATCAAGACTGGGCACTGCCATTAGAACTTACAGCCTACTCAGAAAGCCAAACACCCAGGAACAATCTCCCTCTGGAGACCATGGGCCCAAGACCCACAAGAGAGACAAGCTCCAGTAAGAGACAACAAGATCACCTAGCATCACCTCTAACAAGATGGCAAGAGGCAAGCACAAGGCTCTAAGAAACAGAAACCAAGACAACCTGGCAACATCAGAACCCAGTTCTTCACCACTGCAAATAGTGGATATCCCAACACACCAGATAAACAAGATTTAGACTTAAAATAATACTTCATGATGATGATGGACAACTTTGAGAAGCACATAAATAACACACTTAGAGAAGTACAGGAAATCCAGGAGAACACACACAAACAAGTTGAAGCCCATAAGAGAAAACACAAAAATCACTTAGAGACCTAAAGGAAAGCACAACCAGGTGAAGGAACTGAAAACAGAAATAGAAACAATGAAGAAAGCACAAAAGGAGACAATCCTGAAGTTGGAAAACCTAGAAAGAACAACAGGAGTCATAGACAAAATGGCAACCAAAAGATTGGGAAAAGATCTTTGCTAATACTAAATCTGATAGAGGGCTAGTATCCAATATATACAAAGAGATCAAGAAGTTAGATTATAGAGAATTAAATAATCCTATTAAAAATAGGGTATAGAGCTACACAAAGATTTCTTAACTGAGGAATATCGAATGGATAAGAAGCACCTAAAGAAATGCTCAACATCCCTTAGTCATCAGGGAAATGCAAATCAAAACAACCTTAAGATTCTACCTCACACCAGTTAGAATGGCTAAAATCAAAATATCAGGTGACAGCAGATGCTGGCGAGGACTTGGAGAAAGAGTAACACTTCTCCACTGTTGGTGGGATTGCAAGATGGTACAACCACTCTGGAAATCAGTATGGTGATTCCTCAGAAAATTGGACATAGTGCTACTTGAGGACCCAGCTATACCACTCCTGGGCATTTACCCAAAAGTAGTAACATCTAACAAGGACACATGCTCCACCATGTTCATAGCAGCCTTATTTATAATAGCCAGAATCTGGAAAGAACCCAGATGTCCTTCAACAGAGGAATTGATACATAAATTGTAGTACATATACATAATGGAGTTCTACTCAGCTATTAAAAATGAGTCCATGAAATTCCTAGGCAAATGGATGGAACTTGAAGCTATCATCCTGAGTGATGTAACCTTGTCACAAAAGAGCACTCATATGTATGCACTCACTTATAAGCAGATACTATCACCCCCCACACACACACAAAGCTCGGAATACCCAAGAAACCATCCACAGAATTTATGAAGCTCAAAAAGAAGGAATACCAGAATGTGGATGCCTCAGTCCTTCTTAGAAACCAGAACAAAACACGGGAAAAAATACAAGGTCTAATAGAAGAGCCTGGATTGAAGAAAAGATCTACAGAAACTGCTTCACTTGGAGAACCACCCTATATACAGCCACCAAACTCACAATATTGCTGATGCCAAGAAGGTTTTACAGGCAGGAACCAGATATGGATGTCTCCTTAGAAGCTCTCCCAGAGTCATATAGATACAGGTGAGGATTCTTGCAGCTAAACATCAGACTGAACACAGGGACCACAATGAAAGAGCTAGGGAAAGGACTGAAAGAGCTGAAAGGTTTGCAACCTCATTTGAAGAACACCATCAACCAGCAAAGACACTGAGGTGAAGAGGGTAATTGGGAGAGGGAGCACTGTCATAGGAGCAAGTTGAGGTGGGGGAAGGGAGGTGAGTAGGGAGGATGGGTATTACATTCGAAATGTAAATACAGAGAATATCCTACAAAATTGAAAGAAAACTATGAGCCTGTAAAAGATACATTCCCACTGATTATACAGCTGCATACTTGCCATCTGTTCTAGAATTCTGACTTGGCTTTTTAACATCACCAACACCTGAGGAATGGAATCCAAACTGTGTATGTGGGATGTGTGTGTGTGTGTGTGTGTGTGTGTGTGTGTGTGTGTGTGTGTGTGTGCATGAGCGCATACATGGGCATTCACTGTGGTATATACTTCACAGAATAATTCAGTTTTCTAAGGGTTAAGGTGTAGACCTAGGATTCCTAACTAATAAACTTTCATGAACAGCAGATGGCATTAGAGAGGGAAATGAGGTGAAGGAAACACAGGCAGCTTGGAGCTAAGCAAGGAGTATGAGATGATGCTACTTTTATTTTTACAATGGTTAAGGAAACACAATAGAAAAATTCACTGGTTGCTTAATTTGCTCTGACTTGACTTATTTTTTTTTTTTTTTTTTTTTTTTTTTGCTTTGATTTGAGAGCTAACTTTGCTTTCTCTTTTAAGAATCAATTGAAATGTGGGAAACAGTTTCCAGCTAATATTTTATGGTAAAAATTAGCATGCAAATACATCTCTTTTCTTCTCAAAACAACAGCAGCTACAACATCAACAATACCAACATTATTGAAATCCCATATAAGTATTTTTTCTGTCTTTATACACAATGCATTTCACCCACCACGATCTCTGTGATTTTAATGATAACTTCATAAGTCAGACAAACATCATAATACAGTCTGGGAGCCCATGTTCTTCTTCTTTGTCATTCCTGTCTTAGACTCTTATTTAAAAATAAGAACCTCATATTTTCTAGTCACAAGGTCCTATGAAGTGATTCAGCCATTCAGGAGCAAAGGGAAGTAACTCTGGTTGGATGTGAATGGTGACAGGTCATCACATTCTCTTCTGGTTTCACACATCATTCATGCACTGGCGTATTGTTCATTTCTATTTCTTTTCATTTGCACCACTAATGGAATCCGAGTTATCATTTTACAGATATAGAAATAACTAAAATTTGGCACAGTCAGCATTCAGAGAAAAAACTAATAAAGATCAATATTTTAAATGATAAAAGCAGGGTCAAGCCATTCAGAAGATATGTTCTATCTCTGTGTCTCTCTCTGTCTCTGTCTCTGTCTCTCTCTCTCTCTTTCTCTCTCTCTCTCACTCACTCCCTCTCTCTCTCCCCCATCCTCTCTTTGAACAGTGGTGAATACAGAGGATTCAGGGATACAAAGAAAGAGGGCACGTTTTCCCAATGTAGGGTTATGCCAAGTCAACGGGATAGAGAGGGTGATTAGGAGCAAGTGCACCTTTGTTAAGACAAATGGAGTGGGACGGGGAATGGGAGCAGTGGGGAAATTTGTTTACATTTCAAATGTATATACAGGGAGTATCTAATAAAAATAAATAAATAAGAAAGAAAATCAAAAGATAAAGACAAAAAAAAGAGAAAAGAAAAAAGAAAAGAAAAGGGGACAGTTGAGGACTCAGCCCAAAATGTGACATTCCCACCACCCCATAAGACTTAAAGAATGTTTTCCTGAAGAGGTGCAAAGACTAAGAATTGAAGCTGGGTTTTTGTGAATGTTAACCATCATTCTACAAAACGTTTTGCCCCACCCTACCTCCTCCTCCTTCTTATATTTTTATAAATTGTGTAATATAAAGGTAGGTACATTTATCTATCTAATTTTAAAGGATTTACATATTGATTTATTTTTGTAGTGTAATAATTTTCAATTTATAATTATAAATGTTCTTTGACATATAAACAAAAAGAAGAAAATATTTATTTATACCTGTACTTTAGATATAATTACAAAATATTTGTTTACAATCTAGGTATAGTAAGTTGCCTGCATATATACATTTCTTATGATACTGTAGCAAGCATTTAAATACCTGATTCATTTAAAGTGGTGAGGCATATAAACTCTAGGAAATTCCTAAATCATGAGCAAATAGAAGCTGGATCTAGGCATTAATCACTGTGAACAGAGCATTATTGATACTAACCTACTGGCTGGGGAGGCTTGATGGCTTCTGATTTGTTTCTGTTCATGTGTTTTTAGTGAAAGCAATGTACATTCCATAAAGTTCTTATTGCCTTAAATTCTCTAGCCTTCAAACCCCAGTGAATATTAAGAAACCAGAGCATTAGTCTTGACAAACCAGTGACGATCCCTCTTATAACACCAGAGGCAGAATGAATCACTATGTGGGAAAAAGAATTGCTCCTAGTCTACCTGATATTTCATTCTAATATAAAACAGGAATCATTCGGTTACATCATATTGCTGCCACTCACTGAAGCTGTGACAACAGAGGGAGCTATCCAGGCAGGGACGCAGACACTGTTTCCACACAGCCTTATTTTAACCCCATGGTCACCAGCTCACCCATATAACACTGTGTCCATTTTCTTCTTTCAGGTTTAAAAAATGTACCAGCCCCAAATGAATATACAGCATGCAAGCTGCTATAAAGACTCACCACTACTTGAAGTGTCATTCAGGTTTAGCAGTCCTCCTCCTAGTCCTCGGTAACTATGGTAACTGTAGGTCCCATTGCCATTGATGTACAGTACCTCCTGGGATCCTGGAACAGTGGATGTTGAGTAGGTGGCCTGGGATGCCTCAGGCTTGCACTGTTTGTCAGAGGGAGTAGCTTCATCCTGCAAGGAGACAGCATTCCATCATTGTGAAAATTCTGAGCTGCCACTTCTCTTTGTACACGCTTGATGCCAGCCACATGGTTGCTCTGGGTAAGAAAATTCCATACAGTGAACATAAAGCTCATGTGCACATTTTCCTCAGCTTTGCTAAAAGCTGATAGATAGATAGATAGGCAGACAGACAGACACACAGACAGACAGATAGATAGATAGATAGATAGACAGATTGATTGATATATAAATAGATGGATGGATGGATGGATGGATGGATGGATGGATAGATAGATAGATAGATAGATAGATAGATAGATAGATAGATAGATAGATAGATAGATGATAGATAGACAGACAGACAGACAGCGGGGCAACCATGTGGGCAGGCTGTTCATTTTTAAAAATGACCATTTCCAACTAAGTTCAAAATAATAGAGTGCTTCAAAACCACCAAGAGGTGGCAGTCACCTAAAGGACCACTGGCAAGTGAGTGGACAGAGAAAACAAGGAGCACATACATAGTGGAGCCTTGTTCACCCTTGAAGCAGAAAGCCCTCATGCGTACTAAAACCCTGCTGAAGCCCATGGACACTTGGCAAGGGAACACGTGCGAGCAGGAAAGCAGATACCACACAGTTTCATTCATGAGAGGAAACTAAGAACTGAAGGGTACCGGACAGTGAAGGACCGCTGGTGCCATAGCTGTGGATTCAGGCTACGCAGCAGGGTTTCAGTGTGTAGACAATAGTTCTCTACTGTGTGACTGGGTGGGAAGGTGGCGTATAGTAACTAGAAAACAAACAAGCAGCAAACAGACTAAAAATACACAGAGACTAGAAAACAACTTGACCGATTTTGAGCTTATTTTGCCTGTTCCTTGCTTCTCTCTTCGAATGTCTCCTTTCTTCCCTTACTGTTTCTTCCTCCCCTGTTTTCTCATTGTACTTTATGTTTAAAACATCAGAAAATTATATTGTGTGTTAACTCTATGCTAAGTTTGTTGCCAGCATCACAGGACCCTGAACAAAACCTTAAAACACCCAGGTCATTTAGGGGTGTTTGTCAGGTCACCATCATCCAGGAAACTACCTTTACCCTACTGAGAAAGGATGTTAACGAATTAAAGATTAAATTTGTAAGAAATGCTATATTTTAATAAGAAAATAGATTGTATTTCTCCTTAGCTATAAGTTCAGGAAGTCTAAAATATGCAAGAAAGATAATTTACATTTCCTTGCTTTTTACAATATTTATTATTTCTTCTGACTTTATTCTTTCCTTCACTCTTCCATGTTGGGAATGACCTTCTGTAAGCAAGAACAGGCCTTTATCACCAAGTCATATCCCCAGCCTTCTTTCATTTCCAACAAAAAATATTTCTATAGATATATTTTTAATAATTTTTAGGAGTGATTCTTTTATTACCAGCAGTGTTTTGCACGCCATAGAAAAAGAAACATGGAATACAATTGTTCTATTGTATCCTAGTCACATGTTATATTGATATTCTCATCATTAATATGAAACTTGGCATGACTTTGTTCTTGTTAAGTTGATGTACTTAGCTCAGATGGCTCTGGTATACTCAGCCCTGGATGGGGACACATGGTCATCATTTTTACAGTAAGGTTATAAAAGAGAACCTGAAACTTAATGACTTCCCAGTCTAAATGGCACCTTGATATCAATGACTTACAGTCAAAGTAAAAATAAGAAGAGAGATAGAAAATGGAAAAGAAAAAGATTATGCAACATGAAACTTGCATTTTAATGTAATTAAAGTAGCAAAACTGATGCTTCTGAAATTTGTCTGATGCAAACATGAGTTGATCTAAATCACTGTACAATTAGAATGTTGGGTTGCAAATTCAAGGCTTGCCATTAGAGCCACTGAACCTCTACGGGGACATATTGCTTTTAGTATATGTGCTGCCGAAGCGAGCACAGACATATTGCTTTTTATAACACTTTCCTTGAAAGAAGTTACCCATTAGGTCAAGTAAAGACCAAGATCAAATCAGGTTTGCTGCTGCTGCTGCTGCTACTGCTGCCACCAGCTCTACCCTCCTGACTCTCCAGTTGGCTGTTCTAGTTTATTAATTTTATTTTACTGTCAATGAAATGGTGCCCAAAGAAGATGGGTTGCAGATTCTGTAGAAAAGAATTTGGGTCATGAAACCCACTGCTGGGACTTTTAAGTACATTAATGTTTGCCTTCAGGGAAATATCTTTTTTTTTTGTTTGTTTTGTACTTAAGATGAATCCATGTATTAACCATAATAAGTGAGCTTAAATAATCTGGAACATTGCGGATAGCTATTTCAGAAAATCTGTTGCTGCTGGATATGGAGATCATTAGCACGTTATGGTAATCAGGCTACTGGGTCAGTGATGTTATGAGGAAGAGTTATTAATAAGTTAATTTTGTAGAACACAAATAGCTACCATGTAGGCATCCTGGATGTGATGGGGATGATTGCAATAAGTTAGATTCTGGTGCATCCCGGACTAGATTTATCAGTCTCTCCAATGAAACAGCCTCCTGTGTAAGTGTGCCAGCATATCTGTCTGGGCACAGATATCTACATATCATCAAGAGGTTACAAAAATGTCTTAAAATCTGAAACTGAATGGGAACATTTTCGTTTTGCTGATAGGTACCTTGATCATTTTATATTTAGGATTTTTAAAAACCCCTTCAGATTTTGGACATTCAACCAATATTCTATGCAAATGTTAAAAAAAAAATACCAAGTACTATAAAGTCAGATATACTCTGGTCCGAAGCATTTAGATTACAGATATTCAACCTGTTTATATTAATTCCCCCACTCTAACATAGATGTGGTATATAGCTTGAGGCTATTAGAGACCACCAGATGATGAATACGTGGACTTCTGATGTTTGCATGCTGAGATAGCTGGTGTTTGAATTCCCCCAGAGGCCCATGCGTCATAAACTTGTTCCCTTTGGTGAAGTTACTGAAAAAGCTGCAAGCTTCAGAAAGGGCAAACTAATGGCAGTCTCACTGGGGACAGATCTCCCTCAAGACTGTGGTATCCCAGCCACCCTTGCTACTTGCTACTCTTTTGCTTCATGGTTCAGCATGAAAAGGAGTTTGCTCTGTCCTTTTATCTCAGCCCCTGCAATCCAACAAAACCCATCATAGACCCAAACCAACATGAGTACTTGATTTCATGCTGACATCTCCCAAAGTGTGAGGTAAATAAACTTACAATTACCTCAGGGTTTCATTGTAGTAACACAAAGCTAGTAATACACTCAGATTAATTTTTCATACAAGTACCTATTTCCTAGAAAAGTAATATATTTTAAACTGGTCTCTACAGAATCTGTATGCTTTGAGGGAAAACATCAGAGTCTCCCTGAGGATGTGAGGTATATTGACATGTGCCACATCCTTTGTCTGTTGCCAGATTAATGGCTCTGTTTTATTTCACTGTGACCTCACCAAATGACTATATCCAAAGTGTTATGGAAATGACTCAGCTTTAAAATACTTTCTGTAAAGGCGAAGCTCTTGAGAACTCAAAGGACACCAGAATGTCCTCTCTTCTTGGGGTACTTGTGAAGGGCTGGCTGTAGCTCTACCACTCAAACAGGGTACATAATCCAGGCTTCCAGTTGTGGTAAAGTCCCTCTTCTGAGGGACCCATGTCCTTTTTGAAAGTGAGAGAAAGATGCTCTCACAGTAGAGCGTCTTGTTATGCAAAAGAAGAGACATTATTACGGCAGTGTTTTCTTATAAATTCTTTGCATGGGAGAATTAATTTGGATTATTAAGTGTGCCATTTAAAAGTGTAACTCTTTCTTTATTAACTGTTGTTCCAAACTGCTGTAGCTATGCTGGGAAGGAAGATAATTAATTCCATTAATAATCAAAGCCAATTTTGTAGGGATTATTTGTATTCAAACAAAGATTTGCATTATTAATGTTTTGGCAGTCCACTATACATACAGAAAAAAAAAAACCACACAAGTCTGGCAATAAAATATGTTCTGGAGTGCCTTTTGTACAAAGTTTAATGAGTGTTAATTCATGGTTTTGTCTTGAGTGATAATCATTTTCGAAGAGAAATGATTTTAATGACATTAAAAGGTACATATGCCCTGAAGTCACATTTTACCTTTGTCATCAACTTTCAGTAATTAATATTTTAATAATGAGAGCTCAACATTTTCATAACAGTTCACCCCCAGAGCAACTATGAAGGTTGTTTTCAGAAAAGGGCACTTTAATATGCTACAAAGCTTCATATCTACACAAATACATTTAATTATCAAAAATAACTAATTCTCTATTTATTAGAAATATTTCAAAATTTATAGTGCATTAAAATAAGGCTCAACAATTGAAGAACCACAAACAGTGGACTAGATAATACACACACATCTCACATATCATACATCACACACACACACACACACACACAAACACACCCACACATACACTCAAACACACAAACACACACATACACTCACACACACAAACACACACTCATACACACACACACACATATACTCTCTTGGATAAAACTATTCAACAGATTAATGAAGTAGTTTTGTTTGTTTTTATAACTAGACTCTTGCCTAGGGTTTTATATCTTCCTACCTACTTTTAACATGCATGTGCATTGGCATTTCATGTGTAAAATGGACTTATATGAAGATGGTCAATTGCTTATACATGGAAGGCAAGACTGTGGTGAGTTACAAGAAGGGACTTCACTTTCTGTTTTCCACCTCCAAAAACAGAGGGCTGCAGCTCTCCTTGTCTGGTTCCCTGATGGACCACACAGATAGAGTCCTAAGCCCCTCAGGCTCATAAGGATATTTTAATTAAACAACTCACAGACAAATTCTTTCTCTACATGAAAGTTAATTTATTTCCCTTAAGGAACATTAATAGTTTTGGTGTTCGTTTGTTTGTTTTGTGTGTGTTTTGTTTTTTTTAATACAACCATAATCTTAAAAAGGTAACACTACATTGACTTCCTCTCAAGACTCCCAGAATTTTTGTTCTTAGATTTTATGTCATCTGCATATAGTAAACATTCTTTAGTTTTATGACTATATATCTCCAAAACCAGCAGAAAATACTAGTTAAATTCTGAGTGGCACCCAATCCACGCAGGCCGGTCTGTGTTTGCGGCCACTGTTATCTCTACACCACCAAGGACTTTGCAAAAACACTCCTCTGAGAACATGAACTCTCATTTTTCGAAGACCATGGGATATGTAAAGAGTAGGCATGATCGATGTACCTGTTCAAGGGAAGAACCTTGAACTGAGCCATAAATGATATTTTTGCTACAGAACAGTAAACATGTAGACTCAGTGCAGGTTTCAATTTGCCCCAGTTTTCTGCAAGCTGATAGCAGATCTCTACTCTCCTTACATGTTCCCTGTAGTTTATAGGGTAGAACATTTTTGTTTAAGATACATATTTTTTAAATCTCCTTGCTTTATGAGTGCAAATGGGGCTGTCGAGCGCAATGCAGAATCCATGTACAAACCGCTGAAAACATCTCTACCTTCTAAAACCTTTTCTCTCCTATTTGGGAGCATTCTAGAAATGAGTAGATTGCTAAGAGTTTCTGGGGACATTGAGGGAGGATCAGAGAGAACCAGAGATCTATTAAAAATGTTCTTCAACCAACAAGAAACCATCTGCCCTGTAAGTGCCTAACTATAATTTGTGGTAAAGGGAACAGACATCTGATGACACAGACATCTGATGACACCAGCCAAGTCCATCCTCATGAACATGCACCCTGGCTCATGTCCTGCAGCGCTCAGATTACTGGCACACCTTCAGAGGGATCACAGATTACTTTCTCTACTTGAGGGCTATAAATATTTAGGATGCCAACACTGCAAAAATTCTCCTCAAGACACAGACACTATTGAAAGCCACATATTGATTGATTCCAGGTCATGCAATGGGAAGCTTTGATTACATTTATTTCTGATTTTAGAAAACAAACTCCTAGGTGGATAGCTACTGGGAGAGAGTCACCAGATCCGTTGAGGATTGTCGGTTTGTTTGTTCTGTCTGATGAGTGCTTTGTGGAGGTATGTAAACACACTGACATACATAATTGCACGGGCAATAAAGTGGGAATTGAGTGGAATTTATGAAGTTGCAGAAATAGAATGGAGGTAGCATTGTGGTCACAGAGGTATGTGAGAGCTGGGGAGGGAAGGGACAGGGAGCTCTCAAACAAAGAGAGTCTAAAATTGCAAGTAGGAGGAGTCAGTTTTGGGCTACATCTTACAGATGTAAGATGGTGGCAAGAGCCTAATTATTTTATATTTCAAAGCAATTAAATTCTAAGTACCTCATCATAAGAAACAAAATGGAAGTGAGGCTATGGCTATACTCAGTAGCTTGGCTGAATCAATTTTTAGTGTGCAGGTATATAAAACAATTGTATTCTCTGAATGTATACACTTACTATTTATTTATTTGTTTATTTACCAAACAAAACAAAGAACAGGGTTCCCCGGTGATACCTGTTCTGACTGGGTTGGAGTAGAAGGTCAGAGAATGTTTAATTTCTATTTTCCTAACGTCCATGTATGCTGAAAATGTTTAAAGCTGTTTATTGGGTAATGTATGCCTCCTTTTGAAAACTATTCTAGTTGATTGGCCAATATGTTCAATGATATTTTTGAAGTTCAGTTTGTTTCCAGTTCTTTACATAGTGTAGATATTAACCCTGGTGAACATGGAAAAGAAAGTACTGGAGATGAAATAGTACAACTGAGGAGGGACCAAAGAAATGGGAGAAGGGAGGGGAGGTAGACCCAAGTTAAACATGCACAAAAATACCATATGGAACCTTGTTATTTTTTATGCTCATTAAAATTATAGTGTCTAAGTTGTAGATCATGTAGTTAAGAATTCATTCTACTTCTTACCAACATGATATGTCTAGAGAAAAATACACAAAAATGTAAGAGCTAAAAATGGAAAATATTAGCAGCATTTAAAAAACAGTGTGTGTTGTGCCAGGAAGCATTTGTGAACTCCAAAAGACCACCAAGGAGTTATTTCTGATATAGTCACATTAGGAACTCTTTATTACAAACTTGAGTTTCGGCTTACCACCGACCCACAGGATGGTTCGGTGAAGCAAGCCCAAACTCTCATCAGGACAGTGTTTTATAGAAAATAGCAAACAAGTGAGGGGTAAGGAGTGGATGAGTAGCCTGGCAGGCATCTGACTGAATTTCTATTGCTCTGAAGCAAGACTGTACCCAATCACAAGTGGTCTGAAACAAATAGTTATTATTTGATTAACTTTGATTAATCTTTTATTAAACGTTGCTAGGAAGTAGCTAGAAAGTAACTCTAGCCAAGGACAAACCATGGGGTCCTTCTTGGTACTTGGGTGCAGCTTGGGTTTAGCTGTTTTTGGGTTTGTTTTTTGTTTTGTTTTGTTTTGTTTTGTTTTAAGATGGTAGCGTTACTGAGATGGAGTAAGTTTGGCTTTTTCATGTGTATATATGTGTGTCCAGGTAAAGGAAATGTTTAAGACTCATTGGCCTCAAAAATACAAAATAAATATATTAGAACACACCTCAACCGAATTATAGTGGATACCTGACAATCAAAAGAAAGAAGCATAGTGGGTAGTCATCAGTAAGTAGGCATTCCCTCTAAGCACATGAAACTTGTTATCAGCTTTCTTTCCATAGGGTAGCATTCCTTACTTTGGCAAAAGATTTTAAAGACATTTCCTTTGAGCTTCCAAAATAAGACCATAAGTCACTTAGCTAGTAGTTTTGAGCAGATTTCTCATCGGAAAAAAGATCTTCCTGTGATGCTGGGCATTTTTAACATTAATCTTCAGTATACTTCGGGAGTGAGAGGAGATATCTCCTAGTAATACAGTCTGTCTTCCTTCTTCTTTCTCAAGATGTCCATTATGAAAGCTTCACGTTATCTATGAAGCGGTCACTTTATCTAAAGTTTGACTTTACTCATTGTAAACAACTTTTTGGGCCAATGAGGTGGCACACAAGGGTAAAGGTATCTGCCAGATATGAATGATTTATCCTAGCAGTGACGGAGTGTGACATTGGGAATTACCACTCAGAAGAAAGTTAAACTCATCCAGGGAACAAAATTTAAAGACATGTAGACCCCAGAGATGGCAGAAAATGTTCATCTTTCCACATTTTCTTTTGCTTTCACCCCGAAAAGGTGGGAAATCCTGACTAATGATGTTATTTGAGCACTGATGTAATCCTTGATAGTTTCAAAATTAGAGGCAGGTGTGCCAGCATGGTTGAGTAAGCAGAGTGAATACCCCCCCTGTAAGGTTGCTCTACATAATTGATTCTTTCACAGCTACCTTTGATGAACACTCTGTTTAATCACTCAGTAAACAACCTTCCATGGGGATTGTGCATCTTGAAAGAGCCACGTAACTGAAATCTTAATTTCTACGCATTAGACAAAAACTTATAGATTAGTATAATTTAAACTGGGTGTAAAAACTACTGATCCATTTTTTTGGAACTTGAAGTATATTAATTATGAAGCAGTCAAAATTAGGTAATTAGAAAGCCATCAATATGGCAGAGCCTGGATCACTGAGGGGTGATTTTTATAGTAACGTGAAATTAAAATTTAAAAGGAATGTGCATGAGAAGCCGCTTACAAAATAATCTAAAAATGGATAATCTAGTGATGGATTTAAAGCACACCCTTTAAGAGTGGGTGTGTTGGGTGGATTCTCAGATCTGTATCCTTTGCTATGTTCCTACTTTAATAGAACTGCTTTCTTTGCCTACTTCCTGCTTACATGACATATCTGACTTGGGGCACTAGGTCTGAATATCGAATGTTAAATATAACAGTTAGAAGACAAATGTCATTAGCATCATATTATTTCATCTTTAAGATGCACAGTTAATAGTTTTATTTCCATTTGTAAGAAAGTCATGTCTATAGCTGGTATTTTTTAGGAATTCATTGCTGTAATTCTATATACACGTATATGAAACCAATAATTGTTCATAAACGACTTGGATTTGATAAGCAGTAGTTCTTGCTCCCTTAAAATTTTAGATTATGTCACTTTATGACACTGGGAATAATAATCATCTCTTTCCCTTTCATGTTGATTTTCTAGAAGTTTCCATCCTATATCATCTCCTTGAAATGCTGCATCTCAGCTTTAGCCAGCATCTAATGGTTTAAGGCAAGCTTCTCTACATCTAAATCCCTGATGGAGACCTTTGCTCAGGCCCATGTTTTGAGCTGCCTGCATGACAGAGCTACCCACGGCCCCCATGATTACATATCAGACATTATGTCTAAAGTTACATGTGCCTTTTCACTCTCTCAAAGTCTCCAATCAGGATTTTTTCAGCCTCTGAACTCTTTCACTTGATTAATGATACCTTTATCTCTATCCAGTCTTGTTCTAGAGAGCCATGTCCTATCCAATAGCATCTTTTTTAAAAGTCTCCTACCTATAATTCAGAATATTTGTGATGATTCAATTTTATTTGTAAATGAAAAGTTTTTAAACTGTTTTGTGGACGCCTTCCAGTTCCTAGGGCATGCAGTCAAGTGCATGCTGTGAGAAATATGCAAGATACAGAAATTATTTCAGTGATATCCTCTAATAATAAAATAAAATTTGATCAAGTGACAAAGTAATTGAAAATGAGGGTCCAGGAGAGAAATTGGTTCTAAAATGTATACATGAATCCAAAAAGTAAATAAAGAAAAGAAAAGATTTGTTCAAAGTCATAAAGGAAAAAAAAAAAAAAAAAGTCATAAAGGAAGTCTGTCTGCATGAGAGCGAGTGTGCTTTCACCAGTATTTGTCTTCAACACGTATACACATGTGTCTTTCTGTGCTCAGATTAAATAGAAATATATTATGTCATTGATTAAAAACAAACCTTTATATACAATTTGTTTTAAATGACAAGCCAGTCAGCAAGCAATGAAATTGTGTTTATTCTACGTTTCTATTCCTTAGATATTAATTGTATGTGGGGGGTACGGTGTGGAAGTGCTGTTTGCTTTGTAAATTATTACTAAATTCTTTGAATTCTAAGGCTAATAAAACCCCTTGTGATTAATTTTGGTATGGGGAAGCCCACTAGGTTTGATATCAATTAAACATCTTTTCCCAAAACTACTGTACTGGAGACCTCTTAGGCATATCCTAGGTTGGCCTCATACTTGTGTCTCACTTCCCTTCTCTTTGGTATTTTGCTTCTGGAATACAATAGCCTGAATATCATTTTTTCCATAATTTTGAAGCCATTTGTACTATATAGATAACATTTTCATAAGAGGCAAAAACAAATATGAGATTTAAATCCGATGTCCAACATGAAGACCCAGTTATTCCACTTCTGGGCATATACCCCAGAGAAGCTCCAACATACAACAAAGAAACATGCACCACAATGTTCATAGCAGCTCTATTTATAATAGCCAGAAGCTGGAAAGAACCCAGATGTCCTTCAGTAGATGAATGGATACAAAACTTGTGGTACATTTACACAATGGAGTACTACTCAGCTATCAGAAACAATAACTTTATGAAATTCTTAAGAAAATGGATGCATCTAGAGAATATCATCCTGAGTGACGTAACCCAATCACAAAAAAACAGACATAATATGCAGTCACTGATAATTGGATACTAACCCCAGAAAGTTCTGAACACCCCAGAAACAACTCACAGATTATATAAAGTTCAAGAAAAACAAAGGCCAAAAGATTATGCTTAATCTTTACACACCAAGAAAACTTTGGCTATTTCCAGGTTACATCTTGTTTTACATGTACTTTATGCTCACTGTAACTAGTAAGATTTTAAGGCATACTATCAAACCTTTAAAAAAATCAAGTACTGACAAAAATGTATTTATATACTTTCATGCAAAAATGCTTTTAAAATCTGCAAATTTATCTTTTTTTAAAAATATAGTTGTTCAATTAAAAAATATCTCATGTCCAAAGACATGAACTTGTTAAAACTTAGCTTCTGTATCAGTTTGTAGAAGTAGGGAAAACTTCATAATAAATATTCAGAATTGGAAATGAACCATTGAGGATAATTTTTATTTGAGATCTATGACATACAAAATGTTTTTTACATGATGGATTGTATACTCAACCTGAAAACTCTCTGTAGCATAGGAAAAGGTAATAGAAAATTAAAAAACGCCAAAGATTGCGTTGTATTGCACAGTGCCAAGTTTACAAACGCATTCTAACACTGACTAAAGGTATTAAACATCAACTACCTTTGGCAAATCCACTGAACATTCTCTGTGGGAGAAGCTTTCTACGGTGGATCACAGTGATTTTCCAGACACAGAACAAAGCACTGGGTGGAGCAAAGATGGGATGGCAGCACCATGCCACCATGCCACCACTGGGAAGGCTCCCATCCAACGGGATGACAGAGCCAAAGACCTTATGTCAGTGAAAAATAGATCTTTGGATGTCAGGTGGCAGGTCTGATAATGAATGACTTCATATGTAAATTAACAAGACAACACAGAGATTAATTAATAGAGCACTGACTAATTAGTGATTTTTTAAAAATGAAACAAAGAGAAGACAGAATATGTAAAGCTCAGAATAGTAACGATTTCATTACAGTTTGATATCTTTAAGATGAAGTTTGAGGTTTCACTCTTTTTGTATAATACTGCAATTGAACCTACAGTTTTGCACACATTAGGCAATCACTCTACAACTGAGCTTTTTTTGTAATTTTTTTTTTTTTTTTTTTTTTTTTTTTTTGTAGAAACGGTCTAAGTAAGTTTCCTAGTCTGGACTCCAACTAAATCCAAGCAGGTCCTGGACCTGTAATTCTCCTGACTCAGTTTTCCGACTCGGTGGATCATGGCCCACTGCTACCCTGTGCAGCTGCATAGGATAAGTTTAACAGGACTCACGCTATAGATTTACAATCAGCAAAAGGTGTTACCTGCTGCAAGCTGCACAAAATAACCGATTTTCTCACTGAAAAACATACCTATAATTAATTGAAACACTTATTTAGTATGTGTTGAACTCACACGAAAGTGCAAGGCACTATGGCTGCAGATGCAAAGACTAACCGAGATGGGATATTTACTTCCAGTGAGCTTGCACATCAGCAGGGGACACCAGTAACCCATACATGGCTGGTTCATGATAGGTGATTGAGAACTCACAAAGGAGCCAATGTTATGCATGCATAGAGAAGAGGACCTAAAGATAGATGAAAACATACAACCCAGCATGTCACATTCACAAAACCAAGAGTGCAGAGAGCAATGATTCTCAGTCTGTGGGCTGAAACCCCCTTGGGGGTCTCATATATACCCTGCATATCAGATGATATGCATAACATGGTCATTCATGGCAGTCGCAAAATTACAATGGCAACAAAATCATTTTGTGACTGGGGGTCACCACAACACAGGAAACTGCGTTGATGGGTCACAGCATTAGGAAGGCTGAGAACCACTGACACAGAGGAAGAGAAGTGATGACCAGCTCCTTCGCTGAAAACACACAACATTCCTATGGGTTATGCAAAACTCAGCTATGACTTTGTGAGAGCTGAGCTCAGGATCTAAGATTTAGATATGAAACCCTGGTTCCAGGGGAAGAAACTAAACCACGATGTCTTCTTCTCATACCACAAGAGAAATACGATACAGTCTGCACCTGATCAACACCAAGTGCATGAGATTTCCAAACCTTTATAATGAAGTCAAAGGGATAGGGAGTGTGTGATTGAAAAGAGAATGAAAACAATGATATTCTTTCATCCACTCTGCATTTATTCAGTCCTACTAATTTACTTGGTAGATTTCCAGAGTCATGACCAAATACCATGGAAAGCTCCCTGCCCTCAAAGGCTTGGTTTAACGCCCATTTCTTAGTAAATAACTAAAAGTGCATTTTATATGATGGAGAATAGTAACAGTATGAAAGACAAACATCATGAACGTTTAGGTACAAGATGTTGGAGATAGGGTACGAAGCATTCTATGAGGGGAATTGTAGGAAGCATAGATTAGAGTTAGCATTGGAGCAAGCAGGGTTGCCAATCACACAGCCAGTTTTCTCCAGTTCATCTGGAATGCTGGGGTGATGTAATCCAACAGCCTGCCACTCTAGTAGGAGCCACCCTTCACCTGAATCCCACTAATGTTCTAAACATTGTTTAGGTACTCATCCCGAGCTTTGTCTCTCAGTGAATAGAGCACATCCCTGTGAATGAAGCCCAGTGTATATCACCTCTTCCACCAGTTTTTCTTACGCATATCGAAGATCCTTCCTCTAAGCCATAGCCCTGAGTTCTGATTATCAGCCAATTGAATTCATTCTTATTGTAAAGGTCACATGTGCTTTTTTCAACACAGTCAGCGCTAAAGCTATGTTATGAGAATTTTCACATGGACACTTCCCCCCCGCCCCAAAGTTCTACTATGTTTAAGTGTGTAAGAAAAATAAGCCAGGAGGTCAGTCCCTGGAGAGTAGGACCTAGAGACTGCTAAGGTGGTACTGTCTCGAGTTTTACTCTTCACCTCTCCTGGATCATCTCCCTGATGGATGTGAGTGGGTGGGAGTAATTATGAGAAGTTACAGGAAGTGCAGAGATCCTGAGGCAGAGCCAGGCTGTTCCTGCCTAAGGAAGCAGTATAGAAGGGGTCATCATAGACTGCACAAGGTTGATATCTGATTTGAATACATTAAATGAATTATGCTCAATATTGAGCCAGAAGGGAGTATAGACAAGCAGTTGGGCACACAGATTGTAAGTTCACAGAGAAGCATTGCTGGGAATGTAGGTGGCACCACACTCTGGAAAAAAAAATTAAGTCCATGAGACTAGAGAAAGGAAATAAAAACCATGAATGAGGCCAGGTGTTGAAATCTCCAGGTTTCAAATCAGAGAATATGCTACATGCAGAAGGAGTTGTCTGAGCTTGGGAAGAAATAAACACTCTGTTCTATGAATCAAGGGCAGTCTGGAGTATTAGATAAACAAAAATAACAGAGCCGAACAAAAATGTCTGCAAATGCAGCTCAGATGATCACTCCAACCTTCAGCTTTGGAGAGATAAATATTCATTTGTGACCTTGAAGCTTAGGTAGATGGCCACAGAACTCTGACTGGTTTGGAGAAAGAATCTAAATATCAGGGTGGCCAGAAGTTTAAAGTTGTCTACTATGACTGGGAGGGCATGGATGAAAGCTATCATGTGTGTGGGGTTCTTTTCTTCACTTTATTCTGATGGAGATAGAAAGGCAACAACATGTATGTATACTGAAAGGAAGAATCCAAAATAAGAACCTGTTTTTTTTTTTTTTTTTTTTTTTTTTTTTTTTTTTTGACATAGGCCTACTCTGGTAAGTGGAAGCAGCTTTGAAGTTTTACTGTGACATCTGTGGCTGTTTGTGCGTTTCTGGTTGGCTCTGGATCTGTGGAATGCAAGGGGATGTTGGAGTCCACTGGAGCCCTGCATTACTCCATCTAGGACAAAGGAAAATGCCCCATGGAGCACTGACTATTTCTGATTAATTAGGAGTTTGGACAGAGCTACCAGATCTGATTCTGATCTGCCATGGGATCCTGGAGATGTCTCCGTAATCCTGGGGGATGAGAAGATAAGACAGGCAAGAGACCCAGCACCTCAATGCTTAGGCTGCACAACAGCCCAGGAAGCATAAGCACACCCCATGACACTGGGGGCAGAGCTGAGGGTTTAGGAAGGACCAGGAGGGTATATCAGGCATACCCAGAGCTGAGATGGAACTCAGAAAGGTCTGGCCTAACTGAACTGGTGGAGACATCCCGACAGGAAGTCCCGGGTGGGTTCCCAGTGTGTCTGGGTTGTGCTGGAAGGCAAAGAAAAACGCTTCTATGTGTTAAGAAAATTTCTTTGATAAACTGCTGCACCTCTGAATGGTCTCAGTTGCTCTCATTTTCTCAGTTGTCTGTCTTTGTGTGTTCTGTCTGCAGCGAGTTCTATGCATTAGTTTTGTCTCATCCTCTTCATCGCCTGTGTGTGTCTCTGACAGTTACAGGTGGACATGGATGACAGACCAAGCTCTAGCTGCTACCACCGCAGTGCCACCTGGCCGGGGCAATGCCTACAACCCACAATGGCAGTGTGCCACCTGTGTGCACCCTTCCTGTGCATCCTTTCCAACCAAAACCCAAGGTTGCAGCTTGTCATGGCTGCTTTGACAACCAAATCTCAGAACTCATCTCTGACACTTCTGGTCACTGGATTCAGTTCAGTCGGGATTCCAATGTCTTCTAGGTATGGGTAATATTGAAGTGGTATTTTGATCCATTCTATTGTGTTGAAAGCTGTATCTGGAGTTGAAAATCTTTTGTCTTACGTCAGGTGAGCAGAATTATATTTTGGTTTCATTTAATTGCCTACAACGTTTGCTATGATATACCTCAGGATTTATAAATTTAGTGGACATAGTTAAAAGTCTATAACAAAGTTGACTTAAAATTTATAACACAAGGTTAATGATTACAAGGCTACACAGGTAGTCTTAAAACAAAGCCTCACTCCAGCAAATATTCAAATTGCTAACTTTGCTTTTTAACCCCCAAAGTTCTATTCCTAACTGTTCATGTTAACTGAAATACATCAACATAAAACATGGATTTTATGCTTAAAGGATCACACTGAGAATGGCTCAAAGCTACACTGGAATTTTAAGCCCCAAGAGTTGTAGCTAGCCCACTATATTTAGGACCACAACTACTAAATGTCAGAAACTGGGATATTCCTGTTCTATAATAGAGCAAGACAATGACCTAAGCAATTTGACAAAGAGACTATAGACTGAAGCTCCTTACCTAGAGTCTATTCAGGCTGGGAGAGGCTGATTTGAGAATATGTCTATTTCCCTGTCATTTGTTAAGCTTTAGCTATTTTTATAAACTGGGTCATACAAGAAACTGTGATATTCTGCAATGCTGCACTATGAAACGATCAGGAAACTGAAGTTGCCAGTCTCCCTGTAGACTATAATTATGATTTCAAAATTTATTTTCATACTAAAAGTGTTTCAGTTCAAAAAATGTTAATTTTAAGGCTAAACCTAACAGGGATAAACTTGTAAATCCTCATAATATAAAAGCTATTAACCTGAAAAGATGATTAAGACACACAAGTAAATAGTCACCTTGTAAATGGCCAGATTCTTTATAAATGTAATTCACTTACAGGGACAAGCTTTATTTAGCTTCAGGTACATATTTCTAAGTTTAATGCTAGAACAAGTAATTAAAAAATAAAGTTTAGTTCATTTCAAATATATTTAATAGTCCTCAAAACTTTCCAGAGATATATTAAATACGGAAATTTTCTATTTCAATTTTAAATTTAATATATTTGATGGAAAAGGCTTACTATGACCAAGACACCAGCTCCTAGTGGCAACCCTAAGATCTTCAAAGAAGACAGATGGCCCACACAGACTCCATCTGGACTGTGGTAACTCTAACCACTGAGAACAACTGCCTTACCCTGTACAAACTATGAAAATTGTTGAGTTGACTGCTTCACTCTTCCTGGTCAAAGTAAGGTAACTCCCACAGGTTCGTCCTCTATAAGAAAATCTCTAAGAACTGGATCTGGCAGCCAAAGCCTGATCATGTTCTGTGTGGTAGCTGAAGATTTAAAGTTGTCGTGTATAGCAACCTAAGACTTAAAAACCACTGTCCCTAATGAAACCATGGAGACCATAGGAGTCTAAGGCAACCATCTAGGTAATGGGTAAATCTCTGTCATTTTAATTGATACATAGGCCACTTGGATTATACTTCTTGCTATAATTTATCCTTCTCAGATCTCTGCTGGGGTTGACAGCTAACTGTAGCATCATCTGCTTAGAGGCAGCTGCCTGGTGGCTACATCTCACATATAAAAACCAGGTCTTACCTTTTTGGTGCTATTATGTTACCTGAGTTTATTTTTTAAACTTCAAACTTACAGATAGGTTTGTATTACTAACAGGTTTTAGATGTAAACCTTTATCCACCTCTCAGGTCAAATGGGCTCCAGTCAATCAATAGCCAAAGCTTTCCTACCTATTGCCTGTTTCTAAGGAGAAAGCTACAAATATAAAACTTCTCTTTAAGTTTTCTAACCTTAACTTCTGTCCATAGCCTTTATTTGTCTTGGCAGAGTTCCACTAAGCTGGGAGACACCATCCAGAAATTCATGTCAGACTACAAACTGCTCCAAAGGTGATCTATACCATGCTAGCCCCGATACATCCTACAAACTGCTCCAAAGGTGATCTGTGCCATGCTAGCCCCGATACATCCTACAAACTGCTCCAAAGGTGATCTATACCATGCTAGCCCCAATACATCCTACAAAACTGGAAGCAATGGATTTGCTAAACACCAATGTAAATCAGACCAGCCAATGTAATTGCTCTCTGTCTCTTCAGCTGGGTCAACAAACCAGATGCTTCTGACAAACACTTCATTGCCCCAATTCCCTCGTGGCATTTGGCTAATTTTCCATCTTTCCTGGGCCCTGACAATGCATCCTAAATTCAGCAAGAAGCAGTTAGGAATGAAAATACATAGTCCCTTGTCCTCAACAAAGGGCTGGAATATTAGATCCAAGGAAATATCCTAGCAAAAGGGACAAAATACCTACCTATAGTACCTATTTGGCATATCAAGATTATATGGCTTTAACTTTCTTGCTTTATCTATGGTCACCAAACATGTATAATTTATGAATGAGTAATGCATCTTTTGATGTAATACAAATTTTGATTCCCCCAGATAAAGAATGCTATGTTTATATCAAGGATTTGACAGGGACACATAGATAGTGGTAGGGGGTGGGAGGGGATGAAGAGCCAGTCTGCCTCCATCTTAGGCTTAAAAGTCAGCTTATATTAAAGGGATAACTAGGTTTATCCCAGTTTATAACTAAGCCTCTGTTTCTCAAGGATTGGGCACTGGCCCACCTGTGAAACCAATACAAATTTTTCTGTACAGCTTGTTCTAGAAATGACAGTCAGGTCTTTGTTCAAAAAGGTTGAGGTTATATAACCACCTATAACTACCTTGTTATGACTATGACTACCTTGTCATGCCCACCCTGAAACCATGTATTTATTTCAAGATGCCATTAGGACTAAGTTGTTCATCCTGCTCATATAGCCCAACCTATTTTACCAGCCAAATCCCCCATTTTGCAACCTCCTACCCCTGAGCTATAAAAGGGCTTGTCTTTCTCACATCCAATGCTGATCACTCAAACCATGCCTTAGAGGGAGACAGCTCACACCCATGAATTCTAAAAAGCTTATTTTAATTGCCTTCTTTAATTAATTTGGCCATGACGAAACTGCGCAAAGCATTTCTCCATGAGCTCAGCATCATTGTCACCTGGGAACTCTTTTGACAGGATTTGTTTGGTGCAACCCAGGCATTCTGCAGGAGGCAGATTTGCTGAAAGAAGCAGTTTTGTCTTTCCTTTTGGTTCCTAATCATTAAGGTGATTAATATTTTTAATTCTTATGTGCCTAAATTATGCAAATAAGCTACAACTCCTTCCCTTCCCTCCTTGTTCTTTGTGAACCATTTGCAGAAGTGGACTGCAGTACAGTTGTGAGTCTGGACCAATGAGCCGAAGGTGAGAACACTCAGTGCTGCTCAGGTGCCTGGACTGGGACTGGGCTAGGGTGTCAGGCTGCCTCCAACCACATTCTCTTTGTCTCTAGTGTTTAAGTGGTTAAAACCCTTGTGGTATCTACTCTTTCATGTTGCTATTGAATAGGGCTTTATTGGTCTTTGTAAATCTTACAGCAATGCAGTCTAAGTTGCTGAAGTCATTGCAGTATCTAACAGCAAGAAAATCTATCCAAGAATCCTGAAATCTAGAAACACAGCAGACAGCACACCCACTTCATTCGGCCTTCATTGGGTTCTTGTTATCCTAGCTCTTGGCTTGACACGTGTCTGGGCAGGGTTTAACCAACTAAACATCTCCCTGCTACCTAATTTCTTAGGATTTAATACTTGAGAATTTCACACAGGTTATACACATTTCATGTTTTGATCAAATCCCTATCCTCCAACATTCTCTAATGTACAGCCACCAATTTTACCTCCCAATTTCATGTATTGTTTCAAAAATACACCAAGTCTTTCTAGTGTTGCCAATATGTCCACAGATGTAGGACTGTCCATGGGGCAGAGGCCGCCTATCAGGGGCCACATCTAAACTGATTGGACTTCCATCAGCAGCTCTTCTGCAAATTCAGCTATCAAACAGAAGCCCAGCCATGCACTGACATCTCCCTTTGAGTGATTGGTAACTGAAGTCTCACAGACTCCTGTCCTACAACATTATGAGCTATTGCCATTGCTCTTAGCAGAACGTGGAGACAAGATCCTATCTCTAAAGACACCATATCAGTAAGTCGTAAGATACGGGAAAATCAACCTAGTATTGTGCATATTGGCTGTGTTTGAAAAACAGATTGTGTGTGTGCCCAGGAGAAGCACTCTAACCCAATCAACAATGATGGCATGATGGGACACGTGTACATTTGTTGTATTCAAGAAAGAATAAGCACCACATCCAGAGTGACATTAAGGCACATAAATTAGTCACCACGTGTGTAGTTCCTATTCTATTTGTGTTTTTCAGTTTTCACTTTGGATGTGTATTTGAAGCAAAAAGAAGGCTGCCTGCCATGAGGCTTCCTCTCCATTCTTGTATATTGATGCTCTAATGTGCTACATTTGGTGTAGAACATCCTCTACAGCCTGCAGTACCACTTAAATCAAACCACTCTATTCAGCATGCTGCTATGACAACTATCCAGGGGCAAATGTCAGGTCAGCTCCCTGCATCTGTGCCTCACTATAATTGCTTTGTCAGAAACCTAATAGCTGCCTACATTTTCTTGCAAAGTACCGAAAAGCAACAGTGGCCAAGACCTAAATGTCAAGATACTCTTTGTCTGCTCTGTGCTGTATATCTTTGGTCCCTATCATACTGTGTTTCTGATTTTTCCTTATTTGGTGCTAAAACAATGTTTATTAGGTTGCCACCTGGCACTTTAAACTGCAGTAGCAGTATGGGCGAGTGACTGTCCACATGTCGCCATTCTTAGGCTAAGGCACTCTTAGTGTTACTAGGCACTTCGTGCAGTCTGCTTTTTTTCCTAAGACTGGCTATTTGTCATGCCCCATCAAACTGGCATATAGTTATTATTAAATGCCTATCTTTGTTCCAATATGAAACTGAATGCCTTTGTTGCTCAGAGTGGAAAAAGCAAAGCTGTTTTAATCCCACAGAATGATGAAAATGATAGATTCAGACACTATTCAAGGAGACACCTGGAAGCCATTATAGTGTTAGCTGGACATATGTCAAGTACTAAAATATGCTATGCTCCGAGTTATTCCTATACAGTGAGGTGAAAAGGGGACTTCATTATATGGACTGATGCCTTATGTAGGGAAGGTGCATCTTTCAGCAGATACACCTTGAAGTGAATATATAGTAAAAACCAAGTGTGCAGCAGGGGTGAGAACAGCTAAAATGAAAGAGAATCTGCTGGTGGAATAGTTAGGTATGCCCACATTCAAACACCTTAAAACCAGGAAATGTCACTCAGGAAGACAGAAATGAGGAACAGCCAGGAGGAAGGGCTGTTCTGTCTCTGAATATTTGCATTGTTAATCACAATAGCAAAAACATACATGCTACTCTGTGACTGATTAACCTAAGTAGGAAAATATATGTGCACATAAATGGGAATGTGTAAAGAGCCTCCAAGTGGAAGCAGTGTGCTGCACTATGCTCCGCCTTTCCATTTCTGCCTTATTTACACTGAAAATGATACTGGAAAATGAAGCTGTTAAAATTTTAATCTGGATCTGGGTATTGGAAATCTTTTTGACAGATGTGGTTGCTAGATTATAAAAAATCTGTAAGTGCTAATTCAATGTGAATGTCTACAGAAAGGGTCTTACAGTTTAAAATTTGATTCAATGTGGGATTTAAGAAAATTCAAAGATTACTGGACATTTTCCAGGATAACTTGAGAGCTCCATTGGACTTCTCAAACTGGCTTCAAAGGCAGTAATTAATGATATAAAGATGCAATTGAATTAAATTAATGTGGCCTTCAGGGTTTTGCACTTACAGTAATATTCAAATTCCTGCACACTGGAACTGGAATTCATAGAGCATTCTCATCTCATTCAGAACATTACACCGAAATCAAAAGGGAGATGGACCTTCTACACTGGATTTGTCTTCTGTTATTCTTTCAAAGGAAAATTATGTTTCTGGTAACATAAGCAATGCACATCTTTCAAGGGAAGAAAAATTTGGGCTAGAGGGATGGCTCACTGGTTAAGAGCACTGGCTGCTCTTCCAGGGGTCCTGAATTCAATTCCCAGCAACCACATGGTGGTTCACAACCATCTGTAATGGGATCTGATGGCCTCTTCTGGTGTGTCTGAAGACAGCTAGAGCATACTCACATTAAATAAATAAATAAATAAATAAATAAATAAATAAATAAATAAACAAATAAATAAATAGATAAATGGGAAGAAACAAGAAAGAAAGGAGTGAGAAAGAAAATAAAAAAGGAAGAAAGAGGAAGTGGAAAAAGAAATCTAAGTCTAACCTTTTTAGAAATGTTATTTTTATGAAAAGTAAGTTTGTTTTTATAAATGTGTATAGATTTATTTAATTCTAAGCTATTGTTATACGCTCTTCCTGACTGAAAGCCAGACCTCTAGTACGCTACATGTACAGTGAGGTTTTTGCAGCTGTAATGCCTTTTTCTTCTTATTGAGTAGATCTGCCCGTGGTACCTGTAATGAATATGTGTATGACTGAGCATGAGCCATGTGGAAGTCAGTCACTATGTCTGGAATGGATGCTATCCTTCCACTGTGGTCAGTTATCCCACTAGCCACAGCAGGATTCTCCCATCTCTACCATGCGTCTCTCCTTAGGTGTTGTGGGATGACAGATGTATGGTATCATATCTGTCATTTTCACATGGAAACCAAACTCATATTATTAATATTTGCATGACAAATGCTTATTTTTAAAACCAGTAAGCTTCCTAAGCCCTAAATAGACCATTGTATATTTTTAATGACTTATAAAAAGAGATCCTTATTTTCTGAGAACACACGTTAGTAGTCTCTGAGCTGCTGCAGCCTTGCGTGCAGGCCTACATAGGCTGGCTGTCGGGATACCTCGCTACTCCCACTTCTATGCCTATTTGCTTTCTAAGGGCTTCAACCTGGCTACTGTCCTCTTTTGTCTACTCAGGTACCTTAACTGAAGAAATTCCTCTTCTCTACCATGCCCTGTAGCAAAACGGTTAAATGCCCAAAAGAAAACATCACCAAAGAGCAAGTTTCATATCAGTTTACTTGAACTGCTTCAGGATTTCCTTTTCTTAAACACAGTTTTGCTCACATTAACATGTTTTATTATTTAGGCTTAAGATTCAGCTGTAGACCTCTTTTATACTTGGCTTTCTGGTCTCTATCCAGAAATCAGAACCATAACATGTATATTAAATGCCAGGTAGGGTGTCATAAAAGACAAAATACCAAAGGTAGAGACAAAAAAAAAAGTGGCAGTCCCTGTCATGTACATGTGTCTGGCCACTGCCAGAATACCCTATTAAATTTTTTAAATATAAAAAAACAGAAATTTTCCAACAAGAACAAAAATTTACACAAGTGGTACTCGACCTTAAGGAGAAATGTGACTGGCTTCATGTCTGGCTTTAACTGATGACATGGCAGATGATGTTAACAAGAAGCCTTGTTCACAGAACCCTAGCTAGTGAGTATAGATGTCACATTCCTGGAGTGGGTGAAGGTTAATGCAGGTCCCATGCAGAAATGTAGGGGTCCCTGAATTGTCCAGTCAAATCCCTTTTCCTCAGAATTTCATTGAGAGGTCCATAAAGATGAGCTTCATGGAGTTGGAAACATCAGAAAATTACCGTATAGAAGTCAAACAAAGTTGCTCTACAAAGACCACCAGCCTTCCTACACTATCAGAGAAAGAAATAATCCACCAGGGAAGAACATAAAGGGAAACTCGCCAGCTTGAGAACACGCTTCACAGGTTCACTTGTTCTGTTACTTTATCTGCAGTACCTGCTTGTAGCTGGTGCTCTAGTGGTACACAGTAGGACTAGTAACCAAATCTATCTTCAAGGCTGAAGGTACAGTTGCTTTTGTCATGAGACAACAGTACAGAGAAAGATTAACAACAGATGAGAACAGAAGGAAAATAATTGCCAACTACGGCTACTCTTCAAACCTCAGGAATGCTCACTCAGTTTCCAATAAAGACGGACTGTCTATCAACAGTGCATACCCCAGGCTGCAAGTACCAATGTGTGCACTGCATGTGTGGTGCCAAGAAACACAAAATCTCCTTTTTTGGACAAATATGATCCAGTTTTGTAAGCTTCTATATCCCCTAACTTAATAACCGATGTGTGACTTTGGTACAGTTTTTCCAATATATGTAATAATGGTCCTTCTTAGAGACTAATGGCTTACAAAGTGTATGAATTAAGGGGGAGGATAGAACAACGAATGAACAAATTACATGATAAAAATGAATTTATTTGACATAAACCAAATATATCAGATCCATCATGTATCAGTTAAGCCTAAAAATAGGTCCCTTAAAGTAACATTAATAATGTGCCTTGTTCACGGAGAACTCTGTCAAGCCTGTATTTTCTGACTTTTATATCAAAAAGTATTTTCACCATGCTCTGTTGGATTTCTGTGTCAGAATCCAATCCACCTATTCATCTAATAGAATAACATCTATCACCTTGTAATTGATGGCATTATAAACTAAAGAGAAGCCTAAAATTAAAAATATAATTTTCTATTTAAATATGTGAGAATTGGTCATGAGGTTAAAAACAATCAGTAAGGTAGGCAAATGATAAAGAAATGCATGATTCAAAAGTGGGGCTTCTGTCCAGCTTTCCAAAGAATCCAGAAATATCACACAAAGTCACCTGGTTGAGCTTTCCATTGTCTAAGGGAGAAGCAATTTGATAAGTCTATGTATGGCCACCTCACCATGAGACACACACAGCGTGACCCTTCATTATGTATTAAAAAAATAAAACAAAGACACTCTACAAACAGAAATAAACTTGTTTTCATGAGTTTAGAATAATAGAAAATATTTAGTTGATTTAATTGATAAAAACTGTACCACCTGTGTTTAAATAAAATATCTTTAAGATGGAATAGTAATTTCTATGTAATTATGTAGATACAAATTACTAGAAATATTCCAAATTGCCTGAGCTAGATTGTAATAGTAAACAAATGACATATCAATATTTTTGTGTCTCTTGTAGGAACATCAACTACACGATTATTTTGTAGCAAATGAGTTTCATAATTACTTTAGGCATATATGTTACATTTTAACTAATATGTATAGAAAATCTAGAAAAACATAATATGAAGCAACTCCTCACTGTGTGAAGAACTCAGCTTTCCTAGAGTTTTAGGGATGGGCACCTTACATGCTTGCCTCTGAAACTTATAGAAATAGGAAGTCATTCTTCTTTATTACTCCCCTCTGGCAGACACTAAATGTACATATTAGTTCCCAGTGCCCAACAGAATCCTGACAACACAAGTAAATCGTTGGCATCCAACTCCATGACCTATCCTTTCTTATTAAAAATACTGAGCTGGGATGGGAGAAATGGTTCTGTTGGTAAAGTGTTTCATGTGCAAGCATCTAGACCTGACCTTAATCCCTAGCATCAGTGTAAGCAGCCAAATGTGGTGGCACATTCCTTTGCTTGCAGTGCCAGAGAGGCAGAGACAGGTGGATCCCAGGGGTGTGCTCGACAGCTAGTCTAGATAATTGGTGAGCTCCAGGTTCAGTGTGAAACCCTGTTTCAAAAACTACGATGGACAGCAATTGAGTAAGATACCCTATGTCAACCCTGAACCTCCACACATGGATGCATGTGTACTATCACACATTAACACACACCTCCCAGGCTTTCCCTATGGAAACTGTTGCTTTTGATATTAAAATGGCATCTCTTATTTGGAAATGCTCCACATGTCAAGAATATTTCTGGAAGACTTCCTTCCTGCCTACATTTCCCTCATTTCTCAAGGTCTAGCTGAACAAGTCTCTCTTCTTGAAGCTCTCCGAAGCTCCCAGGAAGGCTTCACGAGATCCTACCTTGGTGACTAACATCCGTCTATATCCCTCTGGATACCACCTATGCGTCACTGATCTTTGATAGAATGAGAGCTTCTGAATGAGCAATGATACCTCGTCCAGGTTCAAAGTGGAAATGAAAATGGCGGCTTAATGATTTTGCCAGAACAAAAATCTACAATAAAGCACTGACCCTGCTCAGGAAGAGCTGGTGGTGTTAGAGTCCCATAAAATGTTTCTCGCCTTGCTATACTGGCTAAATCTGTTGGCCAAATGCCTATTTGGCAAATACGACATTTACGATGGATTTAGAATAATTTCTCATCAACTATTTCTTACTGAGACTGAAAGTAATAAACAGAAAAAAAACAGAAAGTTTAAAAATTGTCAGCTAAAGATATCATTTTGGAACACAAATTGGGATGCATTCAAATTTGAGTCTAGCCAATGCTGACCGAACAAGAGTAATGCAGCTAGTTTCCTCAAAAACCACCAGCAGCATTGCAGTGAACTATGTTTCTCTGAAGAGTTGTTTCAAAGTAGCTGACACTGTGAGACTATTTTGATGTCACTCACTCAACCACTGTGAAATGTGCACAACGAACCCAACTTTTAAAACACAAATGAAAATACATTGTGTGTGATTTTTATATTCTATAAAATACTTTAACTGGATAGATATCTTTGTTTTACTCTTTTTGAGAGGATCCTGTGCTAGGGTATTGTATAGCAATTACCTCCAAAAGTGAGTCATTCCAGTCAGCAGGGAATTTCATTAAAACGGGAAGTAAACAACGCCTAATAGCTTCAAGAAGTCCCTAAAACTGACAGGATTCTCTAGGCCCCTCATTCCCCAAGATATATAAGTTTTAAAGATTGCTGAGTCTCTCCTGGAAGGCAGAAGCAGAATTGTCTAGAAGAAACAATGACTGCCTGGCAGAGGCTCAGGCCATGTGAGACCCTGAAAATGATACTATCTGATCTGTTGAGCTGACTGCAGCCTGTGCAATTTGCTCCAGGTTCTCAGCTGGAATTAACATCAGCATGTGACTTAGCTTCTTAACTGAGCTTTAACAGATATGGCTATTGATACCCAATGACCTCATCCTTAGCAACATAGCAACCTCAGCAAAACAAGGACAAGAAGCAATAAAGCTATAGGACTTTCATTAGGTTTATCTTATGCCATATGAATTTCTTCCTTGTAAACCCTAGAAAAATTTAAAAATAAAAAGGATAGAAGGAAAATTCATCTGTCATAATATCCACAAAGCTGGCTAATAACTAGTGAGGCTTGGGACTTAAATTCAGTGTCTTCAAAATGAAATTAACTGAAGAGCGACTCACTAGACCTAAAGAAGCTAAGTCACATAGAGCGACTCACTAGATGATTTATGGTTCAGTTCTACATTAAATCCCTAGGCTGTTTCCTCTTCAGCAATGAATACAGAATCCGTAAACTGTGGTGAGAGTGTAGACCAGCATCAGTTGGCATCAAAGAGGGTAAGGATGGGTTCACTAGTATTGTGTGATTATCTCTTTTCCCACGTGATTTTAAATGTTCAGCTAGAGATCTAAGTATATAGCCCAAGAGCACAGTTTGGATGCTTGGCAGTAAACAAATAGAAATAATCAATGTTTCACTGTCTACATTCACATATGTATTAGATTGTTTTAGGGATCTCACTGCTGTATAAACCAAGAGTCCATTATATTGGTTTACTTGAAATATTACCATGTTTGATTTTCAAAAGTGTATGTCAATGACGCATTAAGTCTGAACATGTATAGAACCAGAAGATAGTTCAGTTTCTGCATCCTCATGAATGTGACATACAGGCAAAAGTGGCTGCTGGTGTCTCAGGGTCACATGACTACACATTAAGATATTATCTTATTACTACTTCTATGCTACCATATTACTTTCCTTTAAGACAATAGACATACAAGCATTAGAGGATATTTCTTCATGGTGACCATAGTTAATTTATACTAGATTTAATTTTATACCGGGCTTTAAAAGAAGAAAGTACGAGGGTATAGACTTTTCCATTTATTGAGAGCCATAAGAGCTTTAAGGGATGCCTTCGCTCAATAATAAAGCTATTGAGAAATTATACTAGAAATAATAGGTGAAGTGTCCTCATGAAAACTCTACTAACAAACAGCAAGAGAGAGAGAGAGAGAGAGAGAGAGAGAGAGAGAGAGAGAGAGAGAGAGAGAGAGAGAGAGAGAGAGAACAAACTCAAAGTTTTTCCTGTCAGAGGCAAATAAAGTGAGGCATTGCTTTTTTTTTTTTTTTTTTTTAAGTACCTAAACTGAGGGAGATTTTCTCTTAGATAACAAATCCATTCTAGATTTCCATGTGCAAGAACTGAACCCTGGATTTATCCTGATGAGCATAGTTATTCACTTCAATTCAGTGAACTCTGATGTTTGATGAAGCTCTCAGCTTCTCCCCTTGCCCCTGGCTGGCTTCCGGCCTGTGCGGCGTAATAATAAGCTTCCTCCAGATTTCTATGAAATGTACATTTGAGAAAAGGGTTTGTCACATCCATAACACCTTTCATGTTCATAGCTCAAACAGCTCCATAAAATCCAATTAATTCATCAAGCCTCATAAACTAAGAAGGACATAATTAGAGCTCACCATGTGGCCAACCAGTGGCAGTGAAGAGGAAGTGTGGGCTTAAACAAAAAAAAAAAATTAACCTTGCAGTTTTTGAAATTTTATGCCTTTGCTTCATCTAAAGACTGATTAAAAAAAAAAAAAAAAAAAAAAAAAAAAAAAAAAAAAAAAAAAAAAAAAACCCTTCAAACCATGGGTACATTCTCAGAATTTTTCATATGTTTATAGGTACACCCAGAAGGGGTGGTCTCAGTGCCAAGAGCCACATTTCTATTCAACATCTTGGTGATGTCCTTAGTGCCAAGGTGGAAGTCTTTGTGTGACATCTCAAATGAAATTTATGGAATTTGTATGAATAAATAGTCTGGAACATTTTGAAATAGTGATTGTGCATTCAGGGTGCATAATCAGGCCTTGGTCTTTCTATGGGGCATATAACAAATGAGAAAAAATCTATAGGATCAAAAATTGACTTTTAATGTATGTACAGAGAATTTAAATATGTAGGTGAGTTTTTTCATACACTTTCAATGTGCATTGGTCTCTGGAGCTCTATTGTGTATTTGTAAGATTATAATTACCAGTTTTGGAAGGTTTTTGTATTTGTGAATTGTCTAATTGATCACCAAGAACTTGGAAAATACAATTTATTTATTTTAGTTCATGTTGGTATGTGTATATGAAGCGGGTATCAGAGAACAGCTTTGGATATCGTTTCTGAGCGTTCTCTACTCTTATTTTATGTGTGGACCTCATCAGTGGGACAAGGCTGTCTGGCTAGATAGCAACAGGGACCTGCCTACCTCTCTCTACCTTACCAACTTTTGCTTACCAGTGGATGCCACTATACCAGTATAGCTGCTGTTGTGTTTCTTTGCTTTGCGTGTAGATTATAGCAACTGAACTCCGGCTTGTAAAGCAAGTACTTACCAATCAGTCTGAATCATCTTATCTGTCCATAAAATATAACCTTAAACTTTGGTTTCTGGCATATTGCATCTATCTTGAGACATTTGAACCCACTTAGGGCTTGGAAAAAATGTTCCTACATAGAGTGATGTCAGACGTAGTCCAAAGTAGTCAACTTTTCATGGTATAACCACTATATTTGAGCAAACAAATACAGTAATTTAGCAAAGTTGAGAGGGAGAGTCAAGGGACCACCTATCTCAGTCTGAGGAGCAACCTCATTTCTAAATATTCCTGGTGATTTTTCTTTAAACTTTTGGTGTTCTTAGTTAGAAATAGTATCTGGCTTTAAAGGCCTTCACCAATGACAGCTCTTTGGCATTAGGACAATAATGAACAGTAGATAGCTAGTTGTTCAGTAGGTGGGATATTTCTACTGCTCAGTCTGATGAAGCGTATGGTACATACATACTTACTTTATATGTGAGTTATAAAATATAATCTCATAATCGTCTTTATTTCAAAATAAATCTAATCTTAAACATAACAACTTATCAAACCTTCACAATAACTTATAAGTTAGATATCCCTTTTTTTCTATTTACAGCTTAGGCCATGAAGAGTTATTTTATTTGAACACATGCTAGTGTATAGTCTGCCATGAGTTATACTGTAGAGTGATAATATGGGTAGTGACATGACATGAACCTGTCACTCTATCAAATGGGTGCACTACTGATACCGTGAACTATATTCCAGAGTAAGTCAACAGGACATGTGGCTCTACATTAACACGATGGTCCCTTCAGTTCTAGACTGTTAATATTTAGACATTAAAATCAAGACCTTTCTTCAAATGGACTGATTCTGACAACAGACTCCCATGTCAGATACTGTGCTATACCAACATATTGATGCTTATTTCTAGTTGCACTATTGATGAGGCAGTGGCAACAGACCTAGATAGACGAGTCCTCTAGGCAGACCTTGCTACTGGCTTACATTATTCCTGGTAAAGTGCTTAGTATGTAGCATAAACCCTTCTTTTAAGGTTCTTCTACAACCCAGAGGTTTAGTGTTATTGCTATTGATTATTTTCAACGACGAAACTGAAGCACTTAGACCAGACCTAGCTCGCTGAAAGTATTCCAATCAGCTAGGGTAGAAATGAGAGCCAAAATGGTGTACGTTTGTTTTAAAGATGTACAGGCTAACCATGATGCCACATGGCAATGTATATAGTGTGATATCTCACCTTGTAATAACTTTCACCATAATAATATTGATAAATCATTTAAACAGTAGACATAGACATACAAATATATATTGATGTCAACCAATCAATAAATCCAATTGGTTATCCTAAAATTGGCATTTTCAAATAGCTTTAAATATCACGTGGATGCTGCATTTTATTTAACCATAGGCTTCATCCTTTGCAATACTCGTGATTATAAGTACAGAATATTTAAAAATAATAAAGGCAAAATAATGACATTCTGAAGTATTTAAAAGATACTCTAATCTTGAAATAGAAAGCTTGATTTTCCTTTCTTTATGAGAAAACTAATACTGAATTAACAATTTGCTCTGCTCTCACAGCATATAATGTAAAACACATTCCACTTTTGGTAATACAGAGAGGGAAACAGAAGAAAAAGAAGTCTACTGTGTAGATAGGAAAAAAAGATTTAGAACCAAATGAGCCACAGAGGAAAGTACCCAAACCGCACAAAACTACACAGGCAAAGCCTTGAGAATGTGGTTCTCAGATAGAAAGCTAAGAAGACTTAACCCATCACATGGATATCTAGTAGATTAGGACCCTACTTATGACTCTCTCATCTTTCACAGATTATCTTGGCTTTGATTATATTCAGCATAATCTGTTTTCATTGGTAGTACAGGCCAGACCGCATTAAAGAAAGGTTCATTTTCGCTACAAATGGATACAATAGAGTCATGATCACAAAGGACAAGATAAGTATGAATTATGCTCTATCTAGTTAGTTAGCACCTCTTAATTGGCCAGTAAGTTGATACTAACAGGAAGTTTAATTGTTTCTCTATCACCCACGTTTCACCATCGACTGCTTGGTGTGTGTAATGTCTGTGCTCATCAAAGCATGGCATTTTCCAAATCTCAGTTTATAAGGACAGAACTCTGTGTCAGATCCATTCAAGAGCCTGCACTCCTCCACTCCTCAGTACCTGTGCTTTCTCCAGGCGCATCCTCTTGGCAGCGTTTCTACTCTCGCTTTCACAGGCTGAAGCCAAGATACTCTCTGCAACTGCTGAAGTAAGGTGGGAAGGAATAGGTCGAGACTAAAAGAGAAGAGAGAAAGAATATGAAAAATTATTAACAGTATCATTAACAGACCTCACACAAGAAGAGCTCAGAAGACCATCGACATACGCAGGAGAATCTATTCCGATAGAGGAAATGGCAATTGTAAAGATGAAAAATGAAAGCTAGTTAGAGGTTAGAGGTATAGCTGCTACAGAGAGGCACCATTTGTCCCGGTGTCCCCCTTGTCATAACTATGCATTCAGAGTCATTAAGTTGGAGCATGAACAGGCAATGACAAGACTGCTGACTGGAGTTTGCAAATAAAACATGCCTTTTAATTCTTGTATGAACATGACAATGCGAAACAGAACAGAACAAAAACAAACAAAAAAAAAAAAAAAACCAGGGCTGTCACAAAATAAACAAACAAAAACTGTCAGATACCACACCTCGGCAAATAATCTGCTGTTTTTTTAAATAAAGATTGTGTGTGTGTGGGACTGTATGTGTGAGCATGTGTACGCATGCACATGTCCTTGTGGGTGGTTGTGTGCATGTGAGTGTGCAACATGTGCTCAGAACTCACACAAACAGCTCAGATTTTGGTCCTCATGTCACCTTGACTGAGACACGTCTGTTGCTATGTGATGTTATCACTGGATGGCAGACTAGCTGATCCAGGAGTTCCCATACCATCTCCTGTCTCTACATCCCATCTCCTTATCGGAACAAGATGATCATGGATGCCTGTTACCATTTCCATAGGCCACACAAGCTCAGGGTGACCAGTGCAAAACCTTGCTGCAGCTCTATTTGGAGAATGATACATATTGATACAAGTATTTGGAACATTTCTCAATTTAATTTAAATACAAGATATCTCAGAGAGACATAGAATGATTTTAGAAAACCTACAGTTGTTTTATAGGTGAGATTATTTGCCTCTTTGGTTTAATCCACATTTTTCTTTTTATCAACTATGAGTTACAATAATAATCTTGTAGGCACATGTTGAAAATATATATTTTATATATGCTATGTAGAAATTAATTACTCTCCCAACTAAGCTAATTAATTATAAAATTGGGCAACTCTCCAGATCAATTACTATAATCACTTAAAAGTTTTCCATTATTTTTTTACATAATTACATGTAAATCCATCTAACTGAAAGATGAAATATTTAATGATATGGCACATTTTTAATTAAGATAAGAACATGATAGATTGAAAATTTTACATTCAAAATAAATCACAGGGATAGTAATAAAATACTGTGAAAATGCTCCATATTTCTATTCTGGATGCCTAGCATGTATTTTAGCTTGCCTCTTCAGGATTTCAAAGCCTCAGCATAAAATGTGTGTGGCTATTTACTTATTTTTCAATTAAAATTATAACTGTGCGTGTTTAAGAACAGTCGTGTGAGTGGCAAGAAAGATGTCAGAGCAAAACTTTCAGAAATGGGTTCTCTCATCTGCTGTGGATTCAGGGGTTTGAACTCACGTCATAGGGCTTGCTCACAAGTTCTTTACCCACTCAGTCATCTCGGTAGCCTTGCATGGGTATTATTAATTAGAAATCTCTGATATGATTCAGACTCGTTTCACTTCTTCAGCAAATTTGATCATGCCTTTTATGTTTATGTCTTATTTTATTGATTTTTGTTATATAAAATGTGCTTTGGGAAACTGAAACACAAAGCTATGTCTGAAACAATACTCTGTAGCAGCTAAAATCAGTCTTCAGTGTTTTAGCACATAGAGGAAGGAATTACTGTGGTGTCATATAGCCCAGTTCCTGATGTTGTATGACCTAACTGGGAATTTTTGGAGTTTTCTCGACTGCTCATGAGTCAGAAGAAGGGGTGGCAACAGTCGTTCTCTTCTGCCCCACCCCTGAGCTGTCTGGGATGATGGCCAGACATCTGACTACAAAGCACCACAATGTTCACAAAGTTACTTTTTCAAAAGAAAGAGAAACAACAGGGAGCACATGTCAGAAGTATTTCTGAGGAGAATTATGCTGATCCTTGGCATTCGGAACAGAGATGTATGTCAAATGAGATAAACCAAAAAGAGAATTGTTTCAAAACTTAAAACACTTCATTCCACTGTCTATTTAAAAGGGGAACAAGCTCTAGCACAGAGTCAAATAGACATTAAGCCATAAAATCAGTTGCCATTTAATAAGGACCACTGCCCAGCAACATTATAACCTAAACCATATGGAAACCTCATCCATGTTACATTCTATGAAACTTCCTTTGAGATAAGGTTACAGCCCAAGTATAAATAAAGATTAACCCATTCGAAAAAAAGAATCAAGTCATTTGATTTGTAGCTGTTATTATTAAATGGGAGTTAGGGGTTCATGAAGTTCTACTCTGTGTTATTAGATTTCCATCTGCATCCAGGAATGGAACTAACATCCTCAGTTTCACATCAGCAACCCTTTCTTCCTCATCCAATAAACAACAGTCACATGGAGCACAGGAATACACATTTCGGGTCATTGTCACCTTTATATTTCTCTTTCTTGAGTATCTTCATTTCAAGTTAGATATAAAAAGTTATACATTTATTACGCTGATTAAATCTTCATAATGAATATTCAAGCTTCTTAAATATATGTCAGGAATGTTTTAGTTCTTATTGTAAAGATTTGTTGGGCAGGACATTTGTTGAATAAGAAGAACAGAAAGTAAATTAAATTTAGTTAAAATTATTTCATGGAATTATTTTTTTAAGTAGACGTGTGGCTTTTACTGTAGGAGTGAACATCAGTTTTCATAAGAAGTTACATAACTTCTTTTAGGAAAAGCATGGAGATTGTAGAGACTTTTTCGAAAGTAGTGTCTACCTAGACACATGAAATGAGTTCTGCCTGAGGAGAACAAATTTTCCTTTTAAGGACATCAGACAACTGATGGTCTTAGAGTTGGGAGAAAATTAACTTCAAAATAAAAGCAATCACACACATTTGTATTGTGTGGGGAGTGAGCAGACGAAAGACTCAGGGTTGCCCACAGATGAAAGATAGAGTTTGAAAACTGAGGTGTTCTGAGTGTCTTGTGAAACTGTAATGTGACTAGAAACTATCCTTCAAATGAAATCACAGGCACAATCTGTTTTCCTTGGTAGCTTGAAGAAATAGAAAGCTGGGTAGAACCCAGCTGTTTTAGAACCAAAGTGTCTGGGTGTAAGATATAGGCTTCCCGGATTCCAGTTTCTGTACATTATATTGCTTAATTAGCACTTCTGGGTTATTAACAGCTAATCAAATAAAAACTTATAAAATCCCTTATGCAAACATATATGCTGGTCCAAAAACAGGCAGATAGAATTCTAACTTATTCAAGTTTTGTAGACAGAAGGGCAAAGTGAACTAGTAAAATGTCCAGTGTAAGATTAAAAACCCTTGGGTCTCATATATTTAATATATGTCTATTTCTAACCAGAATCTGATGTCATGTGAACAAAATTTTCAGACAAATCTACTCAATGATAATTTATATTGGGAGCTTAGGATATTCCTAACTTAATACAAAAAGCTTAGATTCATCATCTAATTTTCCAAACAATCTTTGAAAAGATACTTACATATCCATTCCTTACAGAAAAAGCAACTGAAGTTTGAGGGATCACATGACTTCCCCAGGTTCATGGGGGGTGTAGCTTCACCAGAATTCAAGCATGTATAATGTCAAATTGTAAGTAAAATAGTAAGGAATTATTTTCATTTTAGCATTAGAGTAAGCTTAAGGAAACTGGAAAAAGGATCATTACAACTAAGCCCATTTTGTTTTTAAACAAGGAATATATTAGGTTTTCTCTAACATCTTTACTTTCAAGTGATTTAAATCCATCTGCTACAGTTCTCTATTGATTCCTAAAGATGCAGTTGTGCTACAATCTAGAGTCACAAATTTTTAATGTTGGAGTAGCTAAACATGCCAATTCCTTCACCTGAACAACACAGTTAGACTCAATTCATGCCTAGAATGAAGTTGCAGAATAATCTTCATGGGCAGTTAATTCTACAAAGCCCTTTGCTTCTAGCACTGGTAAATACGTAGTGAAAGCCACAGTTCAGTGACATGTCATCCAGTGATCTGATAATACAATGACAGTGAAAACCAGTGCTGATTCTCCCTTATGATCTGTATTATATATATATATATCCCATCTTGGTTATTCATATCAAAAAGATGAGAGGAAAATGAATCCATGAGGCTTCTAATCAAATAATATTCTGTGGTATCAAGTGTACACAATGGTAACCCAAGCCCTACTTTCTGTCATCAAATTTAACAGCTGAGGGAATGATTCCAGTTTTGCATCTGTTTCTGGGGATGCAACTTCAGAGGATGCTAAAGGCTCTAGAGAAATTCCGGCAGTGTCAAAGGAATAAAGATTCCACCTTAACTGGTAATACTGGCCATGAACACAAATGCTTTCATGTAGTAATTGACACAGAAACCAAACACAAAGAATCCAAGGCAGTATGTATGAAGAACTGAATTGCTCCTGGTGATGGTGACTTTAGTAAACATATCATGTGGCATATGCATCCTAAAAGATATAAAAAAAGGGTTAAAATGTAGACAAGTGTGTGTGTGTGTGTGTGTGTGTGTGTGTGTGGCTACTAGCTACACATAGCACAGAAATGTGCTATTTCTCCCTGCTGAATGTGAGACAAGCTCTCAGTAATTATCTCTTCATAATTAACAGTCATTCTCCACTGGAACCCAGGCTGAACTTTCCTCTGCGCTGCTCCTACCATCATAATTATCTAGGTTCAAATCAGTGGGGTTGTGTCATCCTACAGATGGCTAGATGGTCATAGAGAGCTTTGGAGTTGAAAAAGTCACATTTTAATTGGAACTTAAGATGTGATTGCTGTTGGTGCCACAAAAATGTACTTTCCTTTTCAGAACCAGGGGGAATGTACCAACAAATGGTGCAAAATTTTCCCTTTCAAATGAGACATTGGACAACTTTAAGACACACTGATGTTGGAGAACACATTGAAGATATTGTATGATTATACAAAGTTCAAAAACATTTAGAATGTAAATCTACTTATAGGTTAATGTCACAGTGCTCTCCAGACTCTACTTTTTAAATGCCGCTCAATCAAGATTTAGACCAGACCACCTGGGGAAGAAACCATGGCATCCCAAAAGTTCACAAGTAGAATCCACTCCTTAAAGACATTTAGAGTAAATGATTCAGTGATTGAAGTTAAGGTAGTGTCTGTGAATTAAAATTTTTCCCTTACATTCTGGTTACTTTAAAAAATTGATAAAGAAATATTGTGCTATCTGTTTGATATGAGCACACACTGTTTCCCCAAATGGTATATCAGTGCATAGAGGCATAGCAATGAAGACTATGTCAAGCTCCTAAAAGATCCCTTTCATTTGCTAGGCCTCATTGTTCACAGACAGTAGTATGAACAGACAGTACATCAGTTGGACTGGACTGACCAAGGAATTGGTCTGCAATCACTAGCCATTCTATATGGCTGCTCTGTGACTAGATCTGAGCCCCTCTACAAAACAGGTTCAGACAATGACATCAGCAACCTTGATTGTCAGTTTGGATGGAGAAACACTTAAACATGTTAGGCATGTATGTAGGGGTGCTTCTGAGTCAGCACCCATCCGATTCCTTGTTCTTAGTTACTGCAGTTGCAATGTGAGTAAGCACTTCAGACACTTACAACCATCCTACCAGACCTTAAAGAACTGCATCTGCTCCAACTCTGAGCTAAATAAGTCCTTTTATTTATTCAGTTAGTATTTTGTTAATTACTTTGTCAAGGTGATAAAAATAACGAATGTAGTAATTAGTGAACAGGAATATCATGACACAATACGTTGCAGGAGTTTATGTAAGAAAAATCAATATCATCTTCATTTATTCAATAAAGGTGTTCAATGAATAAAATCTATGTCAAAACTGTGTCAAATTCACAGAGAGGAAGAGACAAATTCAGTGTCTATGACTTCTGTCATGGCCTGTCCTCATACAGTGCCCAGTACCCGGGATTTAAAACATCACCATTAGATTGATTTTTTTTTCAGAAATTCTGAATATAAACAAATAATTTTCAAAACACTGTAGTAAACTTAGTTGACAAAATGGATATTTGGTCTTTCTTATTTCCAATTTCTGTGAAAATAAAATACTAAGAAGTTGTCTTTCTGTTCTCAGGGCACACACATACAATGCGAATGCCATGTGGTAAGAAGCTTTGCTCTCCACCATGGCTTGTGGTCTGGAACATTTGAATCCTGGCCCACAGGTAGACAAGGCTTCGGAATGTGGTCAAAACTGTCATTGATGGTGTCCTCAGTATAGTTTGGATAAAAATGGCAAACCAAAAAAGCCTTATTATTCTCACCTGGCCTCCTGAGTTTTGGTCAAGAAGTCATAGAAGCCCATTTATTAATTCTCAGGGACTAGCCTGAGAGGTCATGTGATCTCAATAAGTGAGGTCAGTCAAAGTTCTTGCATAGGACCAGAGAGTTCCAGCTAGAGTATTGCTCTTAGGTTGCAAGGAAAGGAGCCAGAGAACTGGGACTGTTAGGTCTGTGGGGAGGAACTGGCATAATTATACCAAGAGAATTACCTCCATTGATTTGAAAGGACTTTAAAGGTACATTTTAAACAAGAGTAGACTATAAGACACTTGGCATCTTGGCTTTTAATGTAAGGTTTTGGTGTTGTTCATTTTTCATGTATTGAGAAGGTGTCTTACTACAGAGAACTCTGAGCTGGGGCTTGCAGGAATAAGTCCCCCATGGCATTCTAGGTGCTCAGGTGACAGGTCCAAGCCATGTGCGTCAAGTAAATGCTTTCATTGACAAATAATGGTCAATATCTCTTGAATTTGCTTTTTGAATATTATTGGTCAGGAATAATGGTATTTCACAAGTAAATTGGAAATGAATGTCTTGCAGCTACACTCTTAACAGCATAGTCTGTCTACTGCTAATTGAGAATAAAGCTGGCTGAGAAAGAAACAAGGTAACAAAAATATGCTATCTTTTCAAACCAGTTGACCCTTCATTTTAATCTCTCCTAGGAAATATCACCTACTTCTGAACACATATGGTTATCGATGACTACATATAACAACACATAATCAAAGGTCATGGCATCTCTTTCCATTACCATGAACTGCACCATGTTTCTACGCACAGGCACTACTGTAAGTACTTGTCCACAATTCTTGCCAAGTGCATAAAAATAAACATCAGTGTGCCAAAAGTCAAAGAAGAGTTAAGATTAAATGTCATATAAATGTCATTGAAGAAGATAATCTGAATGTTCAAAGAAAGAGATAAACATTGTAAGAGCACAGCAGTCAAATACTTCAGCTGTTACCTATATACAGTCTAGAGGATATAATATATATATATATATATATATATATATATATATATATATATATATATATATATATTAGAAGATACAATACAGCTACAAAAGACACACCACAAAGTGAAATGTGTGCACGGAAGAAAGTGAGACTTGACCCAGCACAGTAATTTAAACTAAAAAGTACACACCTAGTCCAATCCTAATGGTTCACCAGGTGGAGACACCTAGCAGCTTTACAAGAGCAGAGTTCAAGCCAATATTCTAAGGCATGCTACAACACATGTGCATCACACAGGAGCTTTGGCATTTATTGTTTATTTAATCATTATATAAGCACTTTTGTCACTTTAATCATTATATAAGTACCAGTCTTTATCATTATATAAGCACCATTGTTGCACTTGATCGACTGAGAGAACTGAGGTTTAAGGGATGCAAGACCCACAACTTGGTAAAAGGAAGAATGGACATCCACTGAACACACATCAGGTTCCTCCCTTAGTTATTCATCACCAGTGCCAACTGCTGCTGCTTGGGTTCATTTATCTCCTTGTCCTGCAAGGAAAAACTTCAGTTTTAGGAAGCTGTTTGCTTTTGTACTATATTCGCTCTCTCCACATTGCACATCTAGTTTATTAAACATTCATTTGTAAGTTAGAAGGAGTTTTGCAAAGAAAACATGGGAGCAGATTTTTCTTAAAGAGCTTCCTCTGACATTGTGCGGATGGATATTCTACCTGATGGGCTTTCTCTTTCAAAGATCTGTTTCTTCCTGGTAAACGTGGAGACTTCTCTGTTCCACATTTGTGATATTAGGTACAAAGTGGGTTTATTTCTTCTGCTGACTACTTGCCTTCCCCACTCTGCCATGGGCTTCATGGTTTGAGTAAATTAGAATATTTGCCATCACCTTATCTCAGAGTTTCTCCTCTTCCGTTTTAAAATTTCTCCTTTGATTTGCTAGAAATATCAGTCTTTATTGTAGAGTGCTTTTTCCTGCACCACTCCTTTCTTATAAAGGTAATTTTCTTTTTCTTAAAGACGTTATTTATTTATTGTATATATATAAGTACACTGTAGCTGTCTTCACACCAGAAGACACACCAGAAGAGGGCATCAAATCTCAGTACAGATGGTTGTGAACCACTATGTGGTTGCTGGGATTTGAACTCAGGACCTCCAAAAGTGTAGTCAGTTCTCTTAACCACTGAGCCATCTCTCCAGCCTGGTAATTTTCTTATTTACACGTTCAAGCAATCACAGTTCTCCTTGGCTAACTTCTATATTCTCTTTGACCCACCTGATAGGATTTTAATTTCAATGCATATAACGCCTGATACTTTTACTTCTGAGAGTTGGAAGTAGAGACTTATTTCCCTGTAACAAAACAGTCGCTACTTTGGTGCTTTCTTGTTTACACACAAGTCACAGTTTATATCTCAGCCTGATGGCAAATAAGATTCATGTATTCTGGAGTTGGATGACCATTCTTTCTCCAGCTCTAATGTTTTATGTACGTGTTCTCCGCTTTCCAGACTGCAGTCCTACCCCAGAAAATATTTATAACTCCGGTCATAAGCTTTCTAGCACTTTAACCCTTCAGGAATTTACATGTTTTACTTTTTTGCTAGATCTTTGAAAATTATGTTTTCTTTAAGCATTTGTGTCTATAGTGGTAAGGTGGAAGGTATATATATATATATATATATATATATATATATATATATATATATATATATATATATGGCATTCTGTAAGACTTAACATCAAGTTTAAAGTAAGTAATTTATGCAATTCCAATACATTTAGGAAACACTATGTACTGAGAATTTTTGTTTCTTAAAATACCCAGTTATGCTATATGAATATTTTTGTTTCAATCCCAGATGTGGGATAAGAGACTACTTCACAACTGGTGATTATGATTTGCCTCATGCACTAGCAGGGGTGTGGTTTTGCCCAGCTACATATAGTTTACATTTGAAATTCTGACAACTTTTGAAATGCTATAAATTCCAGAGTTTCACAAAGGGCTGGAGGTGCCTCTGAGGCTGCTGCTGCTGCCCAGATGCTGGTTCTTGCTATTGTACTATGTTAAGTGGTACTGAACAAAGAAAATAAATTGGATCTGCTGACAGTGGAAACTGGACTTGCCCAGGGATCTAATGCTCCTAATCAGCAGGAACTAGACCTATACTCAGTTTCCCATCTAACCTTTCCCTCCTACCTTGTGTTGGGATGTTGGAAGGGGTTAAGAGAGAACAAGGGATGGAAAGGTGGTAGATAGGAAAACCCAATAAAATAAGCAAAGAAAGCACAACAACAATTATGAGTGGAGGGTAGTCATAATCCTTGAGAAAAATCCATGGACCAAAAGACTAAATATTAAGAGATGCAACAGTAATTCTTTGTGATGGACAAAGGTATGACAGGAGATAATGGAAGGGGTTAGATGAAAAGGTAGAAAGTTGCCTGACTATCAAACATTTACATATATTGTCACACAAAGGAACTGATCCAATAGCCATCTCATTTAGAAGACTGAATCACTGGAATACCATATGATTTGATTAGGAACTAAGTTAACAAATAATTAAATCTGGGTCTGCAAGCTTCAACAAGATATAGGGTTTAGATTGTTTTGAGATTGTAAATTTCACACCATGGAAGCCAAAACTGAGTATTCTGTAACCAAAGACACCAGGGATCTGAGAAATGGTCACCTAAGTGATGGGTTCCTGGAAGTACTCAGGGTGAGCAGGAAAAGCTAGCTTAAGCAGCCCCATCGATCTGAATGTGCATCTGAAAGTATCTACAAACACATCAAGAGAAATGGGTTCAGAGCTTCAGATGTTTATGAAGCATATTTTCTGTGACACATATCCATTTTCCCTTTATTGCTTCTACTTTGGATTTTGCTTTGTTTTTTTTTTTTTTTTTTTTTTTTTTGAGATAGCATCTGATCAATACCAGGCTGGCCTTGAACACTCCCAGAGAGAACGACCTTGAACCCCTAAGCCTCCTCCTCCCACCTCCGGAGTTCAGGGACTTCTGGTTTGCACCTCCACATCCATCTCTTCTATTTATCTATCACTTATTTTACTTTTGCAACTTCTAATACTCAAAATTGTAAACCCTTCGGGCTTCTGTAACACCACGTGTGCTTCTGCCAGAGTAGAGAGGGTGCAGAGACTTGTGTAAGGGTCAAGCGAGGAGCTAAGCTAGGGGTCACAGGAAGACTGGCAGAAGATACAAAGTGCCAGCATGACAATCCTAGCAGATAAGTAGGAACCCAAGCGTTTCCTTAGAAACAGAAATATTCAGTGAATAGCAAGTAGTGTGGTCTCTCCCACAATTTCTAGCCAGTGAAAGAAATGGCAACACCTATGCTACTAAAACATAGGCAATTTAGGCTAGAAGAATCAGGTGGGGTTTTGGTAGGTAAAAACATATCTATCCATGGAGAATCCATGGTTTGGAATATATGGATGGCAGTGTGCAAGAGCAGCAACCTATCAACATCTAGATGAAATACTAAAACTTTGCTGGTGACTGGTGCTCTACCAAGAAGAAATTGTAATTGTGGTTGAGGTGGCATTCATGCCATGACCAAGTACACAATAAAAGGGAATTTCCAAAAACAAATGCCGGAAAATGGAAGGCAGGGGAACAGGAGTCTGAAGAACTTGCGATTGACATAGGGAATGCAGCGCATGGGATTTGGTGTGAAGGATTTACATGTTCTCCTTCAGCATCAGAGTGTAATGGGGTGGCCTGATCCAGAGTCTAGATGGTCTGACATCCGTGAGAAATGGCAAGATGGACCAGCTGTGTGAGTAAATGATTAAAGTTTTACTGAGGCCTGGGGATAGAAGTCCTTTTCTAAGGGTGAGACAGAACATGTAAGATGTGGGGATGGCTGGTAGAGCAATGCTCTTAGGAGGTGGGTGAGCAGGGGGGCAGGTGCAGCCCGATTATTCAGGGCAAATCAGACTGGATACTGATTCTGTAAAAACAGCGGGAGAATCTAAGACCCTTTAGACAATCCCAGGGTGTGTGTGTGTCAGAGGAACCAATCACCTTCCTCTCAAGATAGAGATGCTCGCAGCTCTAAGTTTGAAAAGTAACTAAATTGGCTGACTAGTGAACCTGAGCCTACTGCATGTCTCTCTCCCCCCAGGACTGGGATGACAAGCACTCACTCTGAGCTCGTTTTGTTTTGTTCTGTTTACTGGATTTTGTGGATTGAACCCAGCTCCTTGAGCTTGTGAAGCAGGAACTTCACAGTGTCTGAGATATCTATCTCCCTAACCTATTTGGGAAAGTTATAATACTTCCTGCGTAGGCCGTTTGGGTGATGAGTAAGATTTTATGTCTCTACACTAATGAAAGCTTCAACTCAGCCTGCCAAAGTTGAACACGTGACAGTGCTATGACATCAGAAGGTAGGGTAAGAGAGTTACTCAGAAGCATATTACAGCATGCAATTAAAGTGAAATGTTATGAGTAAACTACTCGGATCGAGTGAACTTAGCTTACGGTGTGCTCTGTTCTAAGACTGCAGAGAAGAGCTTGAAACCTATAAAAGGGGAAAGAGTTCAGATGACAGTCTGGAAATGTGAAGCTAATGTGGTTGCTAATCAGCTTCCACTAAGCAAGACTGTCGCAGAGAAAGACATGTATGAGTGTTCATGTGATAGGAGAAGCAATGTAAATAGTAAGAGGTACGGAGATACTGCGGACATGTTGTCAAGAACTTGGGTGATGGGTAACAATATTCTTGATAGAAATTTCAATTTAAGAAGCACATTCTGGCATTTTGATTAGTACATTAATTGTGCGCGAGAGATGGAATGAGAACGAGTGAGCAGGTGTACACAGCATAATGAAGATGTCAAGGTCAGAGGGCAGATCATAAGAGTTAGTTCTCCAACCCCTGCTTCTTAAGATGTGGGTGCTTGTTAAGTCTGCTCGGCTGGCACACTCTGGATCAGATGTGTCAAGCACTTCCAGCTGCTTCTCCTGTTCTCGACAGCCATCCGGCTGTCCTAGTGTTGGAAGTAGATGTGTATCCCCACATCCAACCTGTCACATGGGTTCTAAGGATCAATATTAGGTCACCGGGCTTGTGAGAGAGGCATTTTCCTATTCAGCGTCTCCCTAGCCTTCTGGCACATCTCTATGAACTCTGCATAGATAGTTCACCTTGTCTGGCCTCACTGAGAGAGAATGCACCTAATCCTTGATGCTCCGGGTTACAGGGGAGGCATCCTTTCAGAGAGGAAGGGGAGGGGAATGGGGCAAGGGACAGAGGGCAGCGTTTGCCACTGTAGTAAAGAGGAGATGCCACTGTACCCTTCCATAGGGAACCAGGACACAGAATCAAGGGCTTTTACTTTTTTTGGCATACGACACACAGAGAAGGACTCGAGCCACTGCTGAAAACCCATTTTCTAAACACGAAGGGATTATTTTCTGGTGGTTCTAGAGTCACCTGTTTCTTACCTTTTAAAAATGGATACCTCACTGTCTGCTAAAGTAGGTGTGATGACTGCTGTGGACATATGTAAGGAGAGAGACTCAAGGACAGTGAGGACCCTGTTGGATTTCCTGACAGTGTGACAGGTAAACAAAGGCCTATCTAAAGAGCCCTGGTGGTGAGGACTAAGGCTGACACTCTCTTCAGAAGTGATTTCTCTAGCATTAAACTATGGCTCTCATCCTTCCTAATGCTGTGGTGACCCACAACTGTAAGGTTACTTTCTTGTTACTTTATAACTATAATTCTGTTACTGTTGTGAATTGTGATGTAAAATCTGTGTTGTCTGATCATCTTAGGTCACCCTTATGAAAAAGTTGTTTGACACCACAGGGGTCACAACCCACAGGTTGAGAATTATTACTCTAAGAAACTTTCAAAATAAAATATTTTATAATGCATATTTAGAAACTCGGTAGATAATATTCTCAGTAAAATTTTGCTAAAACTTAAATGATATATTTCTATGAGGAAAAATACTCTCAAAAATAATCACATATATCATTTTTTGTAAACATTCAGATATCTACGGTACTTGGAATATGTTAGTATAATAACAAAATTAAAGATAGAAAAAGATATAACATTAAAGTCTCTTTTTACTGTATTTATTCTAAACATTTTTATTTGAGACTTACAGAGATACATGTAACCATGAAGAGACAGGTGACAAAGGTCTCTGTGCAAGTCTGGGAAACAAAGGAGAAATAGTACTGTATGGTAAACAGGAAAACCCTCACAACAGTCAACCCTGTCTTACTGAGAAAGGGTTGCTTTTATCAGTTTCTACTATCACTCTGATTAAATTGAAGGCCATAGCCCTTCAGAGAAACCGATTCATTTACTGGAACAACCAACGCTGTTCTTAAAAGCAGTTGCTGAAGTAACTTAAGGGTCAAAGCCACACAGGAGAATCAATAACAATTTAACACACAATATTTTTTCAAGGTTTAATTTAATGGCTGCTTAACTCAACGAGTTTTTGCAGTCCTTGGAGAATACTGACTGTACACTAGATCAAAATTATTAGACTCGGTTTTCATTAAACATTCTATTTCTGTTTTAATGTTTCTATTTCTAATTCTTAGAATGCTCTTGTTTGTGTGTTTGGTGACAAAGACTTGGTAAAAAAAATGTGTAGAACTGAATCTTTATCCAGAGATTCTTATTTATGTGTTAGAAACACTATGCAAAGCATGTCACAGTTTTTTTTTTTCTACTGAAAGAATCAAAACTCAATGACTCTGGATAGTTCTAATAAAATAATGTATGTGTGTGTGTGTGTGTGTGTGTGTGTGCTGTAATTGTTTGTTGAGTATATTCAATGGAACCAATTAAACATATTTCAGTCTTCTAAAATCCACTTTTACATCCAGAGGTTAGCAAGACACATTTTTTTTTTTTTTTTTTTTTGCACTGAATGACAGACAATTTGTACATAGACTCATTCTTGGTGAAGGTACTGAGAAAACTAATGTCAAGCACTGTGCCCTAAATGGGACATCGATATCACTTCTTCAAGGTTCAAAGAATAAAGAAGAGGTGGTTGAAGCAGTGTCAAAAGGGACAGCGTTTGAAAAGATTCCTGTGAAGGAGATTTTCTGGATATGACATGACTTGAACTTAAAGCCTCAATAGGTACCAACAAGAAATCCACACAAGATTAGGTTTATCAGCATTTGATCATGGGAAGGGAAGTTACTAATTAGACTCTGCCCCTCACTGAGTACCTACAGTGCTTGCTAGGATAGAAGCCTCACTCTTTAGTGGTATAGGCACTGATACATTTCCATTGCTTAAGTCTGTAATTCTTCAACCAGTCACAGTTACATAGGTAATTCTCATGAAACTCAAGGACAACAAAAATTACATGAACATTATACAGAAATGGGTTTTGTAAAGACAGTTTTAGAAAAGGAACAAGAACACCACATTCCTCAATTATATGTGTTGCGGTAAATCACAAAGTAGGAGTCTCATTTTGAATTTCATAAAATCAGTAGTAATCACATAATCTAGCAGTTTTGGATTTCTGTCTACTTGTGGGGTTTTTTGGTGTCAGGGACCCTGAGTAAGTAGATCTAAGTTTGCTGATTGGTGCAGAATCTCCTACAAAATAAGCCTACACTTCACAGTTGACTTTTACAAATGTATTTAAAATGTCATGATTTCCTCATTGACTTGATACATCTTAGAGAACAAGATGCATATAAAAATGCAGTAATTCTGAAAGTCACTGAGTTTCTTCGTATCTTCAGAAAACATGAGGACAGAGAAAAGTATTTTGCTTTAATGTCTTGAATTTAAAACCCTGGTGGCTAGCTTATATGTTTAAAAGTTAAAAGGGCATAGTTAAATTTTAATTACTCTGCACTAGCCACACCTCCTCCTCTTCTCTTTCATGTCCTTCACCTTTTCATACAGGGATGACTTTTAAAATGAACAAAATCTTATTAACAATTCCATGTTTAGAAAAGTCTGTATAAAAGTGAGAGGAACAGTCGAGCATGCCTATTGAAGAACCTGCTCCTCATTTCCAAACAACATCCATATTAGGGTGGATGTAGCAAAAGCAGCATTATGTTGCAGAACCATTGTTATCTGCAGCTTTAATGTAGCTACAAAGGGCCATCCCATTTCTGCCACAGGATTCCATGTAAGAAAAGGGGTCGTGTCTCAATAAATCATAATGACCAGAAAATGGTACTGTTTCCTCAGCAACAACGAATCAGATGTGTCTTATGTTCTCAGTGTTTCCTTTTAGGTGCTGTTGATATGACACACACTGAATCAGTGAATAAATGAATAAATGGGAAACATTAAAAGTATCATTTCTTTGTAGCATTTTTAAGTTTAGTTCGTAAAACTTACTGACTTTGTTTGAATCTACCTTTTCCTTCTATGGGTCACAGAAAGGTCTAGTGAATTGAGATCTATATCCAAGTGAATACATACAATTAATAAAATGACAATTATATTTTAAATTATGCAATGTCTGAGGTAAATTTCAGAAAACCTAATTCAGTGATGATTTCTTTCAAAAATGATTACTGTAAACTGCATACCATGAAAAATAAGATAAATCTTACTGAAAGTTGAAATCTCTAAATCTCATAGAAAGATGAATAGTGTCAGATACTTGCAAAATAATATTGAAATATGATACTATCTTCATCTTATTAAAAATATGTGCAGTATAACCTAAATTATGGTTTGCTGCAAATGGAAATTTTATGAGTCTAACCTGTAAGGCCTGGGCCATCTCTCTAGCCCAGCCACTGGAAATTTATACCAACTCTTCAGTGGCCTTAAATCTGATGTCACCATCAGGTCTGTGAGATAAGAGCAGCTGTGTCCCTTAACTGTCTCCTATTATTCAGATTATTATAATTAGATAACCTACAACAAGGAAACTAGTTCATGTTCTTCCAGCAATTCTCTTGTTCTCTCTTGCACTAAGTTACCTGTATGCTCTAAGTCTGGTCACGGTTCTACCATTTTTCTGATTAAATTCAACATAGATATACTAGGAACCACATATGTATTTCAAAGGCTCTGAACTTGTTGAATGAATGCCGCACAGAAAACTCTTCTTCAGATGACAATTTCATAATATATGGGAACATGTTCTTATTATGGGTCTTTTCAAAATTTATTTTCTGCCAGAAATGACTGGTAAGGGTTTCTAGAAAACATTATCTGTGCTAGCAAATGTGAATTCTCCCAGAGCTATGAAATGGGGTGATTGTGTTCTTCAGAGGGCGAGCCGAGCTCAGGAGGAGAGGAAACATGCATAAATCAGATACCTGAAGGCAGTCGATGTAGAGCCACAAAACAGCATCTCAACATTGCTCTACAGGAGACAGGAAGATGTCTCCACTTTGGATAACAATATAAAAATTGACAAGAGGTGGGATTTTTATGATGTCATTTCTTTTATAGAATTTTACCCCCATGAAATTTAAAGGACAAGGCCATATGTTGGCACCTTTCCTGTCTTTAAGCAACTGCTACCCATCACGCTGAAGCAGCAAGGACAGGTCACAAATAATAGTGATCTAGTCTTTATTTGGCCCTTTTGGTTATGAGGAAAGAAAAACAAAATGGTCAGAAAGTTTGTTAGATACTTCTAAAGCAGGAGTTGTAGCACAGTGGGAAAGCATTTGCTTGCCTAGTAGTATGCAGAGCCCTAGGTTAGACCTTTAGTAACTTCTGAAAGGAATACAACATCTAGCATTTGCTTAAGCATACACAAGTATCATTTGGAATGTGAAAAACATCAATGTTTTTTGGGTTTATGGAGATAAAACAACAGTAGAAATTCACAATATTGTGATTTTCAGTTTCAACCCCAAAGTAGTCATTGTCAGGTTCTACCAATCACAACAGGATAGAAAGGTACACAGCCTACATAGGGTTAATATTCCTAGGGCAAAAGGGGTTTAGTTTTTATCTAAGGACTTTCATCCCCAATCTTAAATTGTCAAGGCTTACTTGATGTTGGAACCGCAGATAAGCCCATTTCTTTACATTCATAAGATAGCCATTCTCACATGCCAAAGCAGCAACTGCACCTTCAGTTCAAGACTCATTAGCCTCACATTCACATCAGTAGTGACAGAAAGAAAACAAACACGGATGACATGTGACAGTTGGCTTCTCCCTGACTTTCTCTCATAGTATCCTTATTGTCTAAGAAATGTTATCACATGGTTCTATGAGCATTGGTCTCCCAAGTGAGTCCTTGTCATATAAACAAAGGGAATAAATGCTTGAGGAAGATGAAAAAAGGGGGAGGGGATAAACACAAGCAAATGAAACCCCCTTTGACCTGACATTATGGAAAAATAAAAATAAAGACACTAAGATGGAAACAAAATAGTGTCATGGTTTACATGTGGGGTTTGGATGGAATCTAGGGCTGTGTTCAATTTATAACTCACCATCTCAAAACCACTTCTTTTCATCCGCCTGCAGGACTTGAGGTAAGTACGAATACGTTTTCTGGCACGCTCTTGATACTCAGGGAATTGTCGCCTGCATGAGTCAATGATAGCCTGGATCTTTTCTTTGGGCTGCTTAGAGATTGGGACCATTCGGTCCAAGTTTTCATCTACAAACAGCCTGACAAACATCTGTTGGCAAGAGGGAGACAGAGGAGAAGGGTTTGGAGGACTGCTCTCTTCTGTTCCTAGCTTCCTTTCTTGATTACCGAAAGGACAATAATTCTTTCTTTCTTTTCCTTTTATTTTTTTTTTTTTTTCTGGTTTATGCACTGGAGAATTTTGCAAATGGAAAGCCAGAAAATTTAAGCAAACACTCTTTATAGATGTTCTAAATGGTTGAATTAAGTATAAATATAAAGAGAGAGTGAAAGAAAGAAAGAGAGAGAGAGAGAAAAAGAGTAAGAGAGAGGGAGAAGGATAGGAAGAGAAGTAAAGCAGACAGACAAACAGAAAAGAATGAAAATAATCAGAAAAAAAACAGTAGAACCAGGACAGCTGAGCGCTCATTACATTCACTTTTAATGATAAATGGAACTGAGACAGCCACACCGCACAGTGGACTCATCTCTGAGAACAAACAGCTGACTCTTTTGTCATGCACAATTAAGAAAGCAAAGGAAATCACTGTTGACAGACAGGCATAACCATCAGAGGACTAAGCTGAGACCCCATTTCCCTAAGCAAACATGCATACTCACACAACACAATTCCAGTCCTCAGCACCCATTTGGCTTTAAAATTCTAAACAAAACACAGCAATTCTGGTGTCTGCTTGACAAAGTGTGTTTCATGTACTTTAAAAATCCTTCTGAAAATTAAACAAACATGGCTCTAAAAGGTTCACACTGACCAGCAAGCAACAGCATGAATGGAAAGGGGTCCAAATGGAGCCACGCAACGTGGGGGGACTCACATTGAAAGCTTTCAGCCTCTCAGCTTCCACACCATCTGTCTCGTTCACCTTCTCAGATTCCTCATGCTCCTCATGTTCATCCTCATCTTCATCTCCCCTGCTGAGTGACAGGTCCTCCGCGCCTCGGTCAACACTCTCATTTTTGCCAGAGTCGTAGCTGGAGTAGCTGGGTGCTGGAGACTGAAAAGACAGGGTGACATTGATTGTCCCTTTTTATGCTTCAGTTTTCATTCCAATGCTTTTTTCAAAAATGATGGTTATTACTTGGTAACAGTAGATCGGTGACATTTTAAATTTTTGATCAAAGTTAATTCGAATAAATTTAGAATTCATTTCCTTTATCGCACCAATAACATTTCAAAAGCATATATAGCTGTACAGAACAGTTCCATTTCTGTAGAGTTTTATTGAACTTAGCACTTTCAGAGTAGTTACTGCTCCTACCCAATATTTATATTAACAAAAGGATCACTCTGTGGTTAATTGACAGGGGGAAGTATTGAGTCATACTTTTGGAGGTAGATATGACTTCAGTGTGTAGCCAGTATGCTTTTATTAATTTTCTTTGAACACACTGGAAGCTGAAGAATAAGAATATTTAATTAATTTTCCCAGAAAAAAATTATAAAAATATTACTGAGAATAGGGGGATTGATTATTCGATGCTTTAATTAGATTCATAAGTTGTCTCTGAGATCATCTTAAATAGCATCTGATTTGCACATAATAAAAACATGTGATGCTTCTCCCTAAGTGGTAGAATAATTGTGTCTATACCACACACGAAGAACAGGGTAAATTTAAAGGAAGATGATTAGCTAGATGCACCACATATTTCAACATAAATAATTAATAATCTGAAAAATTAAATATTTAAAATTCATTCTCACATATTAACAATTGATGACCTCTGTAGAAAAATATTGGTCATTTAGAATACACATGTATCTACATATAAATGATATTACTCTATACCAAGTAACATGATTTAGATTGTTTGTAATTATACATACTTAATTTTTATATATAATTACACATTTTGTTTTAGAATATCATGACTATTTTGAGAGTTAATTTAAGCCAACTGACCTGAATGAAAATCAGAGTGTATGTTGTGATAAAGAGCTTAATTGGACACAAAATAGCTCAACAACAGATTATGTTTTATGGTCCCATTAATACCAGCAGTTACCAAAAGCCACTGAATTACTAAGCAAAGATGTAAGAGAATTTAAAGATGAGCTTTCTGTACTTGTTTTTTATTATTGGCACAAAGATTATCAGAGATATAATAAAACAAAAAGTAAAAATTTCAATACATGACAAAGAGAAGAAATTGATATTTATAACTTGTCTACCTGTTAAACTTTTGTGCTTTTTATAGCTGCCAAATGAGGAGCTACCATCATCCCAATTTCTCACACAAAGAAATAACTTTCAAACAGCTAAACAAATTAGTATCATGAAGAGAATGGAATATCACTACACACACAGTGAATATAAATAAAAGAATTTAAAACTCAAATCTATAACACTGACTGAATACATCAGGCTGTCATAAGAATATGACATAATTCTAATATGTCTGAAGGTTAATTTCATGTATCATGTACATAAAAAATTGGTGAGTATTTGATTAAACATGATGCATATGTATGTCCGATTAGAGGTTTATGCATGAGAATAATGTTTGAATTGATGGTCTCAAAACTGTAGCTATTCCTCCCCAGAGTTGGTGGACAACATGCAATGCTTTAGGGGACACAATGGGCAAACAGGAAGAGAAACAAGCATCATCCTTCCCACTGTGTCTGACAGCTTCAGTAGAGGCAAAGTGAGACTCATTGCAAGGGTTTACCAACCTTTAAACTCACACTACAAATGGTTTTCACCACTGTGTGGCTTTCAAAGGAAGGATTATAAACATACTTGGTTCCCAAAATTCATTATCTCATGTATCTGCCTATCATCCCACATTATCTACCTGTCTGTCTGTCTGTTTCTCTGTCTGTCATCTGTTTCCTTTCCATTTTTCCAATCTTACTAATTCTGTTTTGAGAACTCTAATAAAATATGTTATCTACATTATTAATAGTTCAGTTATGGCTCTGCAAACTGTCAAAAGTAATAGAAAAGTTTAAACCATTTAGGTTCTACTTGGTAGAGTAAACCTAACTAAAGAGTTTTCAGAGCCAGGGATCATGGGAGTTGGAGGAAGGATAATAATGAGTAGTACAAGCAGCAAAAGTGACATATGTAAATGAATAATCAGGGCAATTTCACAAACACATGCCCTGGGGTGTCCGAGACTGCTATTGGCTCTGTGGTAGCTCCTATTTATTTCTGATCTCATAACTGTCTTTTTTGAAAGAATCTCTTTCAATAGATGAAGCACTTTAGATCCAAACATGCTTTCAAAGGCATATATTTTTATCTTAGTGTTTATAGTAATAGAGCTGAAATTGGCAGTAGGCAGAATCCAGCAGAGTTGCATGGCCAGAAGAAATCTTTGTAAGAGTTGTGCATCAAGTTCAACCCTGCCTCAAATTAAGCCCTAGACCAGTGGTTCTCAATTATTTCAGTTCTGTGATCCCACTGAGGATGGAATAACTTTTCCACAGTGTTTGCACATCAGATATCCTGTATATCAGATTTTCATATTATAATTAATTGAAAATGGTAACAAATTTACTTCTGAAATAACAACAAAATAATTTTATGGTTGGGGCTCACCACAATATAAATAACTGTATTAAAAGGCCAAACACTGTACTGAAAATGGAGTCCCCAATAGAGGGCTTAGAGAAAGGACTGAAGGATCTTAAGGGGTGTGCAATCCCATAGGAAGAACAACATCAATCAATCAGACACCCAGAACTCCCAGGGACTAAACCACCAAATGCCTGCAGTAACCCATGGCTTCAATCACATATGCAGCAGAAGATGGCCTTACTGGGCATCAAGGGGAGGAGAGGATCTTGGTCCTATAAAGGCTGGGTGACCCAGTGTAGGGAAATGCCAGGATGGAGAAGTGGGAGGAAGTGGGTAGAAGAAGAAGCATCCTCATAGAGACAGGGAACAGGGATGGGATAGCGTAATTCTGAAGGGGAAACTGAGAAAAATAATAACATTTAAAATGTAAATGTAAAAAGTGAGAAAAAAGTATGTTAAAAACATCAACAAAAAAAAGTCACTACATTAGGAAGGTTTAGAACCAATGACCTAGACATCTCTACCATGTGACATATTGCATACCCCATCCATTTGAAATCTCTTTTATATCTTACTTAAAATTCAGTTTTATTAACAGAAGCCTAGAGTGGTAGAGAAATCAGATAGTGTAAGGCCAGATTAAGAGCATAGATCGGAGCTATGATCATTTAAACACAGAGATGGACCCTGCTATGTAGATAATAGCATCCCAGAAAATAGGATCAACTTTTCTCAAATATGTTAGCTAGGAAAAAATGAATGACCTTTACAATAGAGGTTTTTAGAGGGTCAATGACCCTTTAATTTCTTGACAGTGATGACTTGCACATGGGGTAGGACAAAGATTACACTAAAATATAATTGAGCCGTTAGCACAGATACAATGACACCAAATCATTCACTTTAATGGAAGCATTAAGCTTTAAAAATAGGCACTTTTTTCGTTTGAATTATTAGCAATATTATATTACCTAATATAATAAAATATAGGTTCAATAAGTTTGAAAGGTTTTTCTTTAAATATATTAAGGATAATTTGTTTTATTTGGCACTATGCAAGACTTAAAAATATTATAATATGTTTTCCTAAATCAAAAAAATTCAGCAAATTTGGCTTTGCTACATATAATGCAAGGCATGAAGTCTTTGTTGTCTGCTGTACACACTTGTTGTGCAGAAGAAGTATAGCACTAGACACTTGAGGTAAAGAAATCCCCAAGCTACAGTCTTGAAGACATATAGTGGTTTTACAGCTTGATAAACCCTGTGGCCTGATGACAACCAAACCTCTGAGAACTCAGAATCACATTTCTGGAATATAAATCCTTGTATCTCTTTGTGGAGGATTCATTAGTTGTGGCAAATCAGATTAAATCCACTGTATTCTGGGATCTTATTTTCTGTTGGTTTCAGTGTTGAAACACAAACTCCTACAAAGCCTACTGGATACGTTAATCTCCATTTTTCTTCAGACCACATCAACATAAACATGATCCCCTCTATGTTTTTATTCTTCACGGCACCTAAAATATATTTTCCTAATGTCGGTGCTTAAATTTGCTGGTGCATTCCTTCCTTCTACAGAACTATTACATTTCTCACAATGAAGACATGAATAAACTTGACTGTCCTCATGAACTGATGCAGTAAACATCACTACAGATCCCTAAATAACTCAAAAATATGACTGTCATTTGCTTCATAAAACTTAAATTTCAAAAACTCTGTTACTACTTCAAAATATAAAAAGTTTAAATAAAGGTATAAAAAAGTCAAAATCTATTCAGAAATGCAATTCAAGAAAACAGGCATACCTGGTTTTCTCAAAATAAAGACATTAGTTTAAGTGGATAAGGGAAAATCATAGCTTTAGGTATAATCTGTTGCTTTTGCCATGTGTCTGGCTTCAGTCAGCAAAGACTTTGCAAGCAAATGTTTACACTTTATTTTGACAAGATAACCTGCTCTCATGGCATCAACAAGTTGGACTGTGAAACTTTCTTATTGTATTGTTTATTTCTTTACTCCCATTGTAGCATAAGCCTAGAGCAAGTAGGACAGCAATGCCCTAATGCTTGGGATATGACATGACTAGATCTGTATTTTCTGAGATGCACAACCAATGGAAAAACTGGGAAAATGAGAAATGTCTACATGAGAAAGAACATTAGGATTAAGTTCCAGATGCTCACAGTTCCATGATGTGCCATGCATAACTCATATAGAGCATTGATCATCATGCAAATCAACAATGCGACTGCTGTAGTTTGCACTATGTTTCTGTGAATAACACCATGACACAAAACAGCCTGGAGAAAAGGTGTGTATCTCTGACCTTCAGGTTAAAGTCTATCTACAGGGAAGCCAGGACTTAAGGTAAAAATCTGAGGCAGAAATAAAATTCAGACCATGGAGGATTCTACTTACTGGTTTTATTTTACATTCTTAAAAAGCACAGGGCCAACTGTTTTGGGAAAGCATAGTCTGTGATGGGCAATGATACACAAATGTCTAGACAACAACCACAACAACAACAAAAATCAAAATGCCTCACAGACATTCTCAAGGGTTAATAAAATCGAAGCCACTCTTGAGTTAAGTTTCTATGTTTCAGATGTGTCAACATGCTATGACAGTGGTCATAATAAAAACTAATAAAAACCAGCTATGACAGTGTTACCAGAATCCATGAAGAGGAAGGTAAAAACTAACAGGTGATCTTCCTCGTATTGTTCCACCATGGATTAAAATAAACTACAAATTTGCTCCTTTCAGCAAGGCTGTGGAGAGTATCATTTTAGGAAAGATTCCTGCTTTCCTATATATATCAACAATAACTAGGTATTAGCCCATAATTTTGAGCAGACTTCTGCAGAACAATGAGGATGTAATATGTTATAGTGATACTACAATTCCAAAAATTGTAATAGTAATTATTAAGTTCTTTTATAATAGAACTGCTATTAAGTCCTCTCTGATAATCCAAGCTGCAATGGGATTGTAAACTGGCACAATCATTCTGGAAATCACTCTGGAAGTTCCTCAGAATATTGGGCATAGTACTACCTGAGGACCCAGCTATACCACTTCTGCACAGATACTCAAAAGTACCTCCAACATCTAAAAAGTACACATGTTCAACAATGTTCATAGCAGTCTTATTTATAAGAGCCAGAAGCTGGAAAGAACCTAGATGTCCTTTAACAGAGAAATGGATACATAAATTTGGTACATATACATAATGCAGTACTACTCAGCTATTGAAAACAATGAGTTCATGAAATTCCTAAGCAATTGGATAAAACTTGAAGGTATTTTCCTGAGTGATGTAACCTACTCACAAAAGAAAACTCATGGTACATACTCACTTATAATTGGATACTACCTTCCTTGCCCCAAAAAGCTTGGAATACCCAAGAAACCATCCACAGAACTTATGAAGCTTAAAAAGAAGAAAGACCAAAATGTGGATGCCTCAGTCCATTTTGGGAGGGAGAACCAAACAGGGGAGGAAGTACAAGGTCAAATAGAGGAACTGGGATTGAAGAGAAGATCAGTCTGAGACTGCCTCACCCAGAGAACCACCCCATATGCAGCCACCAAACTCAAGCACTATTACTGATTCAAAGAAGTGTTTACTGGCTGGAACCAGATATAGATGGCTCCTTAGAGCCTATCCCACAGTCATATAAATACAGATGATGATGCTTGCATCTAAGCATCAGACTGAACACAGGGACCCCAATGAAAATGCTAGATAAATACCTGAAATAGCTGAAAGGTTTGCAACCTCATGGGAAGAACAACACCATCAACAAGACAAGGCACTGAGGTGTAGAGGGTAATTGGGAGAGGGAACACCTTCATGAAAGCAAGTTGATAGGGAGTAGAGAGGGGAGTGGGGGGATAACATTTGAAATGTAAATACAGAGAATATCCAGTAAAATTGAAACAATGCAAATCAATAAATAAAAAAACTGCAATGAGAAATCTGTCAGTGTTCAAATGTCACCAGATAATTGTTTCTGAGATAGCAAGCAGGCATCTGCAACAGAGAACACATTATGTGTAAACTTGTAAACTTTCGACCATGTGATTATGTCTGGTGAAAGATGCACAAGTGCTGAGAAAAAAGAGAGTAGAAGGAAAACTTTCTAAAGCAGAACTGAACTCAAGAAGAACTTAAAAGCAAAGGCGCATCTTTGGGGGTAACAGTATTGGGAGTAAGGGTCTTATTGTGATGTCACATCAGAAGGAAGGTATGTCATTAAAAGAAGAGATTAGAGATATTTTTTAGAACTTTCTGATGGCAAATTTTTGCAGAAACATTTTGGTGAACTGAGGTACTTAGGACTAAAGGCTAAAATCACTTTTCAATGTGCTCCTTTTTCTTCCTGCCTCTTTACCTAGCAGGCTGCAAGTTAGAGCCCTAGATCCTAAGGACATTGGAAAAAAAGCTATTTTACTTAATACTCCATTGTTTCATGATGAGGTACTAAACCTTTCCTTGCCTCAAAGAGACAGAGGCAGATCAGCTACAGTAGCAAAGTCACATAGACATAATATAGGTAAATGTATTATTATTAAACAAGCAACTCCAAACAAAGCCCCAAGCACAGTGGCTCTTTTCTACATGGGTCAGGAGTTAAGTCAAAACATAGTCATTTACACACCATACCTCTTCCATATTTCTAGCCATTAACAATTCCCAGCACACAGTACAAGTATGGAAAATGCTAACTCAGTGAGTAATTGCTTTTACTTTAGACTTGTAAAGATAATTTAAGTTCATGTTTCAACATATTTGAAAACCTATTGATATTAATCTAAAAGTTAATTATATATAAGTATTATATATATATAAGTCTCAGAATCACAGAAAATCACTCAAATATCACCAAAAGATGTGTACTTTTCGATAAAATACATAATAAAACACCCAACGACATTGAAAACAAACTAGGCCTACCAAGCCACTAACTAGTCAATCAACTAAACACTGATTGAAAACACGTCAATTGTGAAACTTTGGATTTCAAAGTGTGCCTGTTGAACTAGTTGCAGGCGTGTCATAAGAAAACTGTGATACACTGTTGCTCAGCTTCCACCCTGAAATGACTGAATTAGACATGATGCATCTGAGCTCTGCGGTGTGTGCTTAAACATAACTGCTGCAGAACATTTATGTGCAGGCCGATTCCAGAAACACTCATCCAGAGCTACGTTCTCCTTGCAGAAATCATGATTTAAATGAAACAAAAAAAAGCACAAAGAGAGAAATATAAGATAAGAGGCAGTGTGTAGCACTGTTCTAGAAACATTGAAATGAGAGATGTCAGAGAATGAAATCAAAGAGAGATTAGTAGAAGCAGAGCTCAGGCTTGTATCCCAAGTCCAAATAATTCAATTCAGAAATGAAATTAATATGTTGAAAAAATGAGAGTATTTTAGTATGGATGAGGTACTAGATCAAAAGAAAATCATTAGCGTTTGCAGCTGTAAAAACCTTAATATTTATATATGAAAATATATATAAATGTATGTATTTGCTGAAGGTTCAGGTAGAAGGCTGCAGGGTGGAAAGAAATGGGTTCCTGCATTTTGGCTTTAAGATCATGCAGAGATACTAAAAAAAAAAAGATGAAGTAAACAAATATGAGTGTCATAATCACTATTTGAGTTTGGGATTTCTTGTGTTATTGTCTCCAGTGATAATTTAAAAAATGATGTTTTTTATTTTGTGAATTGTGTGCTAATCTCTTGAGCTATTAATCATGGCAATTGCTCATTCTACTTTTGTCAGTAGCCATGCTCCTGTCTCTAACTAAACTGGAAGGAATGGTCTGCTCTGAGATTGGGGCTGTGAAAAAGTTATACAGCTTAGAGAGGAAGGTTCTGAAACACTAAATTCAAAACACCACAAAGCAAAAGCAAAAATAGAAACAAAATACAAACAAACAAAAAACTCATGACAACATTTAAAACACTTTGGATTGCAATTTGACAACAGAAGTGCAATTAACATTATAAACACACCTGGAATAGTTTACAAATCCACATGTTTGCTGACCCAGCTCTGCTAATCCATTTGTTTACCACATGCACTTTGCTCCTTCCTGGGACAGTTTTAATAGTTAAGGGAGAAATAGAAGACGGTTCAGTCTCACTCCTGTGTGATAAAAATGTCTTTCACTTAGGATGGTTTTGAAATTTTTTTCAGTGTTTTATTTCAAAACTAGGTAGTTTTTGTTTTTGCCACCTTAGGGAATCTTTTTATGTTTTTTTCATTTTTTAAAATTTATTTTAAAAAGACAAAGATAAAAGAAAAAATTTTAAACATTTTTGCATAAATGTACACAAATACATTTTTGTCAGTGCTTGGCTTTCTTTTTTCTTTTTTTTTAAAGTTTGATACTCTGCATTAAGGTCTTACTAGTTACAATGAGCAAAAAGTACATGTAAATCAGGATGTAACCAAGAATTAGAAAACTTTTTCTTGGTGTGTAAGGATTGAGCATAATGTTTTATTTTTTGTTTTGTTTTGTTTTCTTTTTTTCTTGAAATTCACACAGTCTGTGAGTTGTTTCTGGGGCAGTCCGAGTCTCTGGGGTTAGCATCCCACTATCAGTGACTGCATATTATGTCTGTTCTTTTGTGACTGGGTTATCTCACTCAGGATGATATTCTATAGATGCAACCGTTTTCTTAAGAATTTGGTTAAGTCATTGTTTCTGATAGCTGAGTAGTACTCCATTGTGTAAATGTACAACAATTTTTGTATCCATTCATCTACTGAAAGACATCTGGGGTCTTTCCAACTTCTGGCTATTATAAATAGAGCTGCTATGAGCATTGTGGTGCATATATCTTTGTTGTATATTAAAGTGTCTCTGGGGTATATGCCCAGAAGTAGAATAGCTGGATATTCAGGTAGTACTATGTCCAATTTTCTGAGGAATTGTCAGACTGATTTCCAGAGTGGTTGTATCAGTTTACAACCCCACCAACAGTGGAGAAGTGTTCCTCTTTCTCCGCATCCTTGCCAGCATCTGCTGTCATCTGAGTTTTGGATCTTGGCCAATCTGACTGGTGTGAGGTGGAATCTCAGGGTTATTTTGATTCTAACAATTAAATGTTTAGACTTTTCCTGAGTCAGAAATTAATGTTTATTTTAAACAATAAAAATCTACAACTCAAGACGTTTAAAACTCTAGGAGTTTTAGTCTAGGTATATTTAAAATATACCTGGAATAATTGAAATAGTCTAAATTAGCATATGTAAATTCATGAAGATTTTATGAGTTTTATTTCATTTTTGATACCTATATTTTCCCTAATCCAAAATGTATCTTAAGGTGTATCTTAGTGCAATACTACACTCAAGCCTCTGTTAACTGTGATTTCTTACCCCTAAGGAAACACTCTTGTTTGATCCATGGCTTTTACAACTAAACACATCTATATCAGGATGTTGCTTCTTGACTTCAGTTTTCTTATCATTATTTACTTTAAACATATCATTAGGATTGTAATATACTCTCATCCCAATACTGTAAAAAGAAACACATCATAGATAGAAAGCACAATTTCTAAATTAGACTACTGTATTTTGTTATTTTACAGATGGTTAAAGTTTTAAACTATAAAAGTCCAGATACATCATGTTGACCTATCTTCTCCAAAACATTAATAAAAATGTAGCATAGAAAATTTCAAATTAACTGGTCAACAGCTAGTAACATTTTGACAATTTAACTTTACGTTTCCATACATGAAACTTCTTTTGCTTAATAATTTTGATGAAACTCTGCAGGTAATACTCTATCAAGATTCTGAAAACACAATTTTTCATTCATTATAAAACAGGCTGGTTGAGTGAAATTAGTCTATCCTAAAAAAGGAATGCCATATGTTCTTGGAACGCTTCCTCTTCTTGAGTTGCTTTATCCAGCTTTTATGTGAGGAAGTTTGCCTTGTGCAGGCCATATTTAAACTGATCACAATAACAATGCAATTTAATTTGTATTTGTTATTGCTATATATTGTTTTGGTGTTGTCTCTTGGAGGCCTGCTTTTTCCTCTAGAGGAAATGGAAGGGGAGGAGATGTGGAAGGAGGTCTGGGAGGAGTGGAAGGAAAGCGTGCTGAATGAGTATTGTATGAGAGAAGAATCTATTCACAATAAAGAGGGCATGATCAAAACGAAAACTACACAATTCTGATATTTACACTTGGTCTACTGACCCAATATGTAGTCTTTTGTTTATTGTTGATGGAATTTCTTCCTGTTCTCAGCTTTAGTAGTAGAGTCTTAAATTTCACAATCTTCATTACATTATTTTTAGCTTTTTATAACTTGTCTGTTGAAATTTGAAAGTTTTATGGCTGACCATTTGAAGTTTATTACCACTTGTACATTCTGTTTTTGCATTTTTTTGGCTATTTTATTTACATTTCTAATGTTATCCCCTTTCGAGTTTCTCCTCCACAACCCCCCTATTTCCTCCCCTCCGCCTGCCCCTATGAGGGTGCTCCCCTACCTGTCTACTCATTCCCAACTCAGTACCTTAACATTCTCCTACCCAGGGCTATCAATCCTCCACAGGACCAAGGGCTGCCCTCTCAATGATGCCCGATAAGGCTATCCTCTGCTACTTATGCAACTGGAGCCATGGGTCTCCCCATGTGCATTCTTTGTTTGGTGATTTAGTCCCTAGAAGCTTTGGCGGGGGAGGGGGAAGGGGGTTGTGTCTGATTGGTCAGTTTGTACTTTCTGATACTGTCCTGGTACTTTGACTTTTACATACACATTAATTTGAAAAATGATCTATACTAAACCACAACTGCAAACATTGTACTCTCTTTATCTCCTATCTACATCTTCTACACATTGTGGAGGCAGAAAGGGCATCACATATTCACATTAGAAGCTATGAAGATGAACATGTTTGGGATGTAACACCATGCATACTCAGTGTTGTGGAAACACTGGAAAACCCTCCTGCACTAGAATCACTAACAGAAGCTAAAATGTATATCCAAAAGGGTAAGGCACCCTTTTCTTCCTGAGTACAGCAGTCTAACAGTTTATCTGTTATGCAGTAGGACCATGATTATGAGGAGCTCATTTTTGCTTTAGCTATTCCTATCAATTAATTTTGGGAGAACAAAGAAGCAAAAACAGGCTCAGATTAAGGTCCAGATACCTATGCCTCCTCCCCTCCAAAACACTGCTGGCCAGGTGGTTGGCAGTGACTGATTAGAAACTAGGTGGCTGGCAGTTACTGATTAAAATATCCTGAACTTGCTCAAACAATCTTGAAATAGAAAAAGAAAAAAAGGGGGCAGTGACCAGACATGGGCCGTTATGCAAACAAAGCAAACCACCAAGGTTAAGCGCCAACCTGCCCCCCACCCAAAATCATGGCTTTGGACTTTAAAAGCATGTGCCTTTTGCTACACAGGGTCCTGCCTTTGGCTCTCCTGCATGAGAGTTCCAGGACCCAGGCACACCAGCAACTAATAAACCTCCGGCTGTTTGCATCAAACCCTTGTTGGTTCTGTGTTGTTAGGGAACTAGGGAGATATGAGGGCTTGAGCAAGGGACACAGGGTACTTCAATTACATAAGAATAAAAGCCAGCCATATTTAAACTAAAGATGTTAACAACACAATTTTATACTAATCCTTTTTAAAGGGGGTATAATTTCTTTTTATGAATTAGTTTCTCTTTATAAAATAATGAAACATAACTATTTCTAGACATGTGAATGGCACCAGATGCCTTGGACCCCTTTGAATATATAATCATCAGAAATTTCTCCCAATGCAAATTGAGACATTGTTCTGTCTTACAATCTCAAACTTGAGACTACATCCTCCTTATATTTTAATAAATGTGAGTGTGTTCATTCTGCTAGAAGTTGTTAGTCATCTACAACTAATGAGCTGAATACAAACTAACGTAAAAGAAATTGAGCAGAAAATGTAACATTAAAGCATGTTCTGAGTTTTAATACCATATCACGACTGTAGAAACAACTCCCAATGCTCTTTATCCAAAATTAAATAACCATATTTAAAATGTGGACTGGAATATACATACCTTAAAGAAAACATAAAAAAGGCTAGTGAAAATACTAAAGACAAACACTAAAGTCAAAATGAGATTTCAAATCAAAAACACCCCCAAAAAGTTATTATGAAAGCAGCACTATATTGAATAGGTAGGGGAGAGTGGGCACCCTTGTATTCTCCCTGATTTTAGTGGGATTGCTTCATGTTCTGTGGAAAGCATTTTTGGTGCCTCTGATGAGTTGATGGTAGGAATTTTTACTTCACCAGGACAATCAGAATCTGGTTAAGGTAGGAATCTGCCTCTGCTCCATTACTCCAGGAAACTGGCCAGGATTAAGAACATTTGCATTTGAAGCTCATGACAGATTCAGCAGATATAGATGTGGTTTTCTCTTTGTCTCTTGGGACCCCCTTTTGCCGGATATTCACACCTGGCCTACAGAAAGATGTTTACAGGATTTTTGATTATTAACTTGCTTGTTACCTGACTCAGAACTGAAGTTGTCTTTCTGCATGTAATTAAAGTGGTTTAAAAAGAAGAATAAATAAAGAAGGCTTCACTTCAGCCTCAAGACCAGCCAAAGTCATGTTACAATTTTGACTGTCTCTTTTTTCTTTCAATCTTCACTCTGGCCCTAGGGAACCTTTTGTTTGACCTGGCTGGTCTCCTAAAAAGTTTATCACCATTTACTTTGATCTTGGCTACTGGTTGTTGTATATTGCTTTTACTAAGTTTACCATAAAGGGGTGTTGAATTTTGACAAATGCTTTCTCAAGATCTAGTGAGGTGATCATGTGCGGTTTTTTGTTTGTTTGTTTGTTTGTTTGTTTTGTTTTTTTGTTTTTTTTTTAAGTTTGCTTATAGAGAAGATTATTTCGATGGATTTCCATATATTGAACCAACCCTGCATCCCTGAGATGAAGCCTACTTGATTGTGGTGAATGATTGTTTTGATGTGTTCTTGGAAGCGGTTTACAAGAACTTCACTGAGTATTTTTGCATCGATGTTCATGAGGGCAATTGGTCTAAAGTTCTCTTTCTTAATCCCACTAAAATTAGAAACTAGATCCAGTTGCCCAATCCCTTCCTACCTATTCAATATAGTACTGTAAGTCCTGGCCACAGCAATTAGACAACAAATCAAAGGGATACAAGTCTGAAAGGAAAAAGTCAAAATATCACTATTTGCCAATGATATAATATACTTAAGTATTAAAATTCCACCAGAGAACTCCTACAGCTGATAAACAACTTCAGCAAAGTAGCTGGATATAAAATTAACTTGAATAAATCAGTAGTCTTTCTCTACTCAAAGGCTAAACATGCTGAGAAATTAATTAGGGAAAAGATACTCTTCATAATAGTCACAAACAATATGAAATACCTTGCATGACCCTAAACAAGTGAAAAATATGTATGAGAAGAACTTCAAATCTCTGAAAAGGGGAATTTAAGAAGATCTCAAAAAATGGAAAAATCTCACATGCTCTTGGATTCAAGGATTCAACATTGTAAAAATAGCCATCTTTCCAAATACATTCTACAGATTCAATGCAATCCCCATCAAAATTTCAACTCAATCCTTAATAGTGTTGGAAAGAGCAATTTGCAAATTCATCTGGAATATCAAAAAACCTAGGAAAGTGAAATCTATTGTCAACAATAAAAGAACTGGGGGAATCACTATCCCTGACCTCAAGCTATATTACAAGGCAATTGCTACAAAAACCAGATGGTACTACTGGTACAGAGATAGGCAGGCAGATCAATGGAATATAATTGAAAAACCAGAAATAAACCAACACACAAATGGTCACTTGATCATTGACAAGGAAGCTAAAAACATTCAATGAAAAAAATGACAGCATCTTGAACAAATAATGCTGGTTCAACTGGCAGTCAGCATGCAAAAGAATGCAAATTGATCTATTATTATTTACTTGTTCAAAGCTCAAGTCCAAATGGATTAAAGACCTCCACATAAAACCAGGTACACTAAATCTATTAGAAGAGAAAGTGGGGAAAGGTTTAGAGCACATAGGCACATGGGGAAATTTTCCTGAACAGAACACCAATGACTTATGCTCTAAGATAAAGAATTGACTAGTAGGACCTCATGAAATTGCAGTTTCTGTAAGGCTAGGGACACTGTAAAGAAGACAAAATGACAGGCTACAGATTGGGGAAAGATATTTACCAATCCTACATTCAGCAGAGAGCTAATATCCAATATGTATAAAGAACTCAAAAATTAGACTCCAGAGAATCAAACAATCTTATGAAAAATGGGGTACAGAGCTAAAAAAGAATTCTCAACTGAAGAATACCAAATGGCCAAGAAGCATCTAAAAAATGCTCAATATCCCTAGTCATCGGGGAAATGAAATCAAAACAACCCTGAGATTCCATCTCACATCAGTCTGAATGACTAAAATAAAAAATTCAGATGACAGAAGATGTTACCGAGGATGTGGAGAAAAGGGAACTTTACTCCATTGTTGGCTGGGTTGTAAGTTGGTACTCAGGAAATCAGTCTGGCGGTTCCTCAGAAAATAGGACATACCTTAACACCCAGTTATTCCACTCCTGGGCATATACCCCAAAGACGCTCCAACATATATCAAGGATACATGTTCCACCAGGTTCATGGCAGCCTTTTTATAATAACCAGAAGCTAGAAAGAACCCATGTATTCTTCAACAAAGGAATGGATACAGAAATTGTGGTATATTTACACAATGGAGTACTACTCAGCTATTAGAAACAATGACTTTATGAAATTCCTAGGCAAATGGATGGAACTAGAGACTATCATTCTGGGTGAAGTAACCCAGTCACAAAAGAACATACATGGTATTCAGTCACTGATAAGCATATACTAGCCCCCAAAGCTCTGAATACCCAAGAAACAATTCACAGATATTATCAAGCTCAAAAAGAAGAAAGGCCAAAATGTGGATGCCTCAGGTCTTAGAAAGGAGAACAAAGTACTCACAGGAGGAAATACAAGGTTAAATAGAGGAACAGGGGTTGAAGAAAAGATTACACAGAGACTGCCTCACCTGGGGATCTCCCCCATATAGTCACCAAACTCAATCACTATTGGTGAGATAAAGAAGTGTTCACTGGTAGAAACCAGATAGAGATGCCTCATCAGGGGCTATACCAGTATCATAGAGATGAAGCTGAGCATGCTTGCAGCTGACCATCGTACTGAACACTGGAACCTCAATGAATGTGCTCAGAAAGAACTGAAGAAGCTGAAAGAAATTGCAACCTCATGGGAAGAACATTATCAACCAACCAAGCCCCCAGAACTTCCATGGACTAAAACACCAACCATTGAGCACATACTGAGAGCCCATGGCTCCAGTTGCATATGTAGTGGAGAATAGCAGTGTCTGGCATCAATGTGAGAAGTGGTCTTTGGTCTACTGAGGGCATGTTTTCCCAATGTAGGGGAATACCAAGGCAATGGGGTGAAGAGGGTGATCAGGAGTGAGTGAAAGTTCCTGAAGACAAGTGTGGGGGTGGGGTGAAGGGGGATGGGAGTGGAGTGAAGGAAGGGGATTACATTTCAGATGTAAATACAGAGAGTTTCTAATAAAAAGAAGAAAAGGTATTAAAAAACAAGCAGAAAACAGCAAAGTCGCAAAGGTAAACAAGGACAAATGTTGATGTGAACTGAGAAGCCAGAACAGAGAAGCTAGGGCCTGGGAGAAGCACTGACCTAAAGGTAAGACAGCACAAGAGCAATGGAAAACAGGGAGGTAACTCCTCCAGCACTTAAGTACAGAATTGTGGTGTGGTGCACAAATACTATTCCAAGGTCTCTACTGCAGAGGAATTAAAAGAATTGATCAAAGCCTCGCATCCACTGAGCAATGTCCTAAGTGGCCAGTAAGTCAAATCATTCCAAATGGTTCATTTTCTGAAGGTTCCACATAAATGAAGCATCCAAATGAGACACATTTATAGACATAGAATGTTGGGTCAAGACGACAAAGAATTCTATTAGAAATTAACATTTATTTCCACAAGATGTCAGGTTTCTGGAGATATTTGATATAATGATGCAAATGTTCTTAGTGATACACATTACAATGTAAGGATTGTAAAATTTGGGAGGGAGGTTATTGTGTTTTTAGTTTTTTTTTTTTTTTGTTGTTTGTTTGTTTTTACTTTTTGTATAAATCAGAAAGCCACATCACAGAGATGTATATAAAAACCACATTTGTCTAAGAAGAGACTTGGCTGTTCTTCATCTCATACAGTCCTGAAATATCACCCGTGCTCTATAACAAGTGATTGCATAGTAATAAAAATTTTAGACTTATTTGAGTAACTGCCCTGATTTGGTCATTTAATGCTGCTTTAATAGAAGATTTATCACTGAAAGAATTAGACATATAATCAATTTCTCAAAGATTTTATTTTTATTATATTAAATAGGAAAAAATGCATGCTAAAAATGACATGTAAATTATGTTTCAATTCCAAATATCTATGATTCAATACTTTTTAAATTTAAAGTTTTTATTATTTTGTATAGGGTGTTTTTCCTACACATATGTCTTTGCATCATGTGCTTATCTGGTATCCACATAGAAAAGTTTGTTGAACCTCCTAGAATTGAGGTTACAGATGGTTATAAGCCAATATGTGAGTCACAGAATTGAATCCATGTCCTTGGAAAACATACCTAGTGTTCTTTACCCCGGACCATCTATCAGACCATAATGTTTTGGTTTTCTTTCATTTTAATTTTTAATATAATTTTAATTTTAAATAATTTAGTAATTTAATTTAATACATAAAATATTTTGATTTAATAATTAATTTATTTTATTTTTATTTATGTATATACCATACTAAGATGGTAACTATAGGGAACAGAAGACAGTGTCAGATGCCCTGAAATATTCAGGGAGGTGTGAACCTACTGATATGACTAGGAGGAGAATAATAATTAACTGCTGATTCATTTTTTAGCCCTCATTACAATATTAAAAAGAGAATGAAACTATCAAAGTATGTATTTTTGAAGCTTTCAGTAACAGTTATTACCAATAATACTAATTTTACCACTAATAAGAAGAACAAATTATATTTTTTTCATAGAAGATTTACACCTAGTACACAAAGAATCAATATTTAACTTAACTATCTTTTCATGGCTCTAAACAATAAGGTTATTGGGCTATCACACTGAAGTAGATTTCCTAGAAACGATGGCTAAATTGTTTCTAATATTTTTATATTGGATATAAAATATCTTTCAGAGACATACATGTTAAATGTTTGCCTCCTCGCTAGTGGTATCTTGGTGTGCTTAGCAAACTCTAGGAGGTGGTAGTTATGAAAGGAAGTAATAACTGGGGATGGGTCTCATCCTTTTCTCTGCTTCCTGTCCATAATTAGGTAAAGACCTTTCTCCACCATGTAACCCTCTTCCATGGTCTGTTTGTGGACATGAGGCCAGATGTACTGAACTCTTTGGTCAGATTTCTCTGAAACTGCAAGGATATAAAGCTTTCTCCCCTTAGAGCTTTGCTAGATATTTTGATCACAGGAATAAAAAAGAATGAAAGTGTATCCCATTAGCTTTCCAGAGTTAACAAATGCCAAATCTAGGCATCAGATTACAGTGACTACTTGGGCACTGAGGCAAAGGCAAGGTACATAACTCAGAGCATTCTGCATTAGCTCTCAGGCCTCACACTGCTCCAGTGAGTAGGACAGCATCTGCCACAAAGGTCCTGGACAGAGCTAACTAGTGTGTATAACATGTGGAGCATATTGTTAAAAGAATTTGCACAGTCTGAGATAAAATATCCTCACTTAACATTTTGTAATTACTTTAAGGTTTAACCTACTGGAAGCATTTGTTCAAAGATTTGCTTTAACCTAAACAATTCAATTCTCCACACTAGTGACCTCTGTGACCTTTGGTAACTCTTCCAATGTCTCAGGCTTCCCCTTTAAAGCTGAGAACACTTGAACCATTGTGTTGGACATGATAAATACACACCATTTTACCTATCAGTTAAAATAATGCAGGTTAATAATAACACATATGAGCAGGATTTTAATGAGTATAAATGACTTAGTATTTGTTTATGGAAAAAAGCTACTAGAAAATTGTTTCCCAGGGGGAGTAATATTACCAAAGGTTGAACTAATGACTAGAAGGAGGGTTGTAAATAATTAATTTATATTGATATAATAAAATATATTAATATGCTAATATAATTAATAATTAAAAGATAGTTTAAAACTTCTCAAGCTACTTGAAAAACTAAGCCGAGCCTGTCAGTGTAGTTGCAGAAGCTCACACAGGGCCACTTTCAAGGATATTACGGAACATTCAGAAATCGGTGCCTGAAGGGGCCACATGGAACCCAGAATCTTTCAGCAGGCAATCTTTACCTGATAGGCAGAAGTAGCTGAGAGTGTGTTGATGCTTTAACTGCATAAAATGTCATCATGTGGCTCACTTTTTGTGTATGCTTATTTAAAGATGTTCTGAGACTTATGCCACTGGCTGTCAAGAGGCAGCTCTTAAGGTCTTCAGCATAGCGAATCAACAATAAGTTATTCATACTTATGTCTGACTGCCCCCACCCACACCCCAAGTTGTCTCTTTAGCATTTTTTCTTTAGTCTAATATTTAAAAATCAATATATTTAATCTTTCTCAATTAAAAATTGCATTCTCATCCTGAGTGAGGTAACCCAGCCACAAAAGAACAGAAATAATATGCAGTCACTGATAATTGGATACTAACCCCAGAAAGCTCTGAATACCCAAGAAGTAGCACACAGACCACATGAAGCTCAAAAAAAAAGGCCAACAAGTGGAAGCCTCAGTCCTTCTTAGGAAAAAAAAAAAAAAAAAAAACAATAAGTGTATAGCACCCTCTCAGAGTGGGGTACACCCAATCACTAATAACTCAAGAGCTAAGAAGATAGATATTCTTGTGGAAATTTTTGTTATTTAAAAATCATTATGTTTAATCTTTACACACCAAGAAAACTTTGACTATTTCCATGTTACATTTTGCTTTACATGTACTTTATGCTCATTGTAACTAGTAAGATTTCAATGCTTACTATCAAACCTTTAAAAAAAAAGAAAGAAAAGAAAGGGCAGCTTTGCTGCTTTGTCAAGGAAAGAATTAATTAATTAATTAGTTAATAATTAATTGATTAATTAAAATACTTTTTTCTTTGTGAGTGTCAAATCATGTACCCAAGTCTCACATATCTTCCCATCCCCTGGTATACAACCTCCAGCCTTTAACCTCCCCCATAAAAAAAATAAACACACAAACAAAATTAAACAAACAAACAAACAAAAAGCATAGCATAGAAAACATCTCATAGCAAATGCCCATTGCAATGTGTCAAGGTCTCTGGTTTCAGTCACACCATCAATATTATATCCTCACTTGAACTCCTCCCAGAGATGCTCTTGTTGCCCTGCGCCATGGAGATCCTGCAGCTTTGGATCAGCAGAACTGTCCCTTTCACAAGCTCCAACAGTTCACACATGATGCAGCTATAAGAATGAACCAATTAAAATCCTGGATCTGGGCCTGAATGGTAGCTGGTCTGGTGAGTCTGTGGGCTCTTTAATTTCCACACCACAGGATTAGTTCTCTAGTGATGCTCCGATTAGGCCACCCAATGCCAATATCCTCAAAAGGCAGGGTCAGTTATGTTCTGGGGCCAGCTTGCCCACACCCATGCTTCCAGAGTTAGCTCTATTGTGCTGCCCAGCTGAGGAGCAGGACCCACTTTCCTAACACCTGCAGCCTGCGAAGGCATACCCCCTTTCCTGCTTGCACAACTTCAGGGCTGACTTTCAGGAGTCCTGTCATCAGGAGCACTTCCAATGTGCTAGCCAGGTGAGGTTTGGGGCGATTTTCCAAATTGCTGCAGTCCGTGAGAGGTGGACCCAAGCATGGCCCTCAGTGGCAGCTGGGACTCCTCCACCCTAATGTTCCCAGTTCCACTTCTCATAACGCTCTAAGTGTTCTGTTTCTCTTTCTCTCCCATTTCTATATCATGTGCTTGTGCATTGTAGAGACCCTGCTGCAGGTGAGGCACCATATTACTGACCTCCTTCCCCCCACTGTGTGGCATGGTGAAAATGGGTCTCCAGGTGTCCACTTCCCACCTGTGTAGTATGGTGGCAGGACGGTCTCTCCAAGAGTTTCACCTCCTGAAACGCTGGCATGTTATCAACTGAGGCTCTGTGTGTCTATAGCCTGTCTGAGACCTGTGGATTCAGGTACATTTCTGGGCATCTTCCCCATCAGGAGACCTGGCATGGCCATTTCTCAATATTTTAATCTTAGGGATGCACACTGGACAGGATAATGTTGAGTAAAAGGATATACAAATATTTGTTTTGTAGAAAGGAATTTATGTGTGCATGCACTTGAGATGAAATTCTTGTCGTAATATGACTTTTGAGTATATTAGAGAAGGCATGATGTATAAAGAGAGCTTATTAAAATGGATTCATGTCCTTCTTCATCTCCCTAAACAGATGAATGTATGCTTCATCTTAGGCATCAGTCACTGGGTATTATACACTTCCATTTTATAGATGAAGGAATAAAGATATTCATGTGTTGATGTAGAAATAAGCATTGGAATTGGCTATAAACATTTGATCAACTAAGTCACTTGTCCTTAGAGAATAAGACAAAGAATAAACACTTTGGGATTTTTTTTTTGTTCTTTTGCTTTTATCTATTTTACTCATTTTCTTTCTCTTCTTCCTCTTCTTTCTTGTTGCTGTTTGTTTGTTGTTGTTGCTGTTGCTGTTGCTGTTGCTGTTGTTGTTGTTGCTGTTGCTGTTGCTGTTGCTGTTGTTGTTGTTGCTGTTGCTGTTGCTGTTGTTGTTGTTGTTGTTCTTCTTCTTCTTCTTCTTCTTCTTCTTCTTCTTCATCTTCTTCTTCTTCTTCATCTTCTTCTTCTTCTTCTTCTTCTTCATCATCTTCTTCTTCTTCTTCTTCTTCTTCTTCTTCTTCTTCTTCTTCTTCTTCTTCTTCTTCTTCTTCTTCTTCTTCTTCTTCTTCTTCTTCTTCTTCTTCTTTTTCTTCTCTTTCTCCTTCTCCTTCATTGGTCTCTCATGTACCTCACCTGAGGTTTTCCCTACCTCCTCTCCTCACAGCCTTCCTCACTCCCCCTCTTCCCCAGATCTGCTCTTCCTCCATTTTCAGTCAGAAAAGAGTAGATCTGCAAGGGATCTCAACCGAACATGACATACAAAGATACAACAAGACTAGACATATCCCCTGTTCATAAGGCTGAATACGGCAACCCAGAAGGAAAGGGGTCCTAAAACCATGCAAAAGAGTCAGAGACAGCTCCACCTTCTTATTCTTATGCCATAAAAAATAAGTAAGCTATATAAAAATAAATGTACCTGAGATGAAAATTATATAATGAAATCAAGCATTAGAATTCTAGGTTCTCCTTAAAATGAAAAATTAATAAAAGTATATGAGACATGTTAAGATATTAAAATAGTGACAACTACATAGACTAGTATAACCTCTAACTGCATACTTAGGACTCACTGTGTCACCCACAGAAATGTAACTCTATTTACAGCAGATGAAGGGGATTACAGAACTCTACAACTGTCTAAACAGAGGGAGCAATTGATAATGGGAAACAGCTACAATTCATCCATCTACAATACAACCTCCCTGCATATGAACCATTGTGAAAGAGAATAAAAGAATATTCTAATAAACAGAGTACAAGGAAGACTGTGCTAGCATCTTAATTTCTAAGAATGAAAGGAAATAGGCATTGCAAACCTCAACAATACAGTTTCCTAAGAAGGAAGCAAAAATGACACTACATGTCATACCAATATAGAACAGGAAAATCACAGGGACTCTATTAACTGATGGAGAAATAGGAAATTTAATGATTATTGAGAACAGAATCAGTCTTTCTATGGGTATATATGAATGAAAGGAAAAGAGTCCATTAACTTGAGAGAGAGAGCTGGAGGAAAATGGGTGTGGATTGTAGGGTGACAAGGAAACTGATGTAATTACAGCCCTTACATATAAAATTCTCAAAAAGTAAAAATAAAAAATCAGGTTTTTTAATTTAAAATTTTCATATTATAGTTAATTTATTATATATATAATGATAGAATGATAGAATATCAACTATGGGGATCAGTATTCATGTCTTTTTTACTATTTGATTATACTGTTAAATCTTAGTTCCTTGAAATTTAAAGTTGAAATTTTTAATAATAAAAAATATCAAATGATCCTAGCTAATTAGTAATAATAATGTATAGTAGGAGAAAATAAATACTATCAATCAAATCTATGTGTTTTTTGAATACTTTGCTCCAATAAATAATCTTCACATAAAAAATTTTTCTGTCTAATTTGTATAATGCTATTATTTTCTTTAATATTTAATAGACTGAATTAAAACAATCTATAACTATTTAACACTTTGATTTATAGCTACTTAACATGTTAATTTACAATATTTAATATTTTGGGAAAAAAGTCAAGCAGCATTGTTTTACTTTTAAGTAAGAGTAGGTTTTAAAAGTTCATGTACAGGATCTCTCTCATCTTTGTTGGGTATTTCAGCTAATGTCAATACCCTAGGAACCAGCTGCTTTCCTGGAATCTGGAACTTTCTGGTGGCTAGCTCCAGCTCCCCATCCCCCAACCTGTAGAGACCATATCCACAGGTTAGGCTCTGTACCAGGTTGAGAGATGGAGCCACACACCCATCTCAAAAATTTAAACCCAAAGTTGTTCCTCTCTAAAGGAAATTCAGGGATAAAGAGTGGAACAAAGACTTAAGATAAAGCCATCCAGAGCCTGCCCCACATGGGGATCTATCCCTTTGTAGCCACAAAACCCACATACATTTGCTGATGCCTAGAAGTACTTGTTGATAGGAGCCTACTATAGCTGTCTCCTGAGAGGTTCTGCCAGAGCCTGACCAATACAAATGCAGATGCTTACAGTCAAGCATCAGACTGAGCATAGGGACCCAATGGAGGAGTTAGATAAAGGACTAAAAAAGATGAAGAAGTTTGCAACCCCATAACAACAACAACAATATTAAATAAACAGAACCCCACCCCCAGCTCCCAAAAACTAAACCACCGACCATGTGTGCACATGGTGGAACCCATGGTTCATGCTGCATACAAAACAAAGGATGGATGCCCCAGTGTAGGGGAATGCTAGGGCAGTGAGGCTGGGTGGGTGGATGGGGGAGCACCCTAGTAGAAGCTGAGGGATGGGGGGTAGAATAGAGGTATTCACTGGGGAAACCTGGAAGGGGGATGGCATTTAAAATGTAAATAAACAAAATAACCAATAAAAAAAATGGAAAATGAATCAAAGAAGGAAAAAAGTTCACATACAATGTAAAGGCACAGGAATCAGGACTTACAAACAGAATTTTACTAAGTTTATAATTAGCACTATTTATTATTTTAAAGTTTTAAAATTCATTATTTAAATACATATTTTATGAATTAAATGTTTAAATAAAAGTAGTATCTTTCAGCAGAGAAAAAATTTCTCTAGTTTGATACTCTTCTAATAGAAAAAATTTAACAGGAAACCTATTTTTTGTATAATTGCATACCTGGTTCATATATAAGACCTGTGTGCTTCTTTATACTGTCCCATTGCTTTTGTTCATAATTTCCCTTTATACTAGTATTCTGATCCAGTTGAAATATTTTAACATATTTTAAAATCTAATTACTTAAATGTCCTAAAGAACGGGTTACCCTCACCATTTTCACTCTTTTTGTTTTAATTAAAACAAATAAAAAAATAAAAAATAACAAAACATCTGCTTTTGAAAATACTAAATATATGCTGTAAAAGCATGCTGGAAATTTGGCTTTAAAAGTATAGACTTAAATGTGTATATACTTTTAATAGGTATTAGTATACACTTGAGGAGTTAGAAACCCAAAGTTAACTATAAATTTAGATAGTATTTAATATAAAGTTTAGTATCATAAGGTGCCTAGTAAGAATACACCATAAAGAATGTATAAATTATTCTTTAAATTATATTAGACTATATAAATTTTAATATATATAAACTTTATATATATTAGACTATATAAAGAGAATAACATAACATTAAAATAATAAAACATAGATTAAACATTTGAAAGACCTTTATTGTCTAGGTTAGGTAAAGATTTCTTAGATAAAATACAACAACTTCGGTCTATAGCTTAAAAGAATAATAGCGATATATTAGAATTCATTAACATTTTAAAATTTTGTATTCTAAAAGAAGTTTGTAATCATTTTTTAAGAGAAGCCTTGGGACAAAAGACATAATGAAAGATAATTCTAGGTTACATATTTTTTCCCAGTGGACTGTTACTGAGTATATCAATCACTCATTGAGAACGCCAAGGCACTGAGGTGAAATTGGGAGAGGGACCACCTTCATGAAAACAAGAGGATGGGGAGGGGGATGGCAGGGGGAAGGGGGATAACATTTAAAATGTAAATACCGACAGTATCCAATAAAATAATAATAATAATAATAATAATAATAATAATAAAAGAAAACTCCCATCCAGAAAATTGAACAACACAACATAAACTCCATGTTTCCTGGGCTTTTCATTATGTTTGGATTTTTGTTTGTTTGTTTTACTGGAGTTTTTTGTTTGTTTGTTTAATTTTTTATCTTTTGTTTTTGAGAGAGAGACGGGGGCACAAACAATAGCAGGAATAAAATGACAAAAATTTGCCAGCAGATATTTTAAGCTTCATTACCAATAGAAGCTACAGTCACATAAAAAATATTAGGAATATCACATTAAACTTGTAAGACATTACCATGCATTTTATAAGTATGGCCAAAAGAACAAGCAAAACTGATGTTCCCGGAAATAGTTAGGTTATAACCCACTGGAACTAGAACATATTTCTTCTGGGGGTCCCAGGGAGTGCGAAGATTTTATGGGTGGGAAGGTGGGGACATCCTCTTGGAGATAGTAGGAGGAGGTGTGGGATGTGTAACAGCCATTGTGATCACAGACATCAGGTTTACTGTCAACTAACAAAAGTCAAGAAGCATTCTTTGGTAATCACAGAATTTAAGGACAATGAAGAGGCATGATGTTCCAGTTTCCGGTTAATAACCTGGATTTACATACCACTCCCAACTACATAGCTACACATGGTAGGGGAAGGACAATCCGACAATCATGACGCATAGCACACACATGTTACCTAATGCAACTGTGCAAAAGGATAAAGAGCGAAGTTGTATTTGGTGATACAGGTATGTAACCCCAGTACTTAGAAAAATAAATTTGGGGCATTAACATGAATTCAGTCTCAGCTTATGCTTTATGGCAAGTACCAGATTATCCCATAATACATAGAAATATCCTATTTCATAAAAACAATAAACAAGAGGCCCAAACAACCATACTAAATTTTGAAACTTATTGTTTGAAACATATGGTTGAAATCAATAGAAAAATTATCCAGAATTTATAGTACACACCAATTGGTGACTCTGGTAGAATATGCTTGAGTATGTTACTGTACCTTCGTGAGATGAGCAGGTACATTAGTTAACTGGCAAAAAAATATCAGAAACTATTAACTTACAATGTCTTTCAAAGTTTAAAAAAGTGCATGTATATTTAATGTGTGTGCATGTGTTGTGTGCGTGTGTGTGTGTGTGTGTGTGTGTGTGTGTGTGTGTGTGTGCATGTGTGTGAGTGTGTGTGTGTAGTGTGTGTGAATGTGTGCGAGTATGAGCCTTTGGATGCCACATGTGTGCAGGCATCAAAGAGATCATCAGAAATAGTGGAGCTTATGTCATAGGTGGTTTTGAGCCACCAGATGTGGGTGTTAGGCACTGAACTCATGTCCACTGGAATAGATACAAGTCCTCTTAACCATTGAGCCATCTTTCCATCCTTCTACACACAGTTCTCTGAATTAGAAAATGAAGATGCTTGGCCATCAATCAGCTAGAGAGTAATATGAGTTCCACTTATATCAATGGGGCCTTATGTAATTACACTATCACATCAGAAAAAAATGAGTAAGTTTGTAACTAGTGAATGACCCAACAAGAGCTACCCGGAACACCCACGGAAGCTCATTGTAATATTTACTTCTATGGGATGCAGACGGTGTGTGGTATTCCTTTCTTAGCATATTTTAAGATTAGAAACATGATGTTTATAAAACTCAAGGCAGATTTCTTGAGGAATTTCATAGAGGGTACAATAACTCATCATTAATAATTAATAAAAACCAATAGAATAGCTAATAACACATATAAATAATATATGTGTTTAATAAATAAGGTGAGAATTATTATTGTTGTTACAACTTTAGTGACATGCTACCTAAAAGGTTCTATTAGGGTATATGACACATATAGAATGTCTAAGAAATGTCACTATGCAAATGTCTCTGATCCCTCACTAAAGCTACTATATCAGAATTTAAATGAGTCACTGTGCTTCAAAATGCTTATTCAGTACTTTTGATGTACCAATCACTATGTAGGGAGTGGGGACAAACTGAAACTGGAAATTATAGTCCTAGGCAGGTGTGTCTCTACTAAGGAAAAAATACAAATAATTTGCCAAATTTTCATAAGAATCACAAAAGAAATCAAGAAGCATATCATAAAAGATATTGGAATTTTTTTTTAAAAATCACAGTTTTATTACAATCAAAACTACATAATAGTTTCTCTTTTCAAATGTAAAGTTGGTTTGCTTTCATACCTCAATTCTGATCCAGTGCAGCCACTATTCAGACTGTAGACTTTAAACCTCTGAATATACTAACATACTGAACATATTACCAAAATCATTCTGGGTGCCTTCTGAAACCCATCACTGCACAGCAAGCAGGTCTTTTTCTCATCATCCAGTAGCACAAAGAAGTTCCCTTTCTTAGCTTGAGAACATACCTCTTAAGTGACATATTTCAAGTATACACATTTTCCCAGGATCTGTCACCAAACTTAGATACCAGGTTGTAACTAATATTCCAAGTCTGCTCTGCCCCATCCAGCAGTGACTTCTCCACTGCAGTATTAACACAGCCCTCACTTTGGAGGCTGTTATGTTGTAGTAATACTTTCTCAAAGCGCCACTTGTGTAGCTTATATTTTCTCCTTTCTAACATCCCAACATATAAGGAAATATTCATCACCCAACCAAGAGTTTTCATTTCCACTATAAATGATGCCAACTTCTGAGTGACTTCAACAAGCATCAGGATGATGTAACCACTCTCTATCTGACTGTGTTGCTCAATCCAAATGACGTTTGCTTGCACACAATCTCAGCCACATATGTCTTACTGCTTACGTTCTTCAGACTATGTCACTAAGGACACTTGATCTTCCTCTACCTTCTCCAAACTGGGCTCACAGGTGTGCCCCATTTCTCAGTTACCTGACTACGATTTACAAGTTTTCTTCCACGTGCTGTGCCTGCTACTGTCTTTATGAGGCCCAGTCTTTCATCTGAACTTCTGATTCTATTGTATCTCCTTCCTCAGTTCTGAGATAAAATATATGCCAATATGCATGGCTTCACACTCACTACAATCTCACAGGTTCATGTGAAAAGTGTTGAGGTACAGGACAAATGGAACATATCCTTCACTTGTAGACATTCTTTTAAAAATCTGTTTTATTTTTAATTTATTTTGAAATTTTCAAACATTTCTACAGTATTATATTATTTGGCTCTCCTTCTCCTCCTTCCAACCTCTTCCTTATTCTGTCTCAAAAATTCTTTAATAATTTTGGTTATATACATAAATATACACAAACAACAAATCCTGCTCATACTAAATACAGTCCAATACACATACACATACAGGTTTATAGGGAGATCTCACATGAGATATTGTGCCTTACTTTTTCACATCTGCAAGTAAGATTTAATAATATAATTATTTTTGTAAAAATCAGTAGAGTCAATTCAAATTGTAAAAGCTAAGTTCTTCAAGCATGTGTCTGTAACCTTTTTATGGAAAATATTTGACATTACTGATTCAGAGGTTAACACCTCATCAGCATATGCATGAATCTTTATTAAATGTTAATGGTGAATGTTAATGACAGACACACTGAAACCAACCTGAGAGAGTACTTTCTGCAATGTAAAATCTGTTTTTCAACATTTTCAATTACTAACCCTGAATCTGTCCTTAATATTTGTGTAGTTTAAGTTGCATTCTACAAAATTTTAAACTATGCTTCTAAAATAGTTGGACATCAAATATATTTTTATTTTTGGTCCATAATAAGTAAGAGATGTTGTCTCAAAAAATAAGGTAGGAAATGATCAAGGAAAACAGTTTATGTTATACACAAACATCACACACACACCACATATGCACATGCATATACATGTATGCACATAAAAGGTATAATGGAGACATGCATAAAAGAGACAGAAAGAATGAGGTGAGTGTTCATATCAAACAAAGATCATACACACATCCAAACTGTAAAATGTAGACATTCTGGACAAAAGTACAATGGCTGAAAGGAAGTATTTACAGCAAAACTCTATTTGAATATAGCCTTGGAAAAGGAGAGCATTTTCAAATGAGAAAATGGATGGATGAAATTTATGACTTAAAGACAAAAACATTTGCATGAAGAAAATTAAACAGACTCTCCGAAAGTTGTGAACCATAAGTACGCCAATAAATGGACAATGTGAAATCAGGTGCAAAACCTGGAAAAGAAGCAAAAAAAGATTCTAATAACAAGAATAAAATGTTTCATTCTTAAAAAGCGTCACCTTAATACTTAGGAAGCACAGAAAGTACCAACAGCATAATAATCTGTTGGAGGATGCCAAGGAAAGAAAATACAGAACAAGCAAGAGAAAACTGATTCAGCATTCGTAACTCCTCAATGAGTTTATCAGCTGAGTTCTCATCAGAAACAAAAGCTCATGGGCAATGCTATATTGTAAACTTTGAACAATGAGAACTATTCACTAATGCAGCAGCTCTTTTAAAATAAAGTGCTCCAAATGTGGAGTTAAGATATTACTGCTGAAGATGCCATGTACTTCAGACCCAAGACATGAAAGAATTGACCTGTAATGACCTAAAAGCCTCCCCACTGAGGACAGGCTTGTATTGGAAGGTATTATGAAAGCTACAAAGAAAAACAACCTATTGCCACCCCCAGTTCCCACAAATTAAAAACTGTGAAGCAAAACAAAATCAGGACACAAAAATATGCACAATGTCTCTTGGGAAAAACAAATATCTGTCTAATTAGACTTTAAGGCTCACTCAACAGGAGGAAACTCTTGCCTGATACTGTAGTTCTGGTCAACCACCACCCAGGGCTAATGAGTTTATGGACCCTAGTGAAGAAGAAGCTCCTGCTGTGATTATTCTAAACAAATATAATTTCTAAATGAATTCTAAATGCTTATTATCTTTATGCTCACAGATAGCAGTAACTTTTACACTTCATCAAATAAGTTTTTTTTTTTTTTTTTTTTGCAACATATAGGGACTACCTAGATTCACAGCTCGTTGCAAATGCAGAGACTAAGTGACTCTGGGGTTTTTAAACACAGGTGACACATCTGAAATGCAACTGTTGGGAATAAGAAATGTATAAACACTATCATTTCATTTTCAGGCTGCATTCAATGAAATGGAGAAGCTAAGATCAAGGTTGCTATCTTGCGAGTTAAACAAGTTGCATGCAGCAAACCCACTCCTTTGTCAACCATCATCCCTCCAGATGTAATGTATAAGAGAATGAATAAAGGACCTTGAAAATAACACTTCAGTTCCCCCAGTTTAAAATGTTGTACAATCTACCTTCAGAAACATGGTTCAAATCCTAAACTAGCCACCTCCCTGATAGCTCAGAAAGAAAGCTGTCATCTGTAAGCTTGCATATCTGAAGTGAGTTTTCTGATTCCACCCAGAACACAACACAACCACTATGCCTAACACTCGGGGGAGAGTGTGGAATTGCAGGGAGAGGGATTGTGAGGACCAGAGGTGTATTAGTGTTTCCTAGACATGCCAGGGAAATATAGCCATGCCCAGAGTTCTCTTATCAATATGGTTGTGTAAACAAGACTGGCACGATGACAATACCAGTTGTCACATGTGAACAGGAGCAATACTACATGGCTCTTTCCACAGATGAAGAGCTACCTGCTAGGGACCCTTGGATGCTGAGAGATGTAGTTTTCTCCAAGCATGAATTCCCATAAAGGCTGTCAATCCCAAGTATTCATCCCTGGATACATGTAGATATGAGTAAAGCTAAGTGGACTCAGAGGGTATGTATGTGTGTGTGTGTGTGTGTGTGTGTGTGTGTATACATACACACATATGCACAGACACACATACACACACACACACACACACACACACACACACACACACCATGTAAACTTAAAGCAATAATAATTAAGGACAACACCATGAAGGATAGGAACAACATAGAAGAAGTATTTACATGAAGTTTGTAATTTAAAAGTAGCAAATAATAGATACAAAAATAATGCAAAAAAGCAAATGAAAGAATGGCAGTTTAGATGCACAAAAACATAGATTATTATTTTTTACCTACAGAACCCACATCATAAAAATCACACAAGAAAACATTTTATATTGTAAATATTTTCAGATACTATATGCATACATAATTAATTCCTGATTATTACATTATTCCAAATGATAGTGCACATGAAAATATTATTTCCTATCTTAAGAAATAAAAATAATTGCATAAAATGTGAATTGATTCTATAACATGTAGAAAAGCCCTATATTTGTAACAAGAGTAAAAAGAAGGTTGATGGAAACGCAGCATTGCTGAACTACAAAATAAAATAGCAAAGTATATTCAGAAGAATGAATAAAAATTTGAAATAATGAAGTTGAAATAAGAAATATTATGAACAGATACTAGCTTTTGCTTCCTTCTCTCAGATCAGCAAAATTAATTAATAAAGTTTTATTATGAAATAATAGACTAGAAGTATATAGTATACACATAATATAAATATAAAACATTAACACCATTATACAAGGGAAGATGAGAAGAAGGAGATATAGGAAAACATTGCTTTTTCTTTCTGAAACTGAATAAATCTAAATCTAAAGCTGATTCTAATATAATGGACCTGTAAGAAACAATGAAACCAGAGATGAAATACTCTAAATATTCACTGAATATTTGCGTAAGTTAAATAATGATTAAAATATTCCCCCAGTGGAAAAGATGAACAAAGAAGTCAATGGCCCAAGACACACAGAAATCAGAAATAAAAATTCAGTTTGAGAATATATTCTACAATAAACACATATTATGAAACCTGCAAAGGTAATTTTAATGCACATTAGCAAATAGAAAAGGATGGATTGGCAGATTTAGCATTGGTAACATGGCAATGATTACAAGGTTTCTATAGCTAATTAAACTCTTGTGAAACTCTTAGCTAGCTTTTTAGATTTTATAAAAACCAATGAAATGTTACTAAAACGTACGTGAAACCGCTACTCAGAACTGCCAATACCAATTTCAAGGAAAGAGATAGAAGTTTTCTGTCTTCCAGATTTCAGAACTGTCTGCAAAGCTCTAGTTACCTAGACAGCATGCATATGAGGAGATGAGAAGGAAGAACAGACACAGGACCAAAGGTCTCATCTGCTGACCAACAAGAGAGATGGCTACTCAACAAGACACACGTAAGTCTTTATAAAGAGGTATAAACAATAAAAGAGGCACCAAGAATGCAAACCAGGAGAGTTTATGATGGCGACCATCACTGTCGGTATAGCGATTGATTTATGCATGTGACATACAGCTAAAAAAGCTGTACTTGTGGATTTCTTCAAAATTAAAACCATTGTCAACTCTAGAGCAACTATCTAAATTGAGAAAGGACCAGACACAGAATGGGAGACAAGGTTGGAAGACCATGCATGTATCCCATTAATGGATTATGTGAAATATACAAGCAAATTATACAACTCCATCCTGGTAGTAGAAGTAATTCAGTGAGAAAAATGGCAAAGCCTCTGAGGAGAAAACTCCCCAGAAGGTGCACACTTAACTGTGGGAAGAAGAAGACACTTGGTAGTTGATACTATCAAATGAATGCAGTGAAAGTCACAGGATGGTTCTACTTTATGCTCAGTAAGATGGCTAAAATCAGAAAGTAGGTGGCAACTGTTTATGAGAATATAGGGAACCCAGAGCTGACATTCAATAAATACTACCAACAACAGGAAAACCTGCTGGTCTTATTTAGAATGGTTGAACAGAGTCCCTAAGTGAATTAGTAAGTTACATCCAGATATGCACCCAAGAATTATGGAAAAGTAAATTTCAACATAACCTTGTATACAAATGTTTATAGCAAAATTATTTGTAACAGTGTTAAGTGCAAATTTTTCCACTTTGATACTGTACCTTTTCATATTTCTTGTGATAAAGGGAATCCAAAATATGATGCTGTATATTCAGACCATGGAATACTATTTACTTGTGGGGAAATATCAAGTACTGATCCATATAAGAAATAGCTAAACGTTAGCAATGCGTTAGGAAAGAAATATGCTGTGCAGACAAAAGACACCATCTAATCTGGGGAGGGCAACAGAGATGTATTTCCCTAGTTGCTAAAAGCCAAGAAAGAAGGAGAAGAGGGTTCAACACTAAGGGGATTGGTTATTTTTCTTTTTATTTGTTTGAAACAGGGTCTCACTGTGAAACTGGCTAGCCTAGAACTTTCTATGTAGACTAGGCTGACCTTAGCTTCACAGAGATAAGCCTTTTTGATATGATAAAAGTATCCCGAAATTAACCATGGTAACAGTTACATTATCTGTGGATCTATTAAAACCATCAAATCGTATAATTTAATTTGAGATATTGTATAGCGTAAGGATTCGGTTATAATAATTTAATAGAGGAGAGATCATGGGATAGGCTAGTGAATTCCTTTTTATATGAGGGAAGATCAGCCAACCTCATTCCAGCCTGCCTGGAAGTAAGACTTAAAGAATGACAACATAGCAGAGACTGCAAGCAAAGGAAAGGTCTCTGCTTTTCTTGTGTGGCTGACATATATTACATGCAGAGAAATGATTGCCTTCAAATTTCCTGTGGGGCAGATAGCATGGAGTCTTATGAGCTGGATCCTGATGAGTACATCTTTTCCTCCTCAGTCCCCACCCTACAGTGTTCTCAGAGAGTGATGCAAAAATCATGTACATGAAGAAATCACAGACGTCTTGCTAACATGGTTTCAGAAACTCACACAGATTTTATGCTGTGAAATTTCCTGTTGATGCTGCCTGGTATAATGCTGTCATTTTATCATCTCCAGATTCAGAGAATTGACCTCCATGCTCTTTCTCTCGTCTGTGAACTTTAATGCTGACGTATTCTTCTTTATTACACTCATAACTCAGACTAGTTTTAACAGCTGTTCCGTGGATGTAACACATTCTTCATCAAGACGGTCCAGTAACTTATTTTTTAATTTTCCTCACAGACAAGAGTGTCTTATACCTGTGCAAGTCAGACCTAAAATATTAAGAGGAACTCGTGATGATAGTTTTGGTCATGACAAGGTTAGCTGAGGGATCTTTTGAGAGACTTGGTTCCCTTGCCTTATCCCTGTGACACAATTTTAAAGCTTTTTAATTTAAAGTACACTCTCAGTGTACAACATGGGAAACCCTCGCCAAGTCCGTGCTACTGAAGCAAAAGTCAAAGTTTCCACCAATCACAGCACAAAGTGTGTTATCTCTCATTTTGACAAAGAATAGCCTCTCAAGGCAGATGGGTTACATGGGTAACAAATGTGTTTTGTCACCTGACAATTGTGCTAGTTTCATAACTAAAACACCTTCAGAAACAGGAAGGGCCTATAAAAACCAACCAGGTCTGTAGCAGTTACAGCAGGCTGTTTTCAGGAAATTTATCGAAGTATATTTCTCATCACAGACTTTGTACTGGGTTAGGACTATGATTCCAACTATAAACAAGCTGCTGGCTTGCCCTTAGATATGTGTGCATTATTGGAATTGTAAAGCCGCATACTAAAGTGTGTATCATGCTATTTTCTTTATTTTCTACCAAAAGTGAACACAACCATGTGTGTGTTTGTGCATACTAGTGCATATGCTTAATTATGTGTGTGTGTGTGTGTATAGTGCATCTCCATGTAAGTTTACTGGTCTCAGAGATTTGAGATTAACGTTGAATATTGCTCTCTATAGTTCACTGCATCATCTCTTTGTGAGAAAACAAAGTCTCTTACTTTGGAATTTGCTGTTAAAAAGAGACTGACCAATGAGTCCTTGAGATCCACCTGCCTGGGGGGATCCAGAACTGGGGTTATGAGCTTGTCCTGCAATGCCCAGTTTTCACTTGGGAACATGGTGTACCAAGTTGGTTCCTTGTACTTCCACAACAAGCACACTAAATCCTGAGCCAGCTCTTCAGTTGGCAAAATTCTTGTTGGAAAGTTAGTCAAAATTGATCTTTGATATGAAAAATAAACAGATCTATTGAATACTGTAAATATATGAAGAACTCAGTGCCTCATCGTGATCTGTAGACCTGGTGGTCATCACCTCTATTAAAGAATATGATGAGAGTTTGTTTTTGTGAATGTTGAGTTGGGAACTGAACAAGACAAACAGACTAAGATTTTATTTCAATGGTTTGAAATAGTTTAACCAAGATGCATAGTCATCTAGACTTCAGCATTGGGCAACCGAGTGGAATCAGGTTCTGTGTAGATGTCACCCCTTGTAGGACTTTCTGACCTTGTGTCTGGTAGTTGCTGCTTCTCATGCTCCTTGCTTTAACAGCACTATTCACATAATCATGGGCTGCAGTGGTGGATCAACGGTTAGGAGCACTGACTGCTCTACCAGAGGTCCTGTGTTCAATTCCCAATCACCACACGAATCTATATTCACATAGGGATCAGATGCCCTTCTTTGCCGTGTCTGAAGACAGTGACCGTGTACTCACAGACATAAAATAAATGAATCTTTTAGAAAATGATGAGAGAATTGTGAAAGCTAATCCCAGCTGGTGCTCTGAGATCTCCATCAGTGTTAACCTGAGTCCTTCATGCAGCCTTATTTCTGCCCTAACAAGATGAACAAGAGCATAGTGAACAAGAAATAATGAGCCAAAATGCATTTAAACTAGTGCCACAGGAAAGTAACTGCTGGGAAAAAAACATCCACAGGGAATAATAGAGCGCTTTTTAAGGAAGCTAGGGAAAATCTATTCCTGATATTGGAGAAGTAAGCACGTCTATTTTTCTCCCAATTTTTTTTATTGGAAACTTTCTTCATTTACATTTCGTTAACCCTTTCCCACAATCCCATCGCCCTCCCCCTCCCATTGCCACCATGAAGGTACTCCCTCTACCCTCTACCCTCTCCCACCTTATCATCTTGGCATTCTCCTACACTGGGAAAAGGAGCCTTCGCTGGACCAAAGACCTCTCCTCCCACTGATATCAGGAAATGCTATTCTCTGCTGCATATGCACCTGGAGCCATGAGTCTCTCCATGCAAACTCATTGGTTTGTGAGTTTGTCCCTGGGAGATATAGTGGATTTGGATAGTTGATAATTTTGTTCTTCCCATGGGGTTTCAGACCCTTTCAGCTCCTTCAGTTCTTTCTCTAGCTTATTCATGGGATCCTTGTGTTCAGTCTGATGGTTAGCTGTAAGCATTGTCCTCTGTATCAGTATGGCTCTGGCAGAACCTTTGAGGAGGCATCCATATCAGAACCTTGCCAATAAGCACTATGTGGTATCAGTAATAGTGTTTGGGTTTATTGGGTCGATATGGGGTGTATCCCCAGGTGGGGCAGTCTCTGGATGATCTTTTCTCCAATCCCTGCTCCTCTATTTGTCCCTTTATTTCCTCGCTTGAACACTTTGTTTTTTCTTCTAAGAAGGACTGAAGCATCTACTTTCTGGCCTTCCTTCTCTTTGAGCTTCATAAGTTCTATGGATGGTTCCTTGGGTATTCCAAAGTTTTTGGCCTAGTATCCACTTATAAGTGAGTATGTGTGAGTGTTTATTTGTGACCAGGTCACTAGTGAGCACATTTCTAACCCAATGAACAGTGGTCCACTCTAGCAGCTCTGAGGTCCAGGCAGGAATCTTTGACCATGGCAGACAATGCAGAGACAAAAAGGCAGACAGGCATGCTTCCCAGCCCTGGAAGCTGGGTTAGCACAAATAATCTGATTAGTTTAAGGAGATTGGCTGAAGATTTCTCCAAACAGTCTGTGGACACAGTATCACCAGGTACTACTCCAGAGAAACAGGAAGGAGGGGGAAGAGGAGGGAAGAAGGAATGAACACCAGAAGGAGGGATTTAAGATCTTGCAGACAATTTCTATAAGGATTTTACAATGGCAAAAAACTGAAGTCAAATTTTTAAAAAGTTATTGAAGAGCTGACTTTTTTTTTTTTTTTTTTACTTTTATGCTTTTTTATGTTATTGGAACTGACTTTTAAGAAAATTTGGGTTTTGAGTATTTTTAAGTTCAAACCCCCTGGGTACTGTAGCTCTTCTGAATTTTGCATACACACAATTCATTGTTTGGGGCTAATTAAGATGAAGAAGTCTAGAAAAACATTTGAAGCCAAAAAGATGTTCTTAGCCTATTTAGAAACAAAAGTCATTATAACATGTTTAAATGGATACACAAACTAATCATGTCTTACAGTGAACTGTTGAGTGCATTCTTCCTAACACTGGGATGCCTTAATACTGGGAGTTCTCGGTAACAGACTTTGAAAGCAGACATTATCCTTAGTCTTCAGAAAGAGGTGTGTCAGGAAACTCAGCTGTCAATCTGATTTCAGGTAGTAGACAAATACTTCTGTATTACATTTGCTTTTATAGAACTTACTCATAATTGAGTTGTGAGATCTTTCCTTCTTTCAGTTTCTTCAGGACATGTGCTCAAATATATGATCATTCATTGCATCTCCTGCTTTTCACCACTTTGGAACTTTACAGCTCGGTAATGTGCACAAGCATCTTTACAGGTTCCTTGTTTTATTGTATTCATGTGACTGTCACTAGGTGGTTCTTTTCCTTCAAGCTTAGAATGTGTGTGTGTGTGCATTTTTTTAAAATCAGCAACTTTGTTAAGTAGCATAATAACTGATATTTTCTGCAAGCATTTCTTTAATGGGTAAAATAACTTTTTCCTTATCACTTTCACAAATCTCGAATTTTGATGATACTGAATACCTCATCACTAGGTCCAAACTGAATATTTCTTGATGCTTGAAGTAATTTCCTTTCCTCTATGTGAGAAAGTACAGACCTTTTGCACTCAGTGGAATACAATTTTCACTGAGCCTCTGTTTTCTCTAATCGACTATGTTCTTTGGTCCCGAGCATTAGCCAACTCATCACTCACACACCTTCAGATTCACCTCATTCAGGTTAGGCAAGACATAACATGCTGTTTACATAAGAGTTACAACCCAGATCATAGTCCTTTAATCTTCTCCCCAATCTGCACTGAACACTTTCCATATATTTTTCTTTTGAGTTCTTTCGCTACATCACTAGCATTTAACTTGAGGATTTTCAAAAATATATATTGTACAATGTGCAGTGCAGATTAGCTCCTTATTTAAGAGAGACTCAAGTTAAAATGAGATTAACTCAGTTTAGTGACAGCTTAAGCAACTTTTTTTTTCTGTTTTGCCTTTGACAATTGTTTGTTTAAACCCAGTAAGGTAATAAATTTTAACAAATACTTGCTGACAATCATAAACTCACATCTACAAGCCTCTTCTGAAATGGATCACTTTCTTACACTGTGCTTCAGTATAGATTCGATGCCACTTCATCACTCCACCAGACATAGTCTATATTTAATATCTCTTTATGTTTCTTGGTGCCCCAGTTATCCCATATGAAAGGCTTGAATTCTAGGGAGTTAGCCCAGCCAGTAAAGTGCTTGCCCTGCAAGCATGAGAACTTGAGCTCAGCCTGAGAACTGATGTTAAATACTGAACAGCTAGGCGTGGTCATGCAAAAACACTGGGAATTGCAGGGTACAAATCATGAGCTAATTCTGAAATTCCTGGTCTCAATGAGAAAATGTACAGCAAAATGCAAACCAGATGGTTCTGGAGAAATAGCACCTGAGGTTGTCCTCTGGGATTTACAGTATGACTATAAACAGATATATGTACACACATGTATACCTTCACTCATACAAACATGTGGGTATGCAGACACACAACAAACACACACACACACAAGACAAACACACAAAACTAAGAATGAGGATTTGGATCACTCTGCCAGTCAAAGAACCTTGCATTTTAGGGGTGTATCATGAAGGCAGTGGGTGGGTGTAGTGAAGAATAAGTAGTAAAGATTCGTAGTTATAAATAACAAATATGGCCATAGGCCAGTTATGGAAATGAGATCTATAACTGTCATGAGTGTTTTACTTTCTTTGGTTATGACTTTTGTGTACATAGACATGCATTAAAATATCTTTATTTGAATTCCTACTTCTGTGTTTTATATCATAATACATTGTCAGTAATTTGGTATTATTGATTTTATACCATAGCATTTAATTACTGGATAACAAAATAGATATCACTTGAATATTTTAGTTTTTCTTTTGAATGAGGATTTGCTATTACATCCAGAACACACATGTTATGCAAAATGATGACCTGTTTGTTGTCATTAATTTTGATTTAAGTAAAGTAGATGCTGATGGCCACTTTGTTGACAAAGGGCCCATCATTGGTGATTGATTTTATAAACCAATTGGGCTAGAAACATAATAGAAAGCTGAAAAAGCATTCCTGTCTATATGTTGGAGCAGGGGGCTTTAAAAGAATACCTTCGATTGGCAAGTTGACTACAGAACATTGCATCATCAGAATTAGATTCTTACTCCCTCTGTAGAAGACTTGAGCAGAAGGCCAAGGAACAGTGGATCTATATTTTTCAGGAGTTGGGGCATTACATCATCATCCTGCTCTAACTAAACACACTGGCACTTTTCACTTGGTTTTGGTCCTTCACACTTAGACTAGAATTTATACTATGAGTCCCTTGATTCTCAAGCTTGTGGAGTTATATTAAAGATATTCCACTCACTTCTACAGTCTTTAGTTGGCATGTTAGGAGCCTCCACAGTTATGAGTCATTATGTTTATTACATTATGTGTATTATATTGATTTTATTTTCCTGGAGAATAAATAGTACAAGGTTAGAAAATTTAATATCAAGAAGACAGTATCAGGAATGATGTCTTAATTAATAAAAGTAGAGAAATAAACACCACAGGTGAATATCAAGGCTTTTAATTTTCCATAAACATCAAGACAGAATCAACTAATGATGTTTATTTTTCTTTATATCTTCGTAGTTTAAAACTCACAAGACTAGCATTATGATTTTATATTCATTATTAATTCCCAGAGCTCCCAACTTGCTATAATTCCTTCCTCCTCAATGCCTCACCCTGCAAAATCATCTCATTTAAGTCCCAGTGTATTGTAAAACATTTGCAGAGGACTCTCTGCTCAGAATAATAAATTCTACCAGATTTCCTAGGATAGGACAGGCTAAGTTAAAAGACAGCAATGTGCTGGTGAGTTTTCTAACACAATTTGAAGCTGCCACAGGCAGGAAAAAAACAGATGGGATTAAGGCCAGAGTCAAACGAAGTCAATGTCACCAACTTGTTGCTCAGCAGGATCAGGCCCGCAGATTTCTTCAGTGTGTCAACATGCTACTGGCTTGTGAACATGCTACTGGCTTGTGAACATGCTACTGTCTTATGAACATGCTACTGGCTTGTGAACATGCTACTGGCTTGTGAACATGCTACTGGCTTGTGAACAAACATGCTACTGGCTTGTGGATATGCTACTGGCTTGTGAACCTGCTACTGGCTTGTGAACATGCTACTGGCTTGTGAACAAACATGCTACTGGCTTGTGGATATGCTACTGGCTTGTGAAAATGCTACTGGCTTGTGAACATGCTACTGGCTTGTGAACATGCTACTGGTTTGCCATCACTCTGTCTCTCTCTCCTGGGAGTACATAGATCTCTCTGATTAAGAGTTCACAAAACATTCTTTTCTGACTAAATTAATTACGATGTATAGTACCAGAAAACTGACATTTTGGTTGGACATGAATGACGGAGTATCATAACAACCAGAGATTTTAAAGCATGCTAGGATCGTTTTTGTAAGTGCATGTCATTTATAGACACAGACTATCAATTCAGCACCTCTGAAAATAAGTATATGTTTCAGATATAGGCAAATAAGTGGAACTGAAAGGAAGGATGAGGGGACAAGAAAAGAAAAAAAGAAAGCAGTATTCATTCCTTTAGAGAACTTCACATACATCTCCATGTGTCCAATCTTAGTAGGTAATTTATAGGCTATTGAATATGTGTACTAAGTTTTCCAGAGTTGATAACATTCTTTTCATTTCAAAATAAGCTCCAAGTTCCGGAGCCAGTAAAAATCATGTCTACAAAAAGTGTTTTGCTTGTGTTTTATACTTGCTTAGAAGTTAAACATTATTCTCTGCAGTCAACAAATAAATACCTACTAAGTCATAAAGATGCTAAATGTGGCTTTCTGAAAAGTAAGTAAATATGAGCCATACTCTAGCAGCTGGGGTTGTGATGTCTGTTAGATTTCTCTCTATGTTCATTCTCAAGATAGTCACACATTCATTTTAAATTAAGCTAATGTGTGTTTTTTAACACAAACACGTATGTGTACACGTGTGTGCATGTGTGTGTATGTGTGTGTGTGTGTCATGTGTGTGCATTTACATTACAGTAGTAGTGGTTTAAATGAGAGTGAAAGTAGAGATTATTTATTTATACAGATTTTACAGATTTTGTCTTCCTATATACATAAAACTGGGAAAGTATGAGTTTATTTCTAATGGATGGCAAGGAATTGTTTAGATTGTTCTTTAAGTAGTTTCCCATCTATTTGTAAGAACCCAGGACATTACTGATTTCTAAGACAAATAATTACTTCACTTTTGATCCCATGAATCAAACTATGATCTTGGCATGTCTAACTTTTAGAAGCCTAACTTATTTATACATTTTGAATACATAACAGACATGAAGACAGGGCCCTGTGTGATATTTCTATTGATAAGAATACTTGCCTCTGAATGCAGCTCAAGGACATGAGTACATGCCCTGGAATGAGGTAAAAGGAAGTAGAGAATAAATTATACAAAGTGATCATCTGACCTTCACACATGTGTATGGCACAATCAACTCCTTGCTTTCTGGTGTACCCCTTAAAATTGTTCTTGGGTGTTTAATACTAATAAGAATGTAAACCCTTATACTGAGACAGGGGAATAGTCTATTTTTCATTTTTTCTTCCTTTGTTCTTCTCAAATTTAGGGTACTATTGTTCCAATGAGTTCTAATCACAGCAGTTCTTTTGAGAAACATATAAATCATTTCAGATTGTTAAAGCTAGAATGCTTATTTTTTATCTTAAAACTCTGACACTGTTGCCAAGACACCTACAGCATGGAAAGATATTTTTAACCATTTGACCTTGTTTCTAAGAATGAGTACAATTCATAAAGAAATACGCACACACACACACACACACACACACACAAGAAACCATGATTAAGAAACCCCACACAAATATTAAGCATCATTAAGCACAAAAGCATTCAAAATAAGATTATTTGTTTTGAACTATGAAATAAAAATGAACCTTGAAACTTCAGCCGCATTAATTATAAATGTAAGACAGCAGTGGTTAAGGGCCACTGGGGGTGGGGGTGCTCAACTGACCCTGCTGAACTCTTGCTGGTTTCAAAAGGAACGCAGAATGCAGAGTTTGCTACACTGGCAGAATTACAAATCCATTCACCTCGTACTTTTGAGAACATGAAATATAGAAGACTCTGGCCTGAGATAACAAATATGTGAAGGATTCAGTGTGCTGGATATGCACAAGGGGCACTCACAAAATCATTCTCCGTCCTGCTTCTTATAATCACATAAAAATACCGGGAAAATCGGCACGTGTGATGATAAGCATGCGTGCGTGCCTGCGTGTGTGTACGTTCTAGTAATTATCTTAAAATCCCTGCCTTAGACCATTAGGTTCCCGGATGGAAGACATACTCACAGCCTTTACATTTACAGTAAGCCTTATACAACACCAGAGCTGGGTACCTGCCTCTCCTTCCTGCTCTTACGGTCTACTTTGCTACCAATAACCCCAAGACATTACTTAGTGTTTATGTTTCATCTGGGCTGAACTTATTTCCAATTGAGCAACCCTCAGGGCCATGTTTTTATAATTCACCTAACCCACAGAAGCTTCTCCTTCTTCCTCTCCTGCACCTTCTTCTCTCCATGGTCCTTTCGTACCCCATGTCAACAAAACGTAAACCCCACCTATTTCTCTTCTGCCCAGCTACTGGCTGTTAGCATCCTTATTTACCAATCAAAAATAACTTTGGTGCAGTGTCACAGGGGCTACATGCAGATTCCAGGTCTTGGGGGCTTACAGCCTGAGCAAAAGACAAACTTTCAGCATATGTTGTGTGTGTGTGGCAGGGCACATGGTATAGTTATGTGGAAGTTAGATGCTTGAATCAGTTCGCTTCTTTCAGAGTCTCAAGAGTGGCAGCACGTGCCTTTCCTACTGAGCCATCTTGCTAAGCCCATGAGGACTTTTTAAAGGAGTTGGGTGCTGTAGAGATGGATCAGTGGTTAAGAACCCTGGATGCTCTAGGGTAAGAATCAGGCTCACTGCTTAGCGCACACACAGTGCTTACAGATGCAGAAGAGCTGGCTCTCAGTGTAGTTAGGCCCTATAACTCGTTTCTAAATCTTGCTTGGATCTCTTTTCATCGTGTCCCATGTCCTATTAGCAGTATCGTTCTTGCGTCAGAGATACCAGAACCATCCGCATCGAAGCCCTGGGTACCCATGCTCTCTCCCCGTCAAGCAGTGCCCACAGCGCGGTTCTCTGTTGAGGTATCTGTCTGGGACTCATTGCTCCTTCTCACCATTGTCCTTCCCCAGCACTGCTCTCGTGTCAGGCCTTTTCTCTGTAATTACCTCTCTGCTGCCAAAAATCTCTCTCCTGAAATCATCGAGAATCAACAAGAAGACGAAGTGGGTTAAGTCGTATATGTATGCAATGCCTGGCTATCTGTGCTCCATATACACTATTTCTATTGTGCCCTTACACTACACATAAATTGAAAAAAAAATCAAAAGCGTAGAATTTATTCAAGACATGACTAGTAGGCCCAAATGATGTTCTCTCCTACACATCTTTTTTTTCACATTAAAAAATATTACTTATCTGTTCTGCATCCTGGTAAAAATGCAAATTCCTAAACTTGGTCTTTCTAGCAATGGAGATTGTACCAAGTACATCCACTGCATTTGTTGTTGCTAATGTGAAAATAAATACACACTGTTATTTCTACCCTGAACAATTACTTATCTGGATCAACAATGCAACATATGGCCAAAAACATTTGCTATTAGAAAATCACTATTTTTAAACAATAATACATTAGAACACCCACAAACAACATCAATTTAGTTACTGACATCAATCCATTGAACTTAGCACTTCAAAGACAATCCTATGGAGCTGCGTCTTAAGAGAGGTCATTTCTTGAAGTATTCCATCTATTCATAATTGAAAACAAAATATACAAATTTTCATCATAATCATAGTTAATATTTTACAGTCTTTAATTTGAATGATAACATTCATTTTAGTTAAAAGTAAATAAAAATTAATTGAAAAAATATGACAAGAAGCATGTGGAAGAAAATAAAATCATTAAATAAAGTAAAAAGAGAAGCATCCTGGGACCCAAGCCTGAACATTATAAACAAGATTGCATATTAGGCACGGAGCAGTAATCATGAGCTCTGCTTGATATGGGTAGAGTATAAATATGCTATTACATATTTCAGCAGTTATTATTAAAACATTATTCTTGTGAGATTGCATTATAATATTTTACCATATTATGTAAAATCTGAATAGGCTACGAATGCACAAAATTAGAAAAATAACAATTAAATCCCAACCCTTTGGCATTTCTAGAGTTTTATATTTCTTTCCATTAGAAGTCTGGATTTGTTTTCAGGTCCAACAATTAATAACGTTTAGACGAGAGCAGACACTATGCTTGTGATTTATTGCCCTTTCTCTCTCTGTATAGCTGGTTCCCTTGCATTGCCTCATGGGTCTCATTTTCTAAGATCATTGTGATTTCTTCTCAGTTCTGAATTTTAATGTTATTAACTTGCCCCTTAAACTGTGGCCATGAGCAAAGAAAACAAATACCCTCTAAATTCTTTCAGTGCAATACATCTTGTCTTCAGATTGTCTAATGTGATTTCTTTCTGGCCTATTGAGTAGATTTGCATAATAATCAGGAGTCAGTGAAAAAGTAACCTCCATATCAGCTTTGCTTTACAAGCCTTCTACCCACCATCCAAAACTTTAAATGCTTTTAAATCATTTTTGTTTAATATTATTCTCAATAAATCTGTGAAAGAGGTCAGCGTTAAACTCATAAATCTAAGCTTCTCAATGGTTCTACATTATTAAGCTTTTAGGTCTTTTCAACAAACAGAGATGTAATTAACCAAAGGTTTTTAATAGAAGGGGCAGAAAATTTCACAAGAATCTATAAGGTAATGCTGATGGACCAAAGTTCGGAACAAAAATTTCTTGCTAGTGTTAAGGTATGCTGATCCAAACTCAGAAACCCTAGAATATTCCAAGTGTGGATTCTGAATGTACAAAAATGTTTCCAGACAAAGTCTAACACATGCCAATGGGTATAAACATACATTCACTCGAGACACAGACTGACAGACAGACAGACACACACACACACACACACACTGCACACATGCACACGCAACACATGTGCACAAGCTTACAAAACACATACACACACAATCCACACTACAGATGGAAAAAAATTAAGGAGCTCATTTTTTTACTGTGCTTGGAATTTTCACTGCTGTCCATTTGGTCCTGATTCCAATTACTTTTCTTGTAACTTGCTGTAATAGCTCTGGAAGTCAGCTTCTGTCGATCCCTCCTTCTACTTAGTTCTCACTGTACTCATCCACTACAAAATGTTGCCAGAATAATCTCCATTAACCACCATGTTATGGCAGCATTATCATACTTAACTGTAGTGAACATTACTCAAAGTCTTAAAATGCCCTAAAGCATTCATTAAGGACTCCAGTGATTCTAACTTCCCTGAGAATCTCCAACCTGGGATGTATACTCATGGATATATGCTCAAAGCAGGAGTAACTCTCTGCTGTATTCATCCTCCTCTTCCTCACTGGAAGGCTTTGTTACCCTTCTATACTCATCTCTGGAACCAACTTCCCTGAAGAATGTTTTTTAAAAATCCCTGTCCCTTGGCCATCATCCCTTTTTGCCCCACTCACTCATTATATCACTTAGCAGATCAGACAAGCTTCCTGTTCTGCTGGACTATGAGCTAAAGGCACTTCTTTATCCTAGAATAATACTCCATAGACAAAAGCTTTGACAAGTATCAGGGAAATAAATCCTACCCACACAATTTCTATTGCATAGGAACAACAAGGACTTCTTCAACTGTTATTAAGTCATTCCTAGTTTACAATGGACAGTGCTCCTGAGGCCATTGTCTTCCGCTGTCTGAGTTAAAGGCCACTCGGCCTGCCTAGCAAGAGATTTGTGAAAAAAAGAGCTGACAATCCTGCAATTCCTCCCTTCGCCTAAGCAGCAAGTCCTGAGATTACTCTAATACCAATAGCTTTTCCTAATCTGAATTCTTGCTGTTTTAGCATAGGAACACATATTTGTCTGTGTTTGTAATAGGAAGTCCTTCAGAGTCTTGAGCTATGGCGCGGCAGTTGGGAGCTCTTGCAGACTTTGCAGAAGGAGAGTTGGATTCCCAGCACCAACCTAGCAACATAGAAGGATCTGTAATTACAGTTTCATGAGATTCAACACACTCTTCTGGCTTTCATGGGTACTGCATGCATGTGGCACATGTAAATACATGATGACATTCACACATATATGTAAAATAAATGATAAAAAAGAATTATTTCTACTATATCATCTTGTATAAGTCTATATTAAGAGTCTTACAAGGAAGTCTGGAACTGCTATGAGTTGATTTTGCTTTCCCGCCTACTCCTGAACATGTACCAATTATTATAACTGTATAAATTGAGATGTCTAAAATGATAGCTATTGGTTTTATTTATTTATATAATCTCTGGCCTTTTGAGACTGAGTCTCCCTATATAGCATAAACTAACCTGAACCTCATGATGCTCCTGCCTTGGTCTCCTGAGACATTTCAGCCACGTGTCTCCATTCTGTATTTCCACATACAAAGCACAGAAAATTGGAGGGAGTAAGTAAAGTAATGGAGTGAGTGAGTGAGAAAAATACAGTAAGTAGTTACACACTTGCTACTTTCCAAAAAGAAAAAATGGTCCAATACCTAATATTACAAATATGTCTTAACACAAGTTCTCAAGTAACAATGACTAAAAGGAAAATATAAGAAAAGACTAAAGCAAAGATAACTCTCTATGTAAGACTCAATAAACACATACCACGTAAAAACAGTTTGCTTTTTGGATCTCTAAATAGAACAAAGGAAGTTGGCAAGAACAACTGTCAAAAAGAGAAACTTGCAAAAGGAGCCAAGAAGAAGGTTGTTTCCAGGAAATTCTGGTAAAATGTGAATGTAGCAGCTACAGTCAATGGAAGAAATATCAGAGAAACCGAATTCACAGGGAGTCTAAGAACCAGTACTGGACACAATATCCTCACAGGTTCTGCTTTGAGCTGAGCTTTGCTCCCCTAATAAAAGGTGTTGTGTTCAGAAAACTCAAGTTAAAAACCTCATTTTGAAACAACAACTGTTATATTTAATCTAGTAAACAACTAAAGCACAAACATGCTGTCAAATAAAAATAGTTTAATATCAAAAATTACCCACCATCTATGGCATGAATCTTACCCATGAAAAAAGGCTTTCTATCAACCGACCATGGCAGACCATGATTGAGGGTCATGGTGAATTAGAAAGTCCTTTAACTTCATGAAGATGGTTGTAGTTTTGTGATTATCCAGGCTTTTTGAAGGCAAGATATTGTAGAATGAATAAAAAGAGTATCATTCTATTCTGTAAAATGTATGCAATGGTATGCATTGCTTCCCATCATGTTGGCAAGTAGAATACCACATATGTGATGTGATCTAATGTTGAACCAATGAAGAATGTATGTGTGTGTTTACCAGAGAAAATGTGGTAGCATCATCTCTCGGGCAGATGAACTTAAATGTCCTCTAATGTCAAGCGACATGGCTTAAAAGAGGTTAAGACGGCACACTCTCTGGCAAGGAGGGGATTTAATCAGAGGCAATTTCAGAAGCAGGGGACCTTTGCAGATTAAGACATTAATTTAGGCCGAGACACTTTACTATGTCAAAAGCTACATCTATAACTAGATGTTCATGCTCTGGATGAATCAAGAACATCAAAATAAAGAATGCCATAATATTCTCAAATCTGTCCCAGTGCAGTACCTTCAAAAATACAGTTTCTGTTACCTTCTCATATCAGCTGGGTATGCCCCAGTAGCACAATTGGTGAGCTTGACTAAGAGGCTAACAAGATGACTCTCATCAATAGAATAAAATGATTCTTTTAAATAAGCATAGGAAAATTCCCAGTGCGGATAATTTTAAACTGGTAAAACAAATGATATCAAATTCTTAAGTAAAACAACTGAGAATGGAGACATTACAATTTAATTTAATGTATTCGATCTAGATAATATATCTGCAATAGGTTACTACTCCATTATGTCTTTCTGCACATATTTAATTTGCAAATTCCTTCTTGGACACTGGCAGCTCACCATTCTCTGTGTATATTTGATCTACAAATTTTAACTTGGGCACTTCACAGTTCTCTGGCATCCCTAAAGCCAGTTAGTGATGAAGCCCCAGGTCTCTAAAGCAAACGGGAGAATTTAATTGAAACTCTACTGGCTACTTGCCTACTCAATCTAGAGAAATGAGAGAGCAATTCTTTGATTGTTCGAAATTGTGAACTGAGACCAAACCTTTCACATTTGCACTTGAAAAATTCCCAGGCAGCTGATTCATAAGAAGATTATAGAAATGAAATTCATTAAATCAAACAATCCTCTGTATCAAATAACACCCAGCGTTTTAAGACACATTTCACTTGGCTTTATTACCTCCGACACAGTGTTTTGTGGGCATACATAATACATGATTATAAGTTTATTAGTAATGTATGTCTGTGACCAACTTGATATTCATAACCAACATAAAACTCACTCGGCAATTGAGTGGAACCTTACCTTGCTTCCATTTTCTCTCGCTTCTCGTTCCATATTGAGGTCAGAGATTAGAAGATTCTTATACTTGCTTTTCCCATTACTGCCTTGGTCATCTATCCTGTATTCTGAAGTTAGCTGTGCAGAGCGGGGGCTGTCACTCAGGTTCAGTGGCTGCTCTTCCTGCTCCAGCCCAGTTTTGCCATCGCTGCTGGAGTCCCCAGGCTCCCTGCCATGTGCTCCCCCTGAAGCAACTGAGCTGTGCCCCAGAGTCTCATTGCCATTAGAGCTTTCTGCAGCAGAGTCATCTGTTAGGAAGAAAAATTGATAGCTTAAGTAATATGCCAGATCATCTACTAGTGTCTACTAAGTTCTGAAAGATGTGCCTCTGATTTTATTCCTGTATGTAATTTATGAAATTTAACTAAGCAGTAACCTTGCTTTAAAGTAGCAACTGTTATTTTTGAATCTACTACGTACACCAAAGCACAAACAACATATCAAATAATTAAAGAAAATAGTATCCATCAAAAGAAATCTGAAAGAAAAGTCACTCTAACAATGTGAATAAGTTTTTTTTAATTGAAAAACTTTATTTAAAAAAATGTACAAATTTTAAGCATTTTTGCATAAAAGTATACAAATACATTTTAAGGTTGTAATTAAGTATTTGTGGGTACATATACATGCACATATGTATATATGTAACAATAATATAAAAAAAGAGGCTATTAATTTGAGGGGATAGGAGAGAAACTGGGAGGGGCTATAGGGAGGGAAGGGGGATGTAATACAGTTCTATTTTAATTAAAATATATTCTTTTTTTTGTTTTTTTTTTCTTTCTTGAACTTCACACAGCCTGTGAGTTGTTTCTGGAGTGTTCAGAGCTTTCTGGTGTTAGTATCCCATTATCAGTGACTGCATATTATGTCTGTTCTTTTGTGACTGGGTTATCTCACTCAGGATGATATTCTCTAGATACATCCATTTTCTTAAGAATTTCGTTAAGTCATTGTTTCTGATAGCTGAGTAGCACTCCATTGTGTAAATGTACCACAATTTTTGTATCCATTCATCTACTAAAGGACATCTGGGTTCTTTCCAGCTTCTGGCTATTATAAATAGAGCTGCAGTGAACATTGTGGTGCATGTATCTTTGTTGTATGTTGGAGTGTCTCTGGGGTAAATGCCCAGAAGTGGAATAGCTGTGTCTTCAGGTAGTACTATGTCCATTTTTCTGAGGAACCACCAGACTGATTTCCAGAGTGGTTGTATCAGTTTACAACCCCACCAACAGTGGAGAAGTGTTCCTCTTTCTCCACATCCTCTCCAGCATCTGCTATCCTCTGAGTTTTGGATCTTGGCCAATCTGACTGGTGTGAGGTAGAATCTCAGGGTTGTTTTGATTTGCATTTCCCTGATGGCTAAGGATGTTGAGCTCTTCCTTAGATGTTTCTCAGCCATTCAATATTCCTCTGTTGAGAACTTTTTGTTTCTCTGTACCCCATTTTTAATAGGGTTGTTTGATTCTCTGGTGTCTATCTTTTTGAGTTTTTTGTATACCTTGGATATTAGGCCTCTATCTGATGTGGGGTTGGTAAAGATCTTTTCCCACAATGTGAATAAGTTAAAGACCAATTGCTTTGCAAATTGATTCCTCCATTAAGAATATTCAGAAATGTTTTTCTCCAAAGGAAAGATAAAGACACAAAAGGGAACAGAGACTGAAAGAAAGACCACCCAGAAACCACCTTACATCTGCATCCCAAATTTATCCCATCTGAAGACACCAAACCCCCACACTACACCAAAAAGAACCTAGTATGGCTGTTCCCTGAGAGGTTCCTCCACTGCCTGACTAATACATGCAGATAATCTCAACCAACCATTCGACTGAGCATGGGGACCTCAGTGAAAGAGCTGGGGGAAAGACTGAAGGAGCTGAATGGGTTTGCAACCCCACAGGAAGAACAATATCAACAAACAGGACCACCCAGAGCTCCCAGGGACTGAAGATTATATGTGGAGGGATCCATGGCTCCAGATTCATGTGTAGCAGAGGATGGCCTTATTTGACATTAATGGGAGGGGAGGCCCTTGGACTTGTTGAGCCTTGATGCCCAAACATAGGGGATGTTAAAGTAGTAAAGCAAAAGTGGGTTAATGGGGGGAAGCATTAGAGGCAAAGGGCAGGAGGGTTTGTGGAAGGGTAACTGGGAAGGAAGGTATCGTTTGAAATGTAAATGAATAGAATAATTAATAATTTAAAAATAATATTTAGACTTGGGGCAATTCATCTATGAAAGGCAGCTCCTATCCAGGTAAGTACAATGCTACATCCTTGATGAGTATATTAAGTATTTATGTAAAGTATATTAAAACCACTCATAATCTTTGTCCCAAGCATTATACTTGAGGGAGTGTTAGGTGTAGACAATTTAATATTTTAATCTTTGTGTATAGCTCTATGAAGCCAAAAATACAATTCTGCCTGGGTTTATCTGAATAGCAAAAAAATATTCAGAAATAGCAAAGATTTACAAAAAAAGGAAAGTAAGTTAATTGGTAAAATAGTTAAAATATTATATAATTATATTATTATAATATTTATCATTATAATACATTATATATGTTCAGGATGAACACAATATATATGTAATATATATTATACTTATATATTTGTTCATATTTCATTTTAATATTTAAGGAAATGCACCTCATTAAATATTGAAGGAAAGCCTGGCTAGAGTGGCTGATTTCATTTTAGTGTACATAGGGAAGATACATAGGTAAAATTTACATAAAACTATTATGTTATATTTTTGTTATGTCAAATTTACCATGGACTATGAAGTTTCATAAAGAATAGATCTGCAAGGCTGTTTCCCTAAAAGAGTACTAATAAATTGTAACCACAAGAATGCACATAAGTAAAAGAAATAAAATGCAGTGTGAGTTTTACACACCTCTGGATATTACAAAATATGCATTGTTTCTTGGGATGTAATGGAATAGTCAATGTTTTTAATAGACTGTATTCATAGTAATACACATTGAAACTCAAAAATTGGTCTGCTTACCTGTTTAGCATACAGATCATTTTTATGCCTACTCTGAATCATGTATATGTATATGTGTGTGTGTGTGTGTGTGAATATGTATACACACACACATATACACTTGGGCTATAGACATTCTGCTTTGATTGGGTTCATAAATAATTAAAGAGACAGAAAGTAAACATAGTAGAGAAATGCAGTTGCTATCAAGGACAAGAAGTCAAAATTCTGGTAGTATGGTGACATGATTGAGCATCTGTGAAGTGAAGATGCTGAGACTTTTCTCAGCAGGACAGAGATCAGGGTGAGCATCAAAGAGAGAGTTGGAAATAAAGGAAGGAAGCAATGGAAGAGGAAGGGATGTACCTGTTAGAGGGTTGGGCATTCAGTATTTTACAACTGCTTTGAGAAGTAGTAAGAGAAGATATTGTCCAAGGTCGTTTAGCTCTATGATATGGTATCTTTCTATGTAGCTTAGGCTTGCCTTGAACTTGCCATCCTGTCTCTATCTTAGGTAGGTTAAAGGTACACACAAGACTCTAAAATTACATTTTAAACACATTGCGTAGACTTTTGTGAGTAGAGCAGAATGAATGAGGTAAAATGAAAGTTGAAGAGTGATCAGCTAGTCAGAAGTCGTCAAAACTGTCATCCCCAAAGGCAAGGATGGGCAGGGAGAGGGGGAACAATAAAACAGTGAAGAGGAGAAATGGTCCAGATGAACACCGGCATCCCAGGGTGGAAGGAAAATAAAGGCCCTTCATACGAATTTAAATAAAAAGATTTAAATAATAATTTAAAACAGATTTATGAAAAACTTAAAGTATGTTCAATGGCAAAATATACTGCATTTTACACTTTATATTTCCAATCAAAACCAGTTTATGTGCAGAGCGCATGTACACAAATGGGCAAGAGACAGTTCACAAATGATATAATGTCAGTTTCCATAGCAATTTCTTCCAGAAAACAAAACCAACCTTTCAACAATTAAATGTATAGTATTTTAAATACAGAATTAAAGAGAATGATATAAAAAGTAATCTGGGAAAATATGTATACTATTTCATTCTAATTGAAGCACATGTGCTAATGTGTAGCAGATTTTTTTTTGTTGTTGTTTCATTTGAGGGGAGTCTGAAGAACACAATGAACATATTTAAATATAATAATCTCATTTATAAACACATGCTCTAACTTTTATTCCCTAGTATTTATTTTTCTAAGAAAGCTTTACCAATGGGTAAATAACACAAATTTGTGTTACAATTTAAATCAAATCAATAGCTAGCACAAAGCAAATGCAACTTCTGTTATAGTTAAAAATTAAACCTACTATGCTTTTCTTTAGTCTGAAATCATGATATATAGGCAGTACAGAGATAAAATTGTTTATGTTAGGTTGGATAAAAATTAGCATTTGAGGAATATCTTACAAATATCATTTCATTATAATTTCCATGTAAAATATAAGCAATGTGGGAAATATTTTTAGATGAACTAGTTCACTCTAGATGTTACCAAGGTAATCAAACTCAACAGCTTTACATATTTGATTCCTAAGTAAACCAATGTGTTTTATAGAACAAGTCAGTAAATTACATTTATTTTTATTAGATTATGCATACATTGTAATTTAAATAGTTAACAGTAACATTTCATGCAAAAGTTTTACAAGAATCAAATTTGAAACAAATTTTAGGTATTTCCATTTAAATTTTCAATGTAGAGCACTCATTAGATCTTAGATGATAAATTAATTTTTATTATCTTGCTTTATTCAACCACATTAGCAAGTTTTGGTTTATTGGTTTATTTTTATTTTCTGGTTTATCATAACCAACTCACATCCACTCACTGCTCTCAAGGAGTCATCTGACTTCTAACCCACTGCAGTTAGCTCCATCAATCTTGGCTGCTCTTTGGAGCTACAAGGTTTCTACACTGAGAGGAGTGTTTCTATTTGTGGTGTGTGTTGAGGGGAGGGGCTCCAGGTCCTGGATTTCAGGTTGATGGGTCTTGTTGTAAGGATTCAAGATGGATGCCACAGCATCTGAACCAAGGCTCTGTATCACATTTGAAGAAACAACAGTACTTGGAGATTGTGTGAACAGGAGTGCACAGGATACCTAGCCGAGAGTGTGGCAGGTGGTGACACAATAGTGTGGAATCCCCTGACATGGGTTGCACCAAGTCTATTTAGATTTAATGTATCCTTAGATGAGGTTGATGGCTTGGTGTTAGTGTTGTGGAGACTTACATTCCTGTGATTTCTGCCTTCAGTCCTGTAGAGAAGGTAGTAATAGCAAGGGGAAAGATGTCCTTCTCCTCCTTTTATTCCCAGGCCAGCAAGCAGCTGGTAAGGATCAAGGAGTACTGTCACTACTTTGAACACTCTCATCACTGTTCTGCATGGGGGTGATTTTAATGGCAACCAATTTTCATAGGTAGCTTTCTCCCTAAGAAGACTACTAAACATTATCATTGTCTACAGTATAGATGTGTGTATTTGAGTATGAGTGTGTGTCAATATCTCAGTCTCTTCCATTCACTCTCGAATGTGTGTATCTGTGTATGTGTCTGTGTGTCTCTCTCTGTGTGTATGTAGTCCTTACTCATCTAAATATCTGACTTAGCCACACTCTATAGACTTTAATCATGATCTTTAGGCCAGCTGATTTGAGAAGACAAATTGGAAAAACTGCATCATTAGTTTGAAGATCCTTGGAAGCTTACTCCTAAAGTCTGTCAGATGTTTATACCTCTAAACATTCATCTCTCTCTTTCTCTCTCTCTCTCTCTCTCTCTCTCTCTCTCTCTCTCTCTCTCTCTCTCTCTCTCTCTCTCTCTGCTGTTTATTCACTCTGAATAAGCTCTTTGAAACATCTTTCATATTTTAATATGTCTTATTATAACATAAATATTGAATCCAAAATATAAATGTATATAATTGTGTACCTTACACACAGAAGAAAAGAGGAGTTTCAAAGTTCTTTCAAAGTCTACCTACAAAGTAAGTTCAGGTTCAGGTTCACATGTCCTTAAAATCTGTTGCTGTCTTCTGCAAGCCCAGTGTTTGGCAAAATTTGAACACATGTGCATGCATGATGGGACCAGACTATGTTCCACCCCAGAGCTCATGTTCCATAGCAGAAAGCAGGGTGTTCTCTCTTCCATGTTAAACAAGAATTCAAAGCCAGATTCCTGAGGTCTGGTCTCCCAAGACAGGAAAAAAAGTCTATTAAAATGGTTTAAAATGATACAACCCTAGAATCTGACAAGCTAAGGCAGGCAGAAAATGGGTTTGAAACCTGGCTATCAAATAAAACTTTGTTTCAAATTAATTAATGAACTAATTCATTAAAAAATTTTAAATACACAGTTTATTTGCATTTTGCACAGTTCTACAGATTATGTACTGTTGGACAATATAGCCTTGAGTTTTTAAAGGAAAATGAAGCCAAGGCTTGAGATCAAAATATCACACCAAAGACATTTTACTGTAAATAGAATCAAATTTGACAAATACTGGAAATAACGCAGAACCTTGTTTTTAAAGTCATAGAATTGACTTTACTGAGGGTAAGAAAATAATGTGTAAGTTTTTAACAGAACTAATGCTGGAGAAGGTAGCCTTGTTCTGTTTGTTTGGTAGCTTTGAATTCTATTTTAAAATTATGTTAGGTTTAATACAACGGGGGGTGTAGACTTCAAAGTACGGTGGGTTCTTTGCTATGGATTCTTTTTTCCTTGATAATTTAATAAGTCTCTCAACCAAGGAGCTTGATGAAACTCATGGATAACATCAGCCTAGTCTTAGGAAAGGCCACTTATCTCTTTGAACAGTAATCAATGATCAAATGACCCATGACAAAAACTACTCAGTGATTTTAAAATTACTTACTCTCACAAAGAAACATTAATATAAAAAATTTCAGTGGTTTTTTGTCTAATCGTTAAAATATTATTCGACATTTACTTGTTGGCTTGTTTAGAATACTAAAAATTTGAGAATCTGATGGAATATGATGTGCATACCATTTTATTATTTTTAATATGATTTAATAAAGTCATTTTCATAACACACACAAATGCACGCACACACACACACACACACACACACACATACACACTGATCTATCTACACACTTCAGATCAGTTGCTCTTGAGTTACTTAACCTGCAACTTAATTTCTTTGTCTTAAATTATACCATTGTACCTAAATAAAGAATCCCATCACTATTCCCAGTTTCAAAGTCCTTTTCCCCAGTGCTGTTTGACACACATTAAGGGGAATTGATTAATTTTGTTTTCGTGCAAGACTTTTTGAGCCATGATTTTCAAAATATGTATTATTAACCAATTACAGTTTAAATTTCCATAAGCTAAGCAGCTTACTTTTTTTCTTTCTCTAATTTCATGTGTGTGAGTTTATATTGTGTGTGTAGGTGTATGCATGCATATGTGCATATGTATGTGTGTGTGTGGTGCACGTATGCTTTTGTCTGTGTTCATTTAGGTAGCCAGAGCTGAGAGAAACCAGGCCTTCTGTGCCCCCGTCTTATTTACAGAGGTAGAGTTTCTCAGTTAAACTGAGGGTTCCTCTTTATATGGCTAGTCTGATTTGTATTGTACCTACATCCTGAGGATGTTATTATAGGCTTACCAGAATTTATACACCTCTGAGGATCTGAATTCAAGTCCTCATGATTTCTTGGTACAACTATATCAGCAGATTAGTCATTGAGCCATTTCAACAGACCCTAGGTACTTTACACATTATATAAGTGGGTTTTAGTAAGCCAGAACATGGCAAACCTGGCTCTGCAAAGCCTTGCTCCCGCTTCTCCATTCCCTCTGCTTTGCTAAAAACTGTTAGAATACATCCCTAAAGCTAGCCACCAAGATCTATGTCCTTACTTGACCATTTCCTTCCCCCAATGTTGACTACCAAGGTTCAGCTATCAAAGTCCTGAAGTCCAGCAATCCAAAGCCCCCCTTTGTAAATCATAATTAACATGCCCAATCAAAACAAACCAACTCATGCTAGCATTAGATACTCCCCTTTACAAACTGCTTTGTGCTTATGGACTATGCTTGTCTCCTCTCTGTCCAGAGGCATTCCTTTGTCCCTCCATGATAAATATTCTTTACCCCTGTCATGTGTTTCTTTATCCCTTCACCTCAGTCTTCCATCTCCTGTCTTTGTCATTATTCTCCTTTGTCTTTCTGGGGCAAATAAATTTCCTTTGTGCTGAGAACTTAGTCTTGAGGTGTCTTCTGCAGACTGTGGTCTTTTGATATGCCTTTGCATTCCTCTTCTAGCCCAAGTTTCTACACTAAAGTAACATCACAGATGCAAATAAAGACTCAGAAATAGATTAAATAAGTTGACTGAACAACAACACAGAAAAAAAAGAGCCATAATGCAAGTATGGATGACTTTGATGCACTTATGAAGATATTTGATACCATAAACTAAAACTAAGACAATTCTGTAACTATGCTATATTTAGCTTTATATTGCATACAGTATTTACAATGACAAAATCTCATGTTAAAGATAAGATGGACCTAAGACAATTATTGTATGGAAACCAGTATGTTCAGAGAAAGTAGACAGGAAAACACCAGAGGAATATGCACCTGAAAACACCAGGAGTACAACAGTAAGAAGACATTATTATGCATTAGTAGTAAAAGGTCATTCTTTTAGCAGATCATATAACCGTTTCTAGGAGAAATGGCTCAAGTTGTTATTAACTGTCACAAACTGATAACTAAGTCACATAAACTAGCATGGAGATTAAGAGTAAGTTATTTTAAAAAGATATGTTCTAACTGAGGCTAAAATGAATGTGATCCTAAAGGATCCCAGGAACAAATTAAGAAGAATTTGAGTGTGCGTATGTAATATTTTTAACTGTCAATAAATCAGAAGTCCTTTATTCTCAAGAATGGGAAAGAAATACATATAAAAGATTAAGCTGTGATAGGTTTATATGTGAAGCCTTGGCTAGCTTCTCTTTGATCCCTCTAAGAGCAGTGCTGGGTTGCTATGCACATCATAGAAGCTCCCATAGGAAGAGAGGGTGAAGACATGAATGAAACAGAGAAAGGGTTCCCTGGCTATCTGGAGCAAATATGGGTTTTATATGCAACCTGGAGTGATCCTCCATAGAAAAATGTAACAAAGCAGGTTTGGAAGTATGTCCTCTGAAGATGACTGAAGCATCCCTGTACTGCTCGGCAGAAGGGAAGATGCTATCAACACAATACTTGATGGCAAAGAAAAGACCTCTTTAGAAGACACACACCCTACAAGTCCCAGAGTCACATAACTTCTGCCAGAAGAAATGAAACTGTGGGAGGCACAGTGAAGTTTGTTCATCATCAGTACCGTTTGTGGCTTAGAACCAGAGTAAAATATTGGGTCACAAACGATATCTAGATATCTTTAATTACTGCCAAATGTCTCACACTTATACATAGGTTTCACCGCACTGGTATATATAAATTAGTCAATAAATGTATCAATAAATCATCAATTATATATTGTAAATTTCCTTTTGTTCATGAGCTAAAAAATGAGTCACCCCACTTCAGGACAATGGGTCTTCTCTTTACAACCACCAGATACCAAAAAAAGAGGCTATCATCCTGAGTGAGGTAGTCCAGTCACAAAAGAACACACATGGTATGCGTCCACTGATAAGTGGATACTAGCCCAAAAAGCTCTGAATACCCGAGAAACAATTCACAAACCTTATGACACTCAAAAAAAAAGAAAGAAAGAATAAAGAAAAGAAAAAAGGAAGGCCAAAATGCTTCAATCCTTCTTAGGAGGGAGAAAAAAAACACTCACAGGCAGAAATACAGGGACAAATGGAGGAGCAGGAGTTGAAAAAAAGATCATTCAGGGACTGCCTCACCTGGGGATCCACCCCATATGCACCCACCAAACCCACGCACTATTGCCAATGCCAAGAATTACTTACTGGCAAAAGCCAGATATGGATGCCTCCTCAGAGGCTCTGCCAGAGTCATACAGATGCAGTTGAGGATGCTTGCAGCTAATCGTCGGACTGAACACAAGGATCCCAAAGAAAGAGCTAGAAAAAGGACTGAAGAAGCTAAAAGAATTGGCAACCCCGTGGGAAGAACAACATTATCAACCAACCAAACCCTCCACAAATTTCAGGACTAAAACAGCAATGATTGAGTTCACATGGAGAGACCCATGTCTCCATTTGCATATGTAGCAGAGGATAGCATTGTCTGGCATCAATGGGAGATGAGGCCTTTGGTCCAGTGAAGGCGCATTTTCCCACTGCAGGGGAATGCCAAGGCACTGAGGTGGAGGGGGTGAGTGGGAGAGGGAACACTTTCATGGAAGCAAGGGGAGAGGGAGAGAATGGGAGTGGGGGGAAGGGCAATAACATTTGAAATGTAAATACAGAGAATATCCAATAAAAAATTAATTTTAAAAAGCTGAAAATAGCTTATGTGTACCACTCGTTTCATTGGGAAATAAATTAGTCTGCAGGCTCATGTGAAGTACTCATTACGAGTGTCTGCGGGTCTAGAGATTGTTTAGTGATGTGTGCTGGTGTCACGTGTGTGATAACAGCCTAACATTGTGTGTATAAATGAGCCACTGGAGATGCTGCAGAGCTGTTCTTCCCTCCTAATTTAAAGGTGTAGGTATTTTAGGCATTACCCCTTCCCACCTTGGAAGAAAGGGAGATAGGAAACAGGAAATGTGTTATAGGAAGCTGGTGTTTTCTAATCCTAGAAAAATATAAACAGTGTTACCACTGAACACCCATTACTTTTCTGGTTCTCATCTTTCCATGTTAGTGGGTGATCAATTTTTCATGGATTCTGCAGACACTGCAATAGATGTTCCAATAGATTATCAATTTTGTGTTTGCTTTGCTTAATTTGATGAATTGGTTGTTCTTTTTACCACCCCCACCCCCAAAAATGCAACCTTAAAGTTTATTTTACTGAAGTAAAATGTCACTTTGGCTTTGGAGACAATGTAACGTCACAGTTATCTTCAGATCTCAAATTGACACAGCTCAGAGTTATTTGATGGAGTCTCAACTGAGAGATTCCCTGACCCATGTGGCCATGAGTGCTTCAAAATATATTTGATTGCTGGTTGATATGAGGGATTATTGCTCTACAGCTATGTCATCACAAACCATGGACGTCCTGGGGTAAATAAATAAATAAATAAATAAATAAATAAACTAGTTAAGCAAAGGCAAGGAAGTGAGCAGCCAGTGACCAGGATTGACCCCTGGTCTATTGCTTCAGTTCCTGCTTGAGATTCTGTCCTGAGTTCCCGTAACGAGGGACTGTGACATTGGATGTTCTAGCTGATAAGACAACACATCCAAAGGCGTGGAGTAGGATAAAACTTCGTAGCCCCCTTGACGTTCCATGGGTCTACTTGTCCTCATGCCACAATGCTGAGTGGCTGATGTAGGCTTACTTGAAATGCTAATTTGGGGCCTTATGCTTGCATAGCAAGCGAGCTCTGTTGCTCACCCTGCTAACTCTTCAGCCATAGAAGTATTTCTTATGCAAGAGTTTACTTGCCAAATGAGAGAAATTAATATAATTAGTACTTAGCATGCCAAGAATATCATTTACACTTAACAATTGGCTGATGGTGGGTGTCACCACAGGTTGTCACCACAGGTTGTGCATAGCAGTTGAATTAAAAAGGACAGACAAACCAGGAAGCTAGGTTCATAAAGATTCAACCTGAGCATGGCTTAATCCCATCTACTTATATCTAGGGACTTCTCAGATGAAAGGCCCAACACCATTGTTCCCTTCACTTATCAAAACTAATAGGGAAAAGTACATCTTGCCACAGGAGACATACTTTGTAAAAGACACATGAAAGGCTATTTTTCCAACAGAGTGATGTACATGTGAGAGGACAGAGTACATCACATTAATACAGACATTGTCCTTAAGACTAAGAGCTAAGGGCAAGTGTGTAAGCCCATCCCCGACAGAGCAGAGCTGTGTGCAGTCACATGGCTAGAGGAGTACCAGCCTGGTAAGAATTACATAATCTTCAAACTCTGAATTCAGAGACCCCAGAGTTTCCTTTGAGCTACTGACACCTAAGCCCCTAGCTGTGCATGTGCACAGGGGCGCTCTGCAAATCATTTCACAGAACAGACTGATGTTGAACCAGTAGACTACTCTCTGAAATTCCGCCCCAGAAAATATAACTTTGACCACGTGCCTATAATTAAAACATACTACCTTTAATTGTAGGGAAAAAAAATCAGTGCTTCTCTGGATATTTTCTGCGATGAGAAACAGGTAAAGAAGTGCTATGGTTTGAGAGTGTGTTCGGGGAGGGAGGGAGAGCGAGGGAGGTAGGGGTTTAGCTTACACAGCTTTCTTGTAAGCCCTTCAGGCCTGCATGGGGTCTTCTTTCTACTCCCATCGTGCCAGAACTATTCACTGAGAAACATGAGGTTCTCTTAGTCAGTGTTTCTGAGATGCTTGGGCTACCAGTCCTAACCGGATTATTTTCCACCAAATAAATCCTAAGAAAAGTGCCCTGAAAAGTACTCATGTACCCTCCCTGATTACATACTGGTCATTGTTTGTAGTTCAAAACATCAAACCGCTTCTAAACTTTAAAAATGTCACATTCTAGGTTTTGTTTCCTACTGACTTATTGTGTAGTCCAGAAAATGTAAAGCAAGGGCAGAGATGATTGAGAGAACAAAGAGGAAATGCATGAGTATTTTCTCACTATAATCCTTAAGACAGAGCCAGGCCATATGTGAACCTTCTTGTCGAATAATCTTGAGCTCTCTCCTCTCCTCTCTTCTTCTCTCCTCTCCTGTCCTCCCCTCCCCCCATCTCTCTCTCTCTCTCTCTCTCTCTCTCTCTCTCTCTCTCTCTCTCTCTCACACACACACACACACACACACACACACACACACACACAGGCAGGAAGTGCTCTGTCGGAGAAGGTCTTGCTCTGACACATGGAACTCCCATGTAAAGTCCCTAGATTCTCACAAAGGCGGCCACACAAGTACATGTAATCCCAGTGTCTCTAAAGAGAGATAAGTGCTAGATTCAGGAGAACCCCTGGAAACCAGTTGCCCAGTTAACCTGTGTACACAAAAGCCAAAGAAGTCCTGTCTGAAGTAGATGGAAGGTGAACATAGGCACCCAATGTCCTCTGACTTCCACAATGTACTGCGGCTCATGTGCACATTCAGCCCCACCCATTCTCCCATATACACACAGCTCGCATATGAACATACTTTGTGGGTGACGGCCGATGACAACTCCCCAGAGTTTGGAAAAAGTCTCACCAGGATTGTAAGATTTTGTTCTATTTAAGTCATTTCCTGCCACAATATACATTTCCCACATAACCAACAGAATGCATACACCAGCCCATTTGCAGTAGTAAATATGCCAACAAAATAAAGCAGACCAAGAAAATGTCTCACAGTTTATTTCAGATAAAATCCATGTGGGCAACTGTTACTATATAACAGTGGTTCAAACTGTGCTAGAATTGACTTCAGGTCTTAGAAAACACTTTTCTCGCTTTGATAATGAATGCTATCTCTCAGACAAAGCAAAGGTCTAAATACAGTCCTAGCTTGCCTACAGTTTTATCCTTAAAAATGGACCCTAGTCAACTCTGTGTTTGAAATTCTCTTCTATCTCTTTCTCTCTCCCTTCTCTCTATTGTTTTTGTGCTTGCATGCAAGAGTATGTGCATGTGTGTGTGTGTGCCTGCTTGCACACATGCTTTATGAGTACGTGTGATCATATGAGTCTGAATAAGTTTCAGATAAGTCTCTAATTTGAGATAGTTGATCCTAGAATTGATTCAAGTATCTAACTTGGCCAGGGCTTTTGGGGATGCTTGTCCCATCCTGCTGGGATTGCAGGCAGCTGCCAGGCCTGCATACTCTTATGCCGGTTCCAGTGACCTAAACTCCGAACTTCAGCCTTGCAAGGCGAGTGCTTTCTTCACTGGGATTACTGAATTTATTTTGAGAAAGATGAAACTGGGACCAAGATTACAGTAGAGTAAAAGATTCAATGCTTACTTTACAGCTGCAGGAAAATAACTTCTGAATAAAGCACTCAATGGGCAGGTGGAAACTGATCAAAAAGCACAGAGAAGCCATGGAGATGTCGGCAATAGAGGAAGCTGCTCTCACCTCTGGGGTTCTTCTGTGACCTGTATTTACTCTTTAGAGTACCACAGGCCACTAGCATTTCCACAACAATTTCTGAAAATATGAACTACAAACAAAGAACAAAACCCAAGCCCACAGACTTATTATTAGAATATAAAAAGTCTCAAATGCTTTGGACTCAAATAAAAAGTTCCAAGAGCTGTGCTGATCTTGGCATGGATGAGAAGCTGAGCTCTAAAGACTGGGACTACTCACCAGCTTCTTAGATGACAAACACTAGAAGGCTGTATAATCGCAAGGAATGTATGCACAATGTAGACATCAGAGTATTAGAAGCTTCGTGGTATAATTGTATGCTGGCTGTATGGGGTTGACTCATTTTGGATACTGTCCCCATTGTATTGCAAAAGAATGGAGTGTGTCTCACTTCTCTTAACACCCATACCACCACTTTTCCCACTGGACTTGGGGTGCAGATTGTCTGCAGTTGCCTCGGACATACAGCATTAATTAGCAAGCTGAAAGGCACTTCGGCTTTCACCCTGGGCTGGCAGACTCCAGTGAGTCTCTAATTTACACATTTCAGTGCAGCAAACACTTGCCAAGCAATATGTTAAGGATGACGTTTAAGTCGGCAGAACCTCCATCTCTGTGTGTTCCGCATGTGCTCACTGCCGCTTGTGTTACCGTACAGACATGTCATCAGCACAGTTGCTGTAGTAATTTATTACTAATTACGATTACACAGTACTATAAACACATTTACTTTCCATTTGTATAATGGTAGGATGATGCTCTTGCTACAGTTTTACTTAAAGTTTCTACAGAGAACTGTGTGGGTGATTCTAGTGTCCTCAAAATTTCAGTCTTTTGAATTGGCGGGTCACATTCAAACAATGACAAAGATTGATAATAAAAACTAAGTGGACTAAACACTGGGCACACAAACCTGATGACATGAGTTCAATAGGCAAAACCCACTTTCCGGAAGAAAGATACAAAAATTCCATAAAGTAGAACTACCCTTTACATACGTGCCATAGCATGCAAACATCCAAAACAAACATACACCCCACATACACACACACACACACACACACATACACACACACATTCAGGAAACCATTGTCAAGTTGTTCATTAAATAGTTCAAAATGTTAAAAATGAAACAATGCCTTGAATTCTCAATGATCATACCTTGATCTGTCTATCAAGGGTATATCAAACTTGTCTGAAAATTTGCTTGCCATTTGTCACAGCTTACCTGCTGAGAGGACAGTGCTCTGTGTTCTAAAATTTGCAGTCCATTAATGACCTTTATAATTTGTACTAGCTGAACTCTGAAAGAAAGCCAAGCACAAGGCCACTTCACAGCCCTTCAAAACAGGAATGAAGTGACTAGAGGATATGTGGGCTAACCTGCCAATGTTAGTGTGCAAATGTGTGTACAAGGCCAGTCTTATGTGTCCTGCTGCCCCTTGCTCGGGGAAATGAAACATTACTCTATGGTGCAGCAGGGTAGAGTCTTGTTTCTAGTTTGGGTGCCGATAATCATAGAAGTATGTGAGATATGTCCTAGGATCAGCAACACGATTGAAAAACACAGGCCATCAGATGATAAAATATTTCTCAAAAAGTATTTCTGTATTTTGTATATTCTATATTCTAAGTGTTAAACTTTTATCCTTTATCACAAGAGAACTCCCGAGCTTTAGAAAGGGTAGAATAGGTACAGGGAATACAATGAGTTGGTCAGATCAACCAGAGTATTTTATCTGATAAACAAAGATTTACATTAAAATACATGATTTTTCCTTTTAAATTTCCCCCATGCTTAAAGCAGTTCTTAGAAAGAAGGCACAGACACAGCATTCTCTAATTAAAACCATGCCTTCTGGGACCTACTAATATTTTTAAGTAGTGTAGAAGCATTTTGAAAGCATTATAAGTGAGTTTTATTTTTCTTTTCCTTAATAATATTTTTCTAATTAGAGTAACTACTATTAGATACTTCTTGGAGTTATTGGTTTCACTGAGTAAAGTTAATTTATTCTCCTTTGGGTTAGCTCCAGTGATTACTGTATAGTCATATTACAATGTGGGTCATAGCTCTTAATCTATATTATCTATGGGACTTCTAATACTATACGTATTTTTATTCATAGAACTGAGACAAATGAGTTCATTACAGACAGAGTAAGGACCTTTAAAGGGCTTTCTGTTGCATGAAAGTATTAATGTGATTGAAATTTATTGTGAGCTGCAGCAGGGGCTTACTCAGTGCAATGCTTAATGTACATGCTCAAGGTTCTGAATTTGATTTCCTGGTCCCAAGTCTTAAAAAAGTCCTTACAGGTACCATGTTGCATACTTGTAACCCCATCACTGGAGAGTCAACAACAGCAAACCCCTAGGATTTGACCCAGCCAGCCTAGCCTTCATGGCTACTTCCAGGTTTGTGAGAGATGAATTCTCAAATAAAAAAGTTGGATAGCAGTTAAGGAATGATCGATCCTTGGTCTCCACATGCACATGAATACATACAGACAAAAATTGCATGTATTGGCAAATACACAAAAGAAAATGAAAATGTATTATCAGGGAGCAATATAAAATTAGTCATGAATTTCAGAAAATAATTTCATGCAGCTTGTAAGCGTTTTAAATCTCCTTTAGTCTAGGTTAATGTTCCGCTCAGATTTTCATCTGATAGTAAACAATACCTCCCATCCCTCTAATTTTCCCACATTTCATTGAGATTTATTTAATCAAGTTTAACAGTCAGATTAAGGCAAATTATCTTTTCAAAAATAGCATCTTGGGCTTTCATAAATGAGAAATTTTAAAGTCATTCCTCCCAACAAGTCTTCCTCCCTGCAAAGATAAAATATCCAGAAACCATGATGGTGGGTTGAGAAGAATATTCCACTAATGCTTTCCAAGTTGCTAGGAGTCTGAGTGCATTTATATGGGTGAACAAATTTGGGCAACTTGTCTATTGATCCGACTTGTAGGTAAGGGGGAAAGCAACAATACCATGTGCAACCACAGGTGCATATACTGATGAACATTATTCACAAAAGCAAGAGGAGAAATGCAGAGCATTTTCTAAGAGAAAAAAGAAAATCTAGTGGGTCCTGTCAATCATTATGCACAGTGCATATGAGTTTCCAACACTTTTTCCTTTAATCTCCAGGGCTTGTGCATGATGTAACTAAGTTTTGTCTGTGCACCTTGAATTAGAACAAGTCATGTGTTGAAGTCAGCCCCACACTCTGCTTTTTGTCAGCACTTCATGTCATGGTGGCCTTCAAAACAGAGTGTTTCACCTTTGGAGAACAAGAGAAACTATGTTGCTCATAGAATCCTTGGAGAGATGTTCTGAGAAGCATAGCATCAGGACCTAGCCTTATCCATCGAAATCTGTGTGGTTGGTCACTACGCCTCGGAGTCTTAAAGTCATCACAAAGAACACATGGGCTTGTAATTCTTACATCTCAGGATGCTTGCTATGAGTACTTAATGTTTGCTGAGAACTGAGCATTGTCCACATCAAAAGTGGGGGTGGGGGTGCTATTGTCTATGGGGAAAGGAAAGCCTTTCATGAGCAAGTGAAAGCAAGAACAAGAGATGAATATGCTTCTTCATGACAGGACCTACAGGTCCAAGGAAAAAAGAAAATAATGGTTTCCTCCTCACTAGGTCTCCATGGGGCACCCAAAATGACTTCTGTGCATCACAAAGTGTTAGTTGCAGGGGGAACTGGAATAATCATTTTTATTAGTTACCGGTCTTTAACAAACACCTCCTTGCCATCTAAACACCCATTTTCTTGCAGACCCAGACTGCGATGTACGGATATGTGCCAGAAAGTGTTCTACAAACTTTCATGACATCATATATGCTAAAAGGTGGCTTCTGTCGCAGAACAAACTTAATTAAAGGAAGTAGTCCCTCTCCCACAGTCTCTCTTTCTATCCTTCAATCCTTATAGAAAATGGCTCTATTAATTTTGTTTTTGAGATATAGAATGATATGATTTATCTCTTCCCATCTATCCCTCTAAATTCTTTAATACTACTTGCTTTCTTCAACTTTATGGCCTCTTTTTTCATTAATTGTTACCATTGCACATGTATAGATAACATTTTATACACCTCAGTCTTCTGATTCATGGATCTAAAACTGGACTCATCTGAACCTTTCCTGTAACATAACTAGGAATTTATCATAAAAAGCTATGTGAGAGACAGTCACTGGTGAATGCATTTGTCTACTAAAGGACTGGAGAAGGAATGTGCTCTCTTCTACATAGATGTCTGTTAAACTCTGTTTAGACTGACCTGTTTATTTTTTATCTCACTTTCAACAAATCAAGGTCTCCTCTTTGCTTGCAGTAAATCCTCTTAAGGTATGATTGTGAAGTGTCCTTCACAGGCCTCTGTTGGGACCCACTTGGTCTTCTGTTGGTGGTACTCTTTGCTAAGGCTATGGGACCTTGGGGTAGTAGAGGCTAAATGCATGCATGGGATACTGGGGACACAGAGGCTATGTCCACATCTTATTTAGTTTGTTTTGCTCAGAAATACAAGTTCTTCTGACTGCTGTCACCTCCAAGGCTGAGTGTCCCTCTGAAACCATGACCCATATAATTCTGTTTCCTATCAGTAGTTTTCAGGTATTTTATGAAAGTAATGACCAAAGTAATTAACACAGGTACAGTCTCCTCTATTAGCAGAGTTGTTGAATTTCTCCAATAATCAAAACTGTAGTTCATCAAATAATCATTTATTTTGAGGTAGATTTTATAATTATATAATTACTAGATTATGAGACACATTCAGTGACAGAACTTTATGTCAATTACTGTGGTAATAAAAACAAGTTGATTTTTGTCCTGAATTGACTAATTTAAACAAATATATTTACTCCCAATTATTTTATTTATTTAATTATAATTTATTTAATTTTAATTTAAATATAAATTATTTAAATTAAATTTTTAAGTATAATTCTTTATACTTTAAAAAATTTTGGTTGTAATATGATTACAACCAGCAATATAATTATACACTTCCTACAGTTTCCATCGTGTCTGTCTCTCCTTGCTCTTTTTCATATTCATAGCTGTCATTTTCACTAATTACAATTGGATGCTTGTGTGTTTGTATATGTGTGAATACATATATCTATATACATATACATTCCTAGATATAAACTGCTCAATCCATATAATGTTACTTTTAATGTGTTTTGAGGACTAAGCATTTGACACTGAACAAACAATGGAGTGCTGCCCCTGAGGAGAAACAGTACTTCCACCTTCAGCAGCCTATAGTTGTGTGTGTGTGTGTGTGTGTGTGTGTGTATGTGTATGTGTCTAAGATCATTTTTACTATGCAGTTGGCGTGCCCATTGGTTTCATCTTTGTTCAGCTCACATTTGGAGTCTCCTGGATGAGACATTATGATGTAACTTCTCACATTACGAGAAGAGACAGTCTCACAATCTTCCTGATTCTCCAACTACTATAATCCTTGCTTATATGTTAACAGACTGTATATGTATATTTTTTCTTTGTATTGAATAGATTCTTTCAAATGTTGAGATCAACATCCAAGTATAAATGTTTCCTAGTTAAAATAATTACATTTTACATCTTATTACTGTCTTGAAGTTAAAGTCAAATATCATTTGAGCATACCAAAGGATTGTAGAGAAAATACAAAAAAAAAAAAAAAACCACACTTTCACATAGTTTGCTTCACAATATACACATATTGAAGTAAAACCAAAAATAGAGCAATTAAACAAACCTGAAGGTGTTTTGAAATTTCACACAACCATGTAACCTCAAATAAGCTATACCAGAAGAAAATTAGTTATGGTAATAAATGATATTATTTTGTCTTAATCAAAACTCTGATCTCCAAAATTATATGACTTGGTGCCTCTGCATCAAGTTGGCTTTTCTCGTGTCTGGCAGTGGCGCCAGGGCAGTTGAGGCACGATAGTTCTATTTTTTAATATGCACAAGCCACAGGCAAGTCTATCTCTGACTGTCCCTTGTCATGCCACCTCTTACAGGATACTATGATTATTTTCACTTTTTAACCTGACCTCGAAGGGAGTGTTTAATGAAAGCCTCAACTCCGCATTAATATCCCACATTTATTGCTACCTGCTTTGTCACCTGTGTCTTGACAGTAGCTAATAACATAGTTCTTGGTTAAACAGAAGAATGCATTCAAGGCATGAATAAATCACACGGTTTCTGTGTGTGTCACTGCTTCCCTGCCTGCTTTTCAGAGCGAGGCTCGCAGTCCTGATCACTGTGTCCAACTACGTACGTCCCCTGTTATTAGTCCATCCTACTCAACGTGCACTGGATGAGAATTACTTTTCTTACTCATTCACAGATGTTCACACGACCATTACATGTATTCCAGAATTATTCTCCCCTTCTAGTTCCTATACCCAATGTTTGTGACATGGTTTCTTACAGACCATTCAAAAATTGCATTGGAGATGTCTGTCTCAAGTCAAGATCAAACTTACAAAATACAGACAGATGCCAGTGCGTCCATTATTACTTCTTAATCCTGCTTTACGGTGGCCTTCTAGCCTGAGGCTGTTCATAAGAGTGGATGCGATTTGATTGCTCGGAAGCAAATGCAAACAGTATTCATACCTCAGCACTGCCTATCTCCTAAGAAAACTTACTATACTCTCTACTCCGACAGCCCATGAACTATCAACTACTATTGACAGTTTTACAAGTTAGGCTAAATTTGTACATTAACCAGCCACTACCCAAATCCTATTTCCATGTCTAGAGCATTAGCAGTTTCAGAGGACTTGGGAGACCCTGATGGTCTCACTGTCTTCACTCAGCAGTTGAACCTTGGCCTTTCCCAATGAGCAAAGCCCCTACTTAACACTAGGTCAAGAACAGGGCATTGATGCTCTGGAATACACTGTAGCCCAGCCTTTGAGCAATGATTGTACACTGCAGTGGGCTACTCCTTACCAAAAATAGCCTCTGCCGAGCTTAAGGGCAGATAAAACCTGCCTTGGAGAGACAGAAAACCACCAAGATGCATTTCCAGCACAGTTTACACTGTGTATTTAAAATACGCAGTCCAGAGAAGAGAGGATGAAAAAAATCTAAGCAAAATATATTTTTAACTTGCTAGAAATACTTATTAAACTCTACATAAGGTAAAGGGGCGGCCTAACTCCAACTTCATCATTAGGACTATAATTTATTGTCTCTTTCTGTGGTATATTGTCAGTTATACTGTCTATTTTATTGAACATTCTCCTCATTTCAGGCCTGTTTGGTCAGTGATGAGCCTAGCATGGTGTAAAACCTAAAGTTTCAATATTTTTAAAGTTGTTGGTTTCTGTCACATTTGCCCTGACTATGGAAAGCAGCAACTTACTCTACTTTTGTTTAACATGAGGAGACATCGGAATGATCTATAAGAATGTTCGAGAAGTGTTTCCAACTCCATGCTTTGTCTCAATTTTCTTAGGAGAGCCAGAGCCTGCATAGCAACGACTGCAGCACTGTTCACAGACATGCGGTCCACACCATGTTCTGTGTGGTTCTTAACATATGGAGAGGATAATTGTATGTAGCATCTTAATACATTGATAAGATTCAAGTCCTGTGGCTTATCTCAGCCAGTGAAGCCTCTGTGTGATGAGAAGTCTGTTTTCAAAGCAACACTCAAGTCTCTTCCACTCTGAGAAATTAAACCAGCACACACTTCAAATGGCAATTAAGAATTTTTATGATAATGGCTATATTTAGCACAGACTGTCATGTGAATTGTGGCGTGTAGTACATTAGTAACCAAATGTTTTGTGAGTGAGAAATAAATCCCAGTTTCTGAACACACGTTACAAACATATAGTCATGATCTAAACAATTGCAAACCATCATGAATACAGTGTGATGTAAATTTCCTCATGATTATAATAAAAGAAATAAATATTCTTTCTGTAAGACACTCTAGAAATCACAATTAGAATTTATGCCTGCAATAAAAATCTATTCTTTAAAGTATGTGTACATTAAAATGTCCTTTGAAGTGATTAAGTTTTTTAAAAGATTAGACATCTCCACAATGAACATTGATATCAAACGTTGTAAACTCATATTTTTAATGTAAAAGATAAATTATTATAAACAGAATTTTGAAAAGATAAAAGAAGGTTGGGGGGCTTAGCTCTCCTCCCAGAACAAAGTATCTTTGCAGCAGAACACACTGTGTGTTTTATAGCAGCATGGGGAAGATAGTAGCAGCAGAAAACACAATGGCTAAGCAATGTACTCATACTCAAAAAATACCTTTCTTTGCATTGTAATTAACTTAAAGAACTATGCGACTTGTAGGTTTCCAAAAGCATTTTTAAAAAGATATATAAATATATATAATATGTATAATAATATTTAAATACATATTATATATATTTATATATATATATATAAAATAGACAAGAGAAAACTGAGTCTCCAAATAAAATTTTATCACTTTTAGAGATGAACAAACACAACTTGCTTAGACAACCAGCTTTTTTTTCTTTTTTAAAGAAAAAATAATTTCCCTCTCCCTTTGGAGTTTTAAATCCCAAAGCACGAGACTTGGGATAATGCATGAACTGCCAATGAGCAGACAATGCATTTTCTTGCTTATTTCATTTGGCTATGCTCCCAGATTTTACATCAGGGTTCAAAGTATCCACCTTTTGTCCCTCAAGTTGCTGATCCTGTATCTCAATCTGCTCCCTAAAGTAGATGCTCTGCTGGTTATCCCATGCAAGTTCCCCACTGTCATTCTGCTGCTGTACAGGACAGTCTTCAGCGAGGCTTACAGAATCCTCACTCATCAGCATTTTACTAGAAAGGAGCTCACACTTACGGTGAATCCTGTTCTTCAACTTAAACACCAGTGTCTGTGACAGCCCAGTTCTATCATTGCTGATCCAGCATCCCTCAGGCGAGGTCCAACCTTTCCAGGGAAGTGCACCCAGGGATTAGTCTGACTTCCCCTAAATTCTCTCCTCTGCACAGTAAGAGCTAATCTTTCCTGTATGAAGCAGGAGATGGTGTTGCTATGACAACAGAGCACATTCTAGCAGTGGGACTACCGAGATGAGCCTTCAAAGACTCAGAAGCATGCACTCAGTTTTCCTCCAGGGCGATGGATGGGTTCCTTCCTTTAGGATTTAATCCCCCCAGCAAGTTGGTAGTGAGTCTGGCACGCTGATTATGTATTTTGCTACAGGGGCAATCAGTGCAGGAGAACATAGATAAATGATCCCACAGTTGTTTAATAAAAGTGCCATGCTCCACTATGTTAAATTTCCAGTTTGAACTGGTCCATAAAGCTCTCTTAAAACATTACCCTACTTCAGTTCATCACATTCTTTGTAACTCAAAACAACAAAAATACGTTAAGAACAGAGGGATGGGGAAGCTCCATCTTTTGTGGTGGTGTTTTTATATTCTTACTACTGTATGAACTTGAAGGTTAGATAAACTCACATAGGTAGGTGTGTGAACATATCACACACACACACACACACACACACACACATCTTTTCTCTCTCCAGCATCAATGTCTAGAATCTTCAGGTTTCAGAGTGGGGGAGGAGACACTAACAAAAGCAAATCTCTGCAGCCACATTTTGCACACACATATTAGCCGAAGAACAATTACAATGGGCACCAATCATCTAGAAAAAAAATTATTTCAGTGTTGCTCTACACAAAAGCTGTGGAGATCAAATGCTTGGCCGTTACAAGGTCTCACTTGATGCTACTTTTTCAATAAATTAATACATATGATCATAGATTGTAAATAGGTGACAATGTGTATCAACAGTCCTAAACATCTACTTTTTCTGTCAGAAAACTCATTTTTGTCAGACTGTAATTCAGACAGACATCCCTCTCAGCAGAAAGAAAGACTCAAGAAAACTTCTCCCTTCTTGGTAGCACCTGTTTGCCTTTAAAAAACAACAATAGTCCAGAGTGACTCTTTGACATTTTCCTTGTGTTGTGTGTGTGTGTGTGTGTGTGTATGTGTGTGTGTGTGTGTATGTGTGTGTGTGTGTGTGTGTGTATACTCAGGTGTGCTCATGAATGGGTACATACATGCTAGTGCACATAAATGTGCAGGCAAGAGGTTAAGGGTCACTCTTACTCTTAATTGCTCTCTGCCTTATTATTGTTATTTTGAGACAGAGTCTCTCACCTGGGAACCTGGCTTGCATATTCTGGACACTGCCTCTCTCTGGCTCTCCAGCATTGGCATTAAAGGTGTAGTTGTTCCCACCTTTGACTTGAGAGTTGAACATCTGACCTCAGGTTCCTGTCCCTGAATATATGAACCATTTACTTAGTGCCACCATCTGCCAGTTGACAATTTACTTTCCTGCTGTTTTACCAATTTTTTAAACTCTTTATATCATGAGTATTTGTAGCTGTTTTTTTGTTTGTTTGTTTGTTTGTTTTGTTGTTTTTTTAGATTCATTTATTTTATGTATGAGTACAGTGTCGCTGTCTTTAGGCACACCAGAAGAGGTCAACAGACCCCATTACAGATGGTTGTGAGCCACCATGTGGTTGCTGGGAGTTGAAATCAGGACCTCTGGAAGAGCAGACAGTGCTTGTAACCACTGAGCCATCTTTCCAGCCCGGAGTAGCCGCTTTTAATAAACATCCCTGTTGCCCCCACCAGCTTCCACCCACAGACTCCTTTTATGGCTGCACTGAGGGTCGACAACACCTGACACTCTCGTGCGGTGCTCCAGCAGAACAGGATGGCAATGTTGCTCTTACCCAGGGATGAATGGAGCCATAGACGAGCTTGTCTCGGTCCTATTGATGTCCTGGGAAGAAAATCCCTGCTCTAGTTCGATCACCCTAATGGGTTTGGAAGTTCAATATTTGGGTTAAAGACAAGCATTCTTATCTAGTAGCTCACATAAAGTGGATGTGGCATTCATTTTAAAGTTCTTTTTAATTTGTGCTCTTGAGTTTTATTCCAGTGAACAGTGGCAGTTCCATTTGTCTGAAGTGTGCTGTAGGCTACTTCCACCTTAGGGTTTATGGGAATTGTCCCCTTACCCCAGGATACTCTTTTCCAGGGATTGTCTAAAAACAATCTCATAATTCAAAAAGTTAACAGCACCTGTTTTCATTATGTTCCTTATTATCTAATTAGTAAAAGGAATTTATTAATTTTTTCTTTCATCTTTAGGGAAACTGGATAAATGCCAAAAACATGTAAACAACATATGGTTCGCTTTCAAGATCAGCCAACCAGAATTATTTATTCCTAAAGAATGTCTTAGCTAAAAAAAAGTGTTGAAATAATTTCCTGATCCAATAGTAATGTTTACCATCTGCTTTCCCTTTAAGAATGACTACCTGGAGAACCACTGAATTCATAGTTCCAATTCTCTGTCCCCTCAAGATGACATTACTACTTATAGAATTTGTATGTGAATAGAAACATGGTACAACTTACACTGCAGTTTTGAAAATGAGTAAAAACCAAGTAAGGGCATGTGCAATAGACATTCTTATGCTAAGTATAAGATTGATCTTTTCTCCCAGGTACAATTTATAAGAACTTCTATATATCAACATAATAATCAGTGTGTCAAATAGCTTTCAGTATCATGTTTATCTTAAGGAAATAGAGACACAGAGAGAAAGGAAGTAGCATATTTATCAAAAATAAGTTATAAAGATCACCACAGTTTGGATTTCAAATTCTTCTCAAAAACCCATGGTTAAGTCAAAGACATGATCCACAGAGTGGAAATTTTGAAAGGAAACTACAGCCTTAAAGGGTGGAACCTCACAGCCCTTAGGTCATTGTGCATGTTCCCTGACGGGTTCACAGGGCTCTACATCTGCTTCTTAACCTGTTTCAGACAGCTCTTTAAACCCTTAGAAAATGGAGCCTTACTGGATAATCTGTAGGTTACTAGACTGTGCCTTGTAATGGTTTGTGGGGTTCCCCTCTTCGGCTTTTCTAGCTGCTTTAGCAGAAGTAACTACCTCCTCTGCGTCCAGCATGACGTGTTGCCATCCTCTGTCATCTCTGAAACCTAGATACCTCAGTTTCCTAAATATGGAAGCAGGAGAAGAAGAACCAGGAAATTCTTACAAGCAATTAAGTACTATGTACATAAAATCATTTCTCAAGATGTCTGACATATGTAAATGATAGAGATACATATGATGATAAATCAAAGAGCTTAATATTTGTTTATGCTTTCTCCTCCCTCCTTGCTCCCCCTGCCCGTTCTATGTTGTAAGACAGGGTTTCTGTGAGTAGCCCTGGCTGTTCCAGAGATCATGTTGTAGTCCAGGATGGCCACGGACTTACAGAGATGTCTCTCTGCATTCCGAGTGCTGAGATTAAAGTTGTGCTCCACCAAACCCAATCTTGTTTCAGGTCTTTCTAATCTGCTGTTCACAGCAAGGTATGCATGTTTTACATTTTATGAATTCATATCAACCACACGGATTTACTATCTATCAAAGTGAATTAATGATATCTTAGAATTTTAAACATGCCAGAAAAAAAATACAAGCTTGTTTATGTAACAAGCAAGTATGGTTCAAAAATAGTTATAAATTTGTAAATAACTTTTCAGTATATAAAATCAATTTAAAATATTTCTATCATGTATGAATTATCACTTAGAGAGTTAATTTAATACCCTTTGTAGATGCAATGGTGGGCACTAAGATACATAACTTTACATCACTGGGCTCGAGAAAAGTAGAATTAAAGATCATTGTAACTATGAAGCAACACGGTTCACCAAAAATCTCTTGACTTTGGGAAGGCTTCATAGAGAGAGGGATCAATTTCTAATTATGAGATGCAAAAGCAAATATTCAAACATATTTACTTTTATAGCACATAGTATTTTCCATTAATTTTAATATGATACCTAATAAACAAAGTAGATAAAAATAAAATTGGCAGGATTAATATAGTAAAATGGCCATCTTGCCAAAAGCAATCTACAGATTCAATGCAACCCATATCAAAATTCCAACTCAATTCTTTACAGAGTCAGAAAGAACAATTTGCAAATTTATTTGGAATAACAAAAAACACAGGATAGCAAAAACAATCCTCAACAATAAAAGAACTTCTTCAGGAATCACCATCCCTGACTTCAAGCTCTATTACAGAGCAATAGTGATAGAAACTGTATGGCATTGGTACAGAGACAGAATGATAGATCAATGGAATGGAATTGAAGATCCAGAAATGAACCCACACACCCTATAGTCACTTGATCTTTGACAAAGGAGCTAAAACCATCCAGTGAGAAAAAAAAGACAACATCAGCATCTTCAACAAATGGTTGAGCATCCAGCCCAACTCAACACTGTTTCTCACCAGGAGAGTGCATAGACTGCATTTTGCCTTCACTAAGCAACATTCAGGCAGCACTGTGGTTCCTAGCGGCAAGGCAGAAATGCAGGCTGACACAATAGATGACTGATTTTCATTGAACTGCCCTGCATGTAGGCAAAAATATGGTTATAACTGTCAATCCAACATGCTTCTGCATGGTTGCTGGTTTGGGCTTGGATTGTTTCACAGCAGAAGTTTATGATGTTGAAAGTGAGAACTGTAAGCCTCTGTGACAGTATTGTAAGTTAATTCTTTAAAGTGCCAGCACCTTTTCAATTCCTGATATGGATGTTTATTTCATCCTTGGATGCTTTATCTGTCTTTAAATTACAGGTTTGTGTGTGTATGTATGTGTGTATGTGTGTGTATGTGTGTGGTGTGTGCATGCGTGCCTGTGTATGTGTGTGTGTGCTTGCCTGATATTAGCCCAGCCACTGATGCTCTCCCTGCCCCGGAAAGCAAGCAACTGTTTCCTCATTTCGTTAAGAGGTTACTGGAAGAATGGAGAAAACCAACCAACCAACCAAACAAATCAAAACCAAAACAAAACAAAAAGCAAATACGGAACCAGGCATGGTGGGGCACAATGCCATCTTAGCTCTTAGCTGACTGAAGCTAGAAAATGTCAGAGTTTCTAGCCATTGGTAAGTGTCATGAAAATCAGGATGACATGGCAAAAAGGTTTTTGTTGTTGTTGTTGTTGTTAATTTCCATTAAATTTTAAGTCATTTGGTTCAGTTTTTGACTGAAAATTTCAAAACTTATAACTAATAAAAGGCTCATGTGTATGCATGTGTGCTGTGTGGGGATGGTATATATATACAAGTACAGTCCCCTTGGCGGCCACAGCAAGGCCTTGGTTCCCATGGAGCTGAAGTTACCAACAGTTGCAAATTGCCTGGTTCAGATGCCAGGAACTAAGCTGCATCTTGGGCCTGAGCACTCTGTGCTCTGAGGTCACAGACATCTTTACGTGGCATCATTACTAAGGAGTTTAACCCATTTATATTTGACGTAGTTATCAGCATAGGGAAAAACAGACTTATGCCAGTTTAAACTTGTTTTGTGTGTTGCTTAGATCTTTATCCTTCTGCCCTGCTCCTTTCTGGTTTTGTGATTCACTAACTTTTCTCACAGTAGGGTTATTAGACTTCTTCCTCTTCTTTTATTTACCATCCTGACATTTGCTTTGTAACGCTGATTTAATGGAGCACCTTAAAATTAGAGCAGTTCCATCTAAGCTAGCAGCAACTCAGCACTTATATATTTACCCCTACTCCTCATTAGTACCCTGGCTAAGTCCATTGCTCAATCAGATATCTTTTATAACTTCATACACATTAATACTGATTTATAGATATGTTTGCATTTTGCCATTTCAATTCCATATAAGGTAAGAGTGGCCCAAATTAAAATAGTGCAGCTTACTAGAATTTGCAAATGTACCTAATTTTATTGGACCACTTGTATGGTTCTGCTTTGCAGTGTTACAATTTTACACTGAAGTCTGAAGGACTTCCTTTGCATTTCTTTTAGGCAGACTGAGGAAAATAAACTCACTGTGTTTTCATTGCCTGATAAAATTATTAATTTGCCCTTTGTTTTTGAAGGAAAGCATTTCTGAACCTAGTGTCCTTGGCTGGTGTTTGATTTCTAATACTTCGAATATATCATTCAGCTGCTACTGGTCCCCAAGAACTCTGCAGACAAGGGCACTCCTAACCTTACCGCAGCTCCCAGAGACAGAACAAGTTTCTTTTTCACCTTCTTCTGCTACTCTGACTTTCAGGGGCTTGATGAAACTGTGTCCCTGGATGTCTCTTTGAAGTGATCCTAGTTAGAGTTGACCTAAGAACTGGACATTTCGATCCACTATTTCTATAAATAAATTCCCTGTCTACTTTCTCTCTTACAGCTTTTAAATTTCTACCTTCAGCATGTGGTCTGCTTGACCATGCCTTGACTGCTCCTTACATGGTCTCTCTTAAATTTTATTCTTTTAATTCAATGACAGGTATAGGGCCTGTTCATGTTCTCTGATCGAACTGGCCACTGTCATTGTAATTTGGGGAGGCTTTATTTCATCTTGGTCATTCGCATCACCTCTATGTTTCGAAAACTTTCCCATTATTTCCATTCAGTGATTTCAGTATTTCATTCACTGCTCTATGTAAAGTCTCCATGAGTTCATCATGCATCTACTACACCAATGTCGCAAGCCTTCTGTCAGAAGCCTCAGGAGCAAGATTCTGTTTATTTGACTGAGCCACATTTCCTCATATTATGCATTATGGTTTGTTGTTGTTTGGCGATTTTTAAAAGTATCCATATGTCAGTCTTTGTGAACTGGATTTTTACAAGAAACTGCATCTATTAATCACCTGAGCTACAAAGTCTTAGACCTTTCAAATACTTTATGTATCTCAGACCTTTCAAATATTTTATGTAAGAATGTCCTCTTTGGTCTTATGGAGGCATTTTCAAAAGTCCTCAAATTAAAAAAAGCAGCTTATTCATGTCTGCCAAGAGCACAGAGGCTGGCGGTTGCCCTCGCATTAGCCTGTGGAAGTACAGCATTTCTGTTGGTCTAATATGCCATGCACTAGTCCCTGGTTTCCAGTGGTTTCCTAACTATACCACTATAGAGTCAACCATTGAATAAAGCTAAGTGCTAGCCAGTCCAACAGAAACCTGTCAGCTATTCCAGTTATGTGAGTCTCAATCCATTTCTTTCCATTTAGAGGAAAGCACAATTCTCTAAGATTCCTCCAGTGTGTATTCTACTGGCTTCCTACAGGGAAGGAGATATATGTGCAGATTTCTAGGACTTTCCTGGGATCTTTTGCTGGTTTGCATTTTACTGTTTGCTACCGTTCTGCCTAAAATCCTGAAAAGATGTATCCCTGTGTGTACACTGCACTTGGCCCAATGATGTCAAAGAAGAATAGGGACCTGGAATCCTCTATAAATGGCTGTCCAGTGTCAGTTTATGTGCTTCATTGTAACTGAAATGCCTGCAGTGTTGTCAGTTCATAACTACTTATTGAGAATGAATATTAAAAGGTCTGGGCACAATACGATATTCCTTTTGTTTCAATTACATTTGGTGCTGTTTATCTTGAGGCACTAAGGTAGGTTTAGAGTCCTAACACTAACACATAATTCGGAAAAGTTTAAAAACGGGGAATTAGAAGGCTAATCTCTGGCTGTGTAGTCCAACACAAAGGATTTTTATAATGGAGAGTTCTGAAGACCCTGCTAAATTTATATTCATGTGAATAGTGAACATGCTCATGTTTGCATTCTCCTCCTCAAAATTCAAACATGTGCAGATGTATACATACAAAAACTGATAAAATTAAGCATTGTTATCTTGTGCTCAATTAAAAATATAAAACATCTCCCTTCAAAAAACAACAACGTGTTTTCCATCCAATTTGGGAATCAAAAATTAATTATAGATAAACCAAAAGTCCTGCCTCATCTGAAACAGTCAAAATAATGAATTGGCGAAACCCTTATTTAGATTGTTTTTTTCTGAAGAAGTATAGCCCTGTGGATAGATGCCTATTAATAGCATTGTCTTACGCTAAAAGATTTGTAAAATATATTTATTAATGGTAGTGATAAGAACAGTTACAAAATTACCCGTATTATATTCCAGGCAATTAAAAAAATCTAATTGATTATTTGATTTGGTGCATTGGGTGTTCATGGAATATACCAGAGAGGAAATTGTACTCGAATATTTCTGTAGTGTAACAATCATGCTTTCTACATCTAATTGCATATTGCCATGGAGATAGCAAGTGGAGATAAAATACCACTCATAAAAACCAGTATTAATTATGAGAGAGTGGGTTATTAATAGCTTTGCCTACTTTCCTTTATATTTAATATTCTCTAAAATTCTGTGTTTACTTTTAAAACTGCAGAGCACAGTTTCAGGAGTTATGAATGGCTAAAGTGCCTACTAATTTTGGCTGCCAAAAATCTTACAAAGAATTTTCATTATATTCTGCCCCCACCCCTTCTCTTTATACCAGTCACTGGCTACTTTCACACTGTGCCTTACCAGGACCTACACTCAGAACGCTCCACATTCATATGTTAATCCCAGTGACCTGTTTTGCCTCATTTTTCTTTGTTCTTCCTGCTTTGTCCTGCTTACAAGGCCTTTACCTCTTTAAGATTACCCAATACTCTTGTGTATAAGGTGACCTTCACTGGAGCCGAGGAATATGTTTCTATTTCTGTAAAATATAAACACTTCTATATTCTTATATCTACATGTGCTTATACATCACAACTAAACTGAACACTGTGAGTATAATTTATTTCATTACTTATACTACAGTTTCTGTCACCAGTTTTCCAGACTCTGCCTGAAAGTGATGTTATCTCATGCCAACTCCATTCTTCAGTAATTTCCCATCTACTTTGGTTAAATATCAAATTTTAATACTGGCAAAATAAATGTTAGCAATCACCAAGCGTTTTAGTGATACACACTGTTATATGCTTGGTACACTTGGTGCACACACAATCTCTGTGTACATGTAACTCATGCAGGTGCACATGCTCAGTATAATTTAATCATCGTGGCAACTTTTGGAAATATCGTCTTCATTCTGTGAAGTGTGACTTGTTAGAAGCCCTGCCTTTCTTATTTTGCAGCTTTCTCTTCAGCATGAGCCAAGGAGTCAATACGTTATTGTTAAAGTCACGAGTAGTTCTCTTAATATAATTTAACTTCTTTGGGCACCATGTTCTATGTATCCCAGGTTCTTATGAATGCACTGTCTGTCTTCCTCTCCCTTCCTTTCCCCATTCATCTCCACCCCATCCTCCCTTCTCTTCCTGGTATCCCCTTCTGCAGTTCTTTTCCTGGATATTGCTGGTTACTCCTTTAGGCAGTGGTTGATTGGAGGGGTCTTTCTCCATTGCTCTCACTTGTATTCGCAGAAGCAGTATATATGGCTGAACCCAGAGCTGCTTCCTGATCTGAGTCCAGCTTGCCACCAGGCATGCCTAATGCTTCTGTAATTCTGGAGATCTGGAGATCTAAACTCAGGTCACAGCATTTCTGTGGCAAGACAGCCTGCTACCATGCTCCCCACTGAGGTAGTCATGGAATTTAACCCTCTGAAATTGTGAGCCCTGGATTACTCATAAATTGCTTTGGCCATAGTGTTTGGTCACAGCAATAGAAAGGTAACTAGGACAACAAATAACCAATAGAAAGATGACTAAGACTACACTGTGGAGAAAAAGACTATTGGAAGAGCATGGATGGTGTCCACACAAACCCAGATGTGATTATTTACTTCTCAGAGTTTGGGGCAAATTCTACATAAAAAAAAAAAAATCTCTGGATGGAAATGAAATAAGGAACATGAAAAATCCCTGACCTCCTCATAATAAAGGTTTTATATATGTAGAAAATTCATTCTTTACCTGCTGTATTACATCCTTAACCAGAAAGGCATTTCTCAGACATTCAGTCTTCTTTTTTTATGCCTCAGAATAAGTAACTTCAAATAAATGTAAAGGATTGAAGAAAGTCTGTGTGCTGCAGGGTAGCCACCAGCAAGTCCTAGATGCCAGGAAAGCAAGAGGCTTTGAGGACCCAACAGGGATGACATTAGCCAAAATACCCAACAAAAGGGAGAGAGAACCTGTAGAAACCACACCCAAAGGTTGTGCATTCTCTCTGATTTAGAGATAAAGGCACCCACCCATCTCAAAAATATTAGCACAGAATTTCTCCTGTCTAAAGGAAATGCAAGGACAAAGAGTAGAGCAGATAGTAAAGGAAAGGCCATCCAGAGACTGCCCCCACCTGGAGAGCCAGAGCACATGGAGTCACCAAGCCCAGACACTATTACTGATGCGAAGAAGTGTTTGCTGTAGTGTTTGATATAGCTGTCTCCTGAAAGGCTCTGTCAGAGCCTGAGTAATACAAATGCTTACAGATAACAATTACACTGAGCATGGGGAACCTAATAAAGGGGTTAAGGGAAGGACTGAAAGAGTTCAAGGGGTTTGCAACCCCATAAGAAGAACAATAATATCAACCAACTAGACCCCCTCAGATCAAAGTGAGAATGCTTCAGTCCTTCTTAGAAGAAGTAAGCATTCTGAGCCCCACACAGTCTTCATTGACGCATCTGCATGTGAAGCTGGCTTATAGACTCCTTGGAAATCTAGGCATTTGTATAAGAACTCCTCTGAGGATGGTGACTACCTGCTGCATCCTTCCAAAGGATCTGTCCTTCAAGCCACACTACCAACATGCTGTAGTGAAACTGAGTTTATGATAAACTGGCTTAAGGATGAGGAATTTGTTCTAATCACTTTCACATTCATGAAATAATGATCCATAAATGCTATGTACACATAAAATGTGGGTTTTTTTGTTATAATAGCAATTCTTTATTGTGTTTATATTTAGAATAACATTCTACTAGTAATATTATAAAGATACTGATATAGAGATAATGTCCAACATGCTGTTGGTTTTAAAAGAAACAGAAACAATGTTTAGAAAATTGAGAAGCCATTACACAGTTAGCATTATAATGTTTTCTACACATAACTATGGTATGAGGACAAACGATTATAGATCATTGTCACAAGTAATAAGCTAAACAGTGATGATACCAATAGATATTCCAAACTACAAAATGAAAAGTTCATGAGGCCTACATGGACCCTACATCAATCCTACACAAAGAACTACCAGCAACTGAATAAAGCTAGGAATATGACAAGGAGTCCTTGCTAGGGAAGAGCTCCCCAGTCAGCTATTCGTTGTCAAATAGTCAGTGCTAAAATCATACATGCAAATGGCATTATAGAGACTGAGCAGAAAATATTTATGGATAAGTGAATAAAGACAGTTGTACATATATATGATTATAAATAAAAGAACACAAATTTGATGAAGAACAGGGAGGAGGATATGAGAGGTCTTGGAGAAAGGAAATAAAAGTGAAAAACACTGCAATTAAATTAGGATCTCTCCTTCTAGTCAGCACTTCGATCTGCACTCAAGGATCAGCACCCCTCTCTCACACACACACCAGGAGCATTGTTCTAACCATGAACACAGGTGAGTCCCTAATGCTGATACACCCACCTGCTGGCACCCCACAGAGCAAGGCAGATGTAGACTCTGCTTTGCCCTGTCAGAGTTCCATCTCACTCCATGTCTTCACCTCCATCTGTACTCTCAGATCAGCACCTTGACCCCCAACCCCACAGTGCTGCCTGTCTCCCAGGAGACATATCTAATCCAGGACACAAAAGACTCCCAACACCAGAGAAAACCAGATGATGAAGGGCAGCTGTAGGAACATAAGCAACAGAGGCTAATGTAATTTGGCACCGTCAGAACCTAGTTCTACTACAGCAAGCCCTGGATATCCTACCATATCTGAAGAGCAAAATTCTGAACTTAAATCCCACCTCTTGAAGAAGATGGGGGCCTTACAGAGAATATAAATAATTCCCCTGAAGAAACACAAGAAAAGACTGTCAAACAGGTAGAAACCCTAAAAGAGAAAACAAATCCCTTAAAGAAATATAAGATAATACAATCAAACATGTGAGGGAAATGAATAAAATGGTCAAGACCTAAAACTGGACATAAAAGCAAAAGAAAATACAAATGACGGCACGCATGATTGCAGAAAACCTAGGAAAGAGAACACGATCTACAGATACAAACATCACCAACAGAATACAAGGGATAGAAGAGAGATTCTCAGGCATAGGAGATACATCGGTCAAAGGAAAGATCAATGTAAAAAGTTCCTAAGTCAGCCCTGATCCCACCCCACCCAATACCTGATCATGTTTCCCTCTTATAATGATCAAAACACTAAATGTACAGAACAAAGAAAGAATATTAAATGCTACAAGGGAAAATGTATAATTAACATATACAGGTAGAGCGATCAGAATTATGCCTGACTTCTCAACAGTGACCCTAAGAGTCAGAAGATACTGATCAGATGTCTTGCAGACCTTAAGGGAACACATATGCATCCCAGACTACTATACCCAGCAAAATTCTTAATCAACAAGATACTGAGAATTGGAGATGTGTAGATTGTCCTGAAACTGTTTGTATTTTAATGTTAATTCCACTTCCCCAAGAAGGGCTGACTAGTCACATGACTCCAACTGAACCTTACCATTTTAGTTAGTAAAAGAAAGAAAAGCCAGTGACTGGGCGGGGTGAGGGAGGTAGAGAGGGCTGAGAGGTCAGAGGACAGAGGTTAGAGATCATGGCAACATGGAGCTTCCCAAGGACCAGCTGGACCCGAGTGGATTTATTGGTGTTAAAAAGCTGTGAACATTAAGGATTTTACAGATTTAATATCTCATATAGAAGGGCAGTTAGTATCTTTGTCTATTTGATGCAATCTGGTTGTATAGAGGATTTGTGGATTCAGAATTGAATATATAAACCTGTATGAAAAGCTGTCAGGCTGTAGAGTTGTGTTTGTGTGGGATTTGGGGGTACAGAAATACCCAGAGACAGAGGCGAAGAACAGGTGGAAGAAAACCATCAGGGAAGGGAGTTTTGGACAAGTTGGGCCATGTTGGCGGCTCATACTGGGCAACAGACGTGGGTAAGGCCCTGAACCAGGGTCAGCCCTGAAGAGTGAGACCTCAGGGCCGGTAAAGAGATAAACTGCCTTTTATTTTTTAATATTTACTGCAACAGGTGGTGCACCAATATGTTAGGCAAGAATCCACTAAAAAGTTTATGGCTATCAGCCTAAGAGTTAGTTTAAAAATGTTTATTTTCTGAGTAAGAGTAGGCCAGCTCCACTTTGAGACACTTGGTGCCTCTGCTCGGGAACCTTAAAGAGACAGCCTTTGCTGACAGGATGTTTCCTAGGAGAAGAAGAAAGAAAGACAGGGAAAGAAAGAGAGATAGAATTTACCCAAATCACATGGGAATTTTTAACAGCGGTTCGGAACTAAGATGAGTCTGTACACCAGAGAGTGAATGCAGATGGATATTAAGTTAGGTATTAATATAAAGATCTGATTCTCCAGACCCTGAGAGAAGACAGATCAAAATACTTTGGGCTAAGGTCCTAGATTTACAGAATTTTTTACTAAATATATAAAAGGTTGGTTCAGGATTAGATAAAGAAAACTAGTCACTGACTCCAAGAAATAGAAAGAGGTGATTTTTGCAAGTTAAATGTTTCTCACTGATAGAGATCTATGTCACAGAGAGTATATACAGATATATATTAGGAAAGTTATTAATAATTAAAGATCTCATATTCCAGATTGAGAGCTAGACAGATCAAAGTATATAAACCAATGTCTTGGTTTTACACATTGCTTACTTATTGATTTGTAAGTGATAGTTTGTTTTGTGAATTATCCAGCTAAGGCCATGTGGCTTGTCAGATGCTGGCTAGTGAGACTTAATACACAGAGATAGAGAAAAAAAGAGAGAAAGATAAAGATAGAGAGAAAAAGAGAGATTGAGAGAGAGAGAGAGAGAGAGAGAGAGAGAAAGAGAGAGAGAGAGAGAGTTGTAACTATTTGATTGCTTAAAAAAATTGTTTTCAACATTTAAAGTGAATTAGTGAATTATTCCACTAAGGCCACATGACTTGTCAGATGCCAGCTACTGAGGATTTATAATTATCTTAATTGTTTATATTGTTTCAAAATAGATATGATGTTGAATTTTGTGTTCGTATTATTTTTGTGGAAGAGAACACAAGATACAAGATACTCTAGTTAGCAACTTAAGGACACGCTATTTTGGGAGAAAGGTTTTGTCTTTGTGTCTTTAAAAAGTGTGATTCGGCTCTATGTGCCTGCCACAGTTATTTGGATTAGATTTGATAGGGGTAGGCCACATGAAAAACTGAATTAAAAAAGATCAAACAAAATATCTCTTGATACTAAAACGTTTTCTGTTGAGTTTTATATATGTTTCAGAATGTACAACTACGATAAAGCTTGTCATCAGAATGCTGAACTGGCCTGATTCCAGACATCAGACCTTACAACAACCATCAGTGTGGCTTCTCCTCTTGAGGCCTGTATGGCTTTTTCATTCCCCTCCCCACTTCTAAATTCTCAACACCCATACATTCAGCTTGAAGGCTTAAAATGAGTTGTCGCACGATTCCCTGGAGTTTGGGGAGGATGAAAGTAAGTATTGTAAGGTTGTTTTTATAAAGAATTTAGAAATAGTCATAATCATACAAAAAAGAATTAGCCAGATTTAATTATACAGTCATAATCCTATTTTGGTAACTAAGCTAAAATCATATCTTCATTGCTAAGAATCCTTCTAATTGATACAAAATCAAAGTTACAATCTTTACAGTACTAAAGATTGAACTGATACAGGTCTAAAGTTTAAACATTGTGTTTAGTTGGTTAAACATTCTAGTTGAGGTCTAGGTAACAAGCTTATGGTAGTGAGTCATTAAAAGGGTACTTTTTAAAAAGACAATTTCAACTTAAGATAGCCAAGAGTAGTCAAGGCTTAATAGCTCAGAGATGCTTTATGTAGATAAATAATCTTCAAAAGTGTCAGAAGTCCACAGAATATGATATATATAGACTTTTTTTTAAATTAAAGATCATGTGACTAGAAACCAGTCTGTTCCTGACAAAGCCCCTTCTTAGATTCTAAGAAGAAATTGAGCATCAGTGGAGTTGTTCCACTTGTGGTGAGACAGCCACTTGGCAAGAATTGCCTCATTCATCTACAGACAATATTGTCCAGAAAGAGACACTTTTGCAGAATAGTCAGTTGATAGTCTTTGCCAAGCCAAAATGATCAGCCCTTCAAATTTCTGCATTTAAAGGCCTGTCAGATATGATCCTAGGCCAGAAGTCTGAAGATCAATGCTCCAACATGTTGAGAGAGGTGGGACTATCCTAGTGATCAGCAGCTGTCTCTATATATTGGCTAGTTTTGGAAGCTGTGTTTTGTGCTTCTCATTATCAGGTAATATTAGTCATTCTGAGATTTCTGACATTGTTGAAGACTAGTATCCTCTTAGCCAGACCAGCTGTTTGGTGTTAAGAAAGTTAATATAGATCTCAAAGGGTGATTTTCAGATGACATACAATCTAAAACCGAGATATATGTAAGATATAAAACTATAGTCTTTCAAGGTAGACAAAAGGTGCTTTATTTAGTAGACAGAACTGGTAGGCTAGATGTTAAGGCTGTCTTATACTTTGTAAATTGTAAAATAGTAATAGTTATATTCATCTTATAGTTGAGAAAAAAACTTTTTAACTGGACAAAAAGGAGAAAATGTCAATTGTCCTGAAGCTGTTTGTATTTTAATGTTAATTCCACTTCCCCAAGAAGGGCTAGCAACGTGACTCCAACCTAACCTTCCCATTTTAATTAGCAAAATAAAGGAAAGCCAGTGACTGGGCAGGGCAAGAGAATTAGAGAAGGCTAAGAGGTCAGATGAAGGTCTCAGAGGATAGACGTTAGAGGTCGAGGCAACATGGAGCTTCCCAAGGACCAGCTGGACCCAGGTGCAATTTATTGGTGTTAAAAAGCTATGAACATTAAGGACTTTCCAGGTCTAATATCTCATATAGTAGGGCAGGTTGTATTTTTGTCTATTTAATGCAATCTTGTTGTGTAGGGGATTCATGGATTGAGAGTTGAATCTATAAACCTGTATGAAAAGCTATTGGGCTGTAGAGTTGTGTTTGTGTGGGATTTTGGGGGACAAAAATACTCAGGTTCAGAGGCAGAGAACAGGTGGTAGAAAACCACCAAAGGAAGGAGAGTTGCGTGGACAAGTTGGGCCATGGTGGCAGCTCATACCGGGCACCAGAGGAGTGTGAAGCTCTGTACTAAAACCAGGCTTGAAAAGTGAGACCTCAGGGCCACTAAAGAGATAAACTGCCTTTTATTTTTTAATATTTACTGTAACAAAGATGGAGAAACCATGATGCTACATGAAAAAAAAAAAAAAAAAAAAAAAAAAAAAAACCCAAATTTTAATGTCTTTCAATCAATGGACTCAATTCATCAGTAAAAAGTTTCAGGCTAACAGACTAAATGCATAAACAGGATCCATTATTCTGCTGACAAATAGCACACCTCAGCAACAAAGATAGACATCATCTCAGATAAAAGGTCTGGGAAAAGGTTTTCCAAGCAAATGGATACAAGAAACAAGCTGGAGTAGCCATTTTAAAAATCCAGTAAAATAGACTTTTATCCAAAATTAATCTAAAGACATGAAAAAGGACATTTTATATTTATCAAAGTAAAAATCCACCAAGATGAAGGCTCAGTTCTGAACATAAATGCCCCAAATAAAGGATACCCACATTCATAAAAAAAATATACTAAAGCTCAATATACACATTGAAACTCACACAATAATAATGGGAGTGTTCATGGCCCTGCTCTTGCCAGTAGACAGGTTATTGAAGAAGAAACTAAACAGAGCTACAATGAAACAGAGATATTATAAAGCAGATGGTTTAAAGAGATATCTACAGAACATTCTACCCAAAAACAGTAGACTATACCTTCTTATCACCTCACCTAAACTTCTCTAGAACTGACCATATAAGCAAAAAACAAGGAGCAGATACAAGAAGATTGAAGTAACCCTTCATACTGCACCATATCATCACACATTAAGGCTGGACTTCAACAACAACGGAAACAACAGTGAACATAGTCATGGAAACTGAACAATACTCTACTAAATAATCAATTGATCAGGAAGGAAATAAAAAAAAGTGAAGAGTTGCTAGAATTCAATGAAAATGAAGATATAATATACACAATCTTATAGGATGCAATGAAAGCAGTTGCTAAGAGGAAATTTCATAGCCCAAAGTATATTCATAAAGAAGTTGAAAAGACCACTTACTAAGAGTCCTCAACCTATGTCATAAAATAGAAACAGAAGAAATAACATGTAATTGATTGTGTGAGGCTGCAGTTACTCTGATACCTCAGCTACACAAAGTGAAGTAGCAAAATATTCACAGAAGGAAATATGAAGACAAAGTGTGGAGCATGCTTTTCTCTACCAATACAAGTAAATTTATAGGATTTGGATAACAAAAACAGAGGCAGATGCTCTCAACCAACCACTGGACTGAGAACCAAGTCCCCAGTGGAGGATTTAGGAAAAGGACTGAAGGAGCTGAAGGGGTTTGCAACCTATAGGATGAACAATATTATCAACCAACCACACCCTCCCCTCAAGCTCCCAAAGACTAAACCATCAACCAATGAATACACATAGAGGGACCCATGTCTCCACCCACATATGTAGCAGAGCATGGCCTTATCAGGCATGAATAAGAGGAGTGGCCCTTGGTCCTGTAAAGGCAGGATGCCCCACTGTAGAGGAATTCCAGGTAGGTTCGGTAGGAGGGAGCAGATGGGTGGGAGAGGAAGCACTCTTACAGTGGCAGGGGGTGAGGGGATTGGATAGGGGGATTCCGTAGGGGAAACTCAGAAAGGGGATAACATTTGAAATGTAAGAAAATATATAATTAAAAATAAAGGAATAAGTAAATTAATTTTAAAAGTATCTCAAAGAAATCAGCAGTTGTTTATACAAATGATAAACTGGCAGATTAAAAATTGGTGAAACAGCATCCTTCACAATGTCATAAATAGTATAAATTTACTGGTGTAAGACCTGTATGACAAGAACTTTAAGCCCCTGAAGAAAGAAATTGAAGAAAACCTCAGAAAATGTAAAGATTCTCCATGCTCATGGGTTGGTAGAATTAACACATTGAAAATGCGATTTTATCAAAAATTATCTACAGGTTCAATGTAATTACAGTAAAAAATCTAACAAAAATATTTTACAGACCTTGAAAGCACCATTCTCAGCTTCATATAGAACAACAAATGACCCAGAATAGTCAAAAAAATCATTAACAATCAAAGAACCTCTGGAGGAATCACCATCCCTGACCCCAAGCTGTACTCCAGAGCAATAGTATTAAAAACTGCATGGTATTAATACAGAAATCAAAAGGTTAATCAATGGAATAGAATCAAAGATCCATAAACACACACACACACACACACACACACACACACACACAAACACACCTACAGATACGTGAGAATAAAATGAAAGCACATTTACCAAATGGTGCTCGTCTAACTGGATGTCCAAATACAGAAGAAAGCAAATAGATCCATTTTCATTACCCTGCACAAAATTCAAGTCAAAGTAGATTAATGACCTCAACTTAAAACCAGATATAATGAATCTATTGTAACAAAAAGAGGCAAACAGCCTTGAATGCACAGAACAGCACACCAATGGCTCAGGCTGTCAGACTAAGAGTTGACAGACGCAATGTCATGAAGATGAGAAGCTTCAGTGTGGCAAATGACACTGACAATAGGACAACATGGCAGCCTACAGACTGGGAAAAGATCTCCACCAACTCTACAGCCAACAGGGAGTTAACATCTGAAATGTATAACGTACTCGAGAAATTAGACTCCACAGAACCAAATAACCTATTTTTAAAAATAAGGATACAGAGATAAACAGAGAAATCTCATCAATATGTTCAACATCCACACTCTTCAGAAAAAGTAAAATTAGGGCTGGAGAGATTGCTCAGTGGTGAAGAACACTGACTGAACTTCCAATGGTCCTGAGTTCAAATCCCAGAAATCACATGGTGGCTCTCTGCCATCTGTAATGTGATCTGATGCCCTCTGGTGGCTCTGAAGAGAATGACAGTGTATTCCCATATATAATTTAAAAAAACAAAGAAAGAAAGAAAGAAAGAAAGAAAGAAAGAAAGAAAGAAAGAAAGAAAGAAAGGAGGGAGGGAGGGAGGGAGGGAGGGAGGGAGGAAGGAAGGAAGGAAGGAAGGAAGGAAGGAAGGAAGGAAGGAAGGAAGGAAGGAAGGAAGGAAGGAAGGAAGGAAGGAAGGAAGGAAGCTTCCACTTTACACCAATCAGAATGGCAAAGATCAACAATGTAAGCAAGGCACACTAGTGAGGATATGGAGAAAGGGGAACACTCCTCCATTGCTGGTGGGATTGCAAAAATGAACAACCACTCTAGAAATCAACCTGGCAATTCTCAGAAAATTGGAAACAGTGCTACCTGAAGACACAACCATACCACTCCTGGATTTATACTGGATTTATACTACCATATAATACCACAGACCACAAGGATATGTGCTCCATTATGTTTATAGCAGTTTTATTCATAATAGCCAGGAACCCAGATGTCCATCAACCAAAAATTAATATAGAAAATGTGGTTCATTTATACAATAGAATACTGTTTGGCCATTAAGAACATCATGATTTTCACAGGCAAGTGGAAGGGACTAGAAAATATCATTCTGAGTGAGAAAACTGAGCCTCGAAAGAGCACAAATAGTATGTACTCAGTGATAAGTGGGTATTGGGAAGATAAACAAGAAGGAATGCACAAAAGAAGCTGCTTGAATCTCATTTACAAGGGGGAACAAAATAGTCATGGGAGGTTCAGGGAAGGAGTGATGTAGGTGGGAGAGGGGAATAAATGGATAGGATCAGTTATGACAAGAAACAGGAGAGAGGCCCAGAGACCCAGGAGAAAGAATGGACATATGCAGCTGCCTCGGGTGGGAGGTAGGTAGAATCTCCAAGAAGTTCTCAAGACCTGGGATGGGGAAGTCTCCCTGAATTTAATAAGGGTGACCATACTGAAATGCCCATTAGTAGGGATAGGGAATCTGAAGAGACGAACTACAGTAGCCAGAAAGGATCCCGAGTGGAGCAATGGGAACACCAAACCACCTACAAAACTTTCAACCCAAAACTGGTCCTGTCTAAAGAAAATGCAGGGACAAAAATGGAGCAGAGATTGAGGGAGGAAGACTGAAATTAGAATGGTCACTGAAAATGACTGTTCCAACTCGAGACCCATCCCATAGTTAGACACTAATTCCAGGCTCTATTCATGATACAGTGTTGTGCACACAGACAAGAACATGGCTGTCCTCTGAGAGAGTCTACCCAGCTGCTGACTGAGAGATGGTGATACTCACAGTCAAACTTTGGGTGGAGGTCAGAGATCTCCATGGAATAGTTAGAGGAAGGATTGAAGGCCCTGGAAGCAATGGCCACCCCACAAAAAGTGTAATCTATCCTGAAATCCTATGTGCTCCCAGAGACTGAGCAACTAAACAAAGTCACACATGGGCTGGTCTGTGACTCCAGGTGCATATGCAACAGAGGGCTGCCCTGTCTGGCCACAATGGGAGAGGATGTGCCTAATCTTGCAGAGACTTGATGTTCAAGGGTAGGATGATACCCAGTTGGGTGGGGGCATCTTCTGAGAAATAAAGAGGGAAAAAGAACAAAAAAAAATGTAGCCTAAATATTAAATTAAAATCTCAAAGGTAAATAAAAAAAAGGCATTTGCTGCCACTTCACTAGTCATGTTATATGTTAGAAACCACTATGATTACCAAGAGATAAAAGTATGCAGTCATTAAAATTGTACATTCTCAAAGACACATCAAATCTCCCAACATACAAAACTAGATAAAGAAGCAATATGGAAACATGCCATAAAATCAAAGGGATTACCCCAAAAGAAAGGGGTAAAGAAATACGATGTAAACATCAAAGCCTGTGATATTAACAATTAACAAGATGGTTCAGATGGAAGAAGAGAAAGGCTACAAAAGTCTGATTGAAGAGAAACAGCAAAACAGCAGGAATACTTTAAGGAACTGTAGAAAATGATCACTGGATGCTTAACCTCAGATCTCAACTGTCCATCATCTGAGGATAACAGGAGGATTGGGAAGGGGGACCTTCCCATCCTCAAGAATTTCACCATAGTATTTTTCTACAATATTACAAATAAGCTAAAAATGTTTGAACATTTTCTGATACATGTTTAAAATACAGCTGAGGAAACACCTATTTCTACACTATTCCCTGTTTGATATTTGCAAAATTTCTTACGTAGAGATCTGATCTGATTAGTATGCTAATTATCAAAAGAGAGTATTCTAAGTATTAAAAGAGAGATCATCCGATTTTCTAAAAAGAGTAAGGTTTAGTTTCAGTCAAATATGCCACATACTTTTATATATTAAAATTCAAAGTAAGCAGACAGGAAACTATGTCAATATTACTCTGTCAAAGAGTTAATTTACTTGGATTTTGATAGTATCTATTCACATAAATAATAACACTATCCTAAGTTAAATGTTTTAAATATTTTTAAAAGGTTAATATTATACAAAAACTAATTTACAGGCCTGACTAAATAATTTAGTGTGGCACATAACATGGTGTTTGTCATTCAATCAATTTCATGGAAAAATCAAAGTGACATCACTTCCTTTTGTATTGATACTGAACATGTTTTTTTTTCTTTTCATTTTTCCATTCTGTTATTTCATTTTACATCCTGATGAGAGCCACTCATAATCCTGTGTGAATGTTTGGTATTGGAATCTGTCCTCAAAATGCACATGGGTACAATGGTTCTTCTGCAGCTTACAGTATTTCTATGGGAAGTTCTAGAAGTTTCCAGAGGTGGGGTCTAACTGGAGCAAGTTATTCGCTGTATGCAGTCTGTCCTCTGAGATATTTTAGTTACAGTGTTCAGAACAAAGAAAAACAAAGACTTGTGAGTGGACATAGTCTAAACCCATAAATGAAGTAAAAGATAAGGGAAAATAATTGTCCTTCTTGATTATAAGCTGTTTAGTAAACATTTCCTGTTGGCTTATTTTATATCAATTTAAGACAAGCTAAAATCATCTGAGAGGAAGGAACTCCATGTGAAAAACTGCTTCTATAGAATCAGGATATGGGCATGCCTGAAGAGAATTTTCTGAAATAGTGATTGATGTGTGAAAACCCAGCTCTCTATTGGTGGGGCCACCCCTGCAATGTCATTTCTAGGTTCTGTAAAAAGGAGCCAGAGCAAGCCATGAAGAGGACGCCAGTCAGCAGCACCCTTCCATGGTCTCTGCATCAGTTCCTGCCTCCAGCTTCCTCCTCTTTTTAGGTTCCTGTCCTGATTTTCCTTCAATGACATAAGAATGTTATAGAGGCATAAGTCAAATAAACGCTTTCCTCCACACGTAGATTTTAGTTAGGATGGTTTATCACAGCGACAGTGACAGTTCTCTTATAGATTGTTTCGGTTATTTCAATATAGTGACAGGTGATGAAGAGACTTACACAAGTAAAGTGAAAAGCAAAGATTTTGGTTTTGTAAATTTAACCAAGTGTCAATTCTAATCTCTTCAACAATGTTATCACTAAATATCCTCAGTTTACTCATGAGTGATAATTATTTATCCCTCTTAACACTTCATTTTTTAATTCCAAGAATATATGTCTAAGACATTAGGCAAAAAATTATCTGATCAAAATTTGCATTCTTTTATTGACAATCGCGATTGTATTATAGAATAAATTTCTATCAAAAAGCTTGTGGTTTTATCTTTTTACTTGTAAACTGCGTTACTGGAAGCAGTTGATTTTATTAACCTCATCTTTCTATATCTTGTAACTGGATATATCTAATCCTCTCTCATCCTGAACGAATTTCTGTCATTCTTCAAGAAATACCTGCATTTGTATAATCCACAATCTCATGCAAAATCGTAAAAATGGTTCACAGCTTTTTTAGACAGCTAGTGTTGGCTGTTATTATATAGTGATGATTTAAAAAGTAGCAGCAGCAGCAGCAAAAGCAGCAGCAGTAGCAGTAGCAACAGTAGCTGTAGTAGTAAACCACTGCACATTATAGGTTTTCTCTCATGCTGGGGTTTCTTTCTTTAAAACATAAACTTTAGTGCTTGCATAAAAGAGTCATTATTAACATGACACTAATGCATGAGGAATAGTTTCATTTTCTCAGTTGAAAGCTGACATATCCTTTTCTTTAATATACACTGACTGGTGTTATTGAATGGCTAGCAATACCTCATACATTTAAAAGGATTAACATACATGAGTAACATAAATCATAGAAAAACCAGGACACCTTAAAAGTAAAAATGACAGCCCTGTGCCTTGTGAAGCACGCAACACCTTTACTTTCCCTGCACACAAGTGGAGCATTGTTGAAGCTAAGTCAGAGGAAAGTGAGGCTGGGGTCTGTCTTAGTCGACTTTTCTGATTTGTTAAATTATAACGGAACATGTCAAGAGATATCGCAAAATGATGTCTACAACAAAAGGCTTCCAGTAATACCCTAGGCAAACACTTTTCTAGTTATTCACCTCTTCTGTGGGACTCTATATAGCCCAGGAGTGTGCCCCTTTCTCCCGTCTCCACATACTAGAGCATCATAAACTCTGTGATACTATACTCCTTATTTCAGAAGTTCTTTTGAAGTGTCAGTAATAATAACAGATTATGGCACAGAACCCTTCACAACTGAATCTTTTTCCTATCAGGACAACATGTTAAAATACAGTTTATCCTAGTAGGTTAGCATGCACCCTAGTTATAAAATAGTGGCTTCATGTTCCTGGACCACATTGTCAAGGAAAAGAGCCCTTGACACTGTAACAGTCTAAGGAAATGCATAGCAATATGAACAACGATCAGCATATACCCCACACTTTACATGAGAACTGTTTAAATAGTAGCAATATGAACCAATCAGTATATATGTTCCCATGGTTTGTGTGTGGGCCTCATTAATTTCTCCAGAATTCAAGAATTTGCTTCCACTGTCATAGACTGTTGAGATATAATCCATGTGTCTACCCAAAGAACTTACTAAAATGTAACACATAAAATTAAAACAAAGCAAAACAAAACTCCGAGTTTTATTTTCTCGTTGTAATATATCTCTTCTGTTATATATAATTTTCAAAACATAATATGTAAAATGTATTAAGTAATAAGATCCAATTTATAGACTTACTCAATTTGACTAAAGTTGCTCAGTAATGCCAGGTGCTCAACTAGGGAAGGATGTCCACATAAGGATGCTATTATTCTCTTTAGAAGAAATAAGAATGTGGTTCCTCATAGAACCAAGCACAGAGATTTAGAACAGAAGCAATTTTAGCAAGTGTGCGAAGGACTACTAGGCATACTAAAACACACACAACATACTCTCTCAAACATCCTCTGTCATCTCTGAAACCCATTTGAATATGTAACCATATGCATCTATTAATGTGGGGATGAATCAGGAAAGTAACAACTAATTACCACTTTCCAACCCACAAATAAACTGGTATCTATTGTCACCTGGTTAAATGGGCCTTGTTTACCTGCCCACTAAAGTTCAAACAGTTTTACAGTGCATTATAAATTCCAGAGGTGAAAACCATAAAACATTAGGCATTCACAGAGTGAATACTTAATATAGTATTATCAAAAGAAATGAGAAATTTTTACAAAATTCATTAGCTGTTATTATTTGTGTGACTACTTCTAAATTTGGTATGCAAATAAGTTTTGTGCAAAAATCCTCAATGGGTTGTTTTGAAGTATGAAGCACAATGAAGCTGTAATGAATCGCTTCCTTTTAAGATTAGAATACACACATTTCTATCTGCTCACTACTGCATAGCAGAATCATTATGCAGCTTTTCCAGAAAAACTGTTAACAATAGTTACAAAGGCAGTATCTACAAACAAGTGTTCAGAAGCACTAGTCTATAGGTGCACACGGATGTGTAGGACAGAGGTAGAAGGTGGGTGTCTTCCACATTGTGAGACATGGTCTCACTGACTCTTTTGACTTAGCTGACAGGGCAGTCATATTCTCAAGATTTATGTGTCTCTGCCCTTCCCTCCAACCAAGCAGCCTGGAACTACAGAAGGTTGTTAATACGTAGGTTCTGTAGCCCTGAAGTTAGATATGCTTTTATATAAGTGCTGGGGATACAAACTTTGGGCCACATCCTTGGTCCGTAGGTATTTTACTAATTAAACCATTTTTACCCACCCCATAGTTAAATCTGATAGAGATTAATCACCAAGCTACCAGAATTTTCAGAGCATTTGTTCTTTCAATTGAGGAGTTTGGTGAAATATCATAGGAAATGACAATACATTGGTCTCTATAAGCAGAACCCCACTTCACTGGATAAAGATATTTCCAATGGAAGACCTTAGAATACTCAGCCCTAAATGTCATGACTCCGGCAAAGGCTCCCCGCCCCATCAGGGCTTAGAGGACCCATAAAAGAGGAAAGAGTGCATGAGCCATAGAGATTAAAGGACAGCAAGTAAACAAGGGTATCTAAAACAAGGGATCAACGCACATATGAACTCGCAGAAATGGATCCTCAGGGCCGTGCAAAGGTACTTTGTGGGTGTATATCCTATGGCTTTAGCTTCAGTGTTGGTGTGGTAGTCCTGAGTATGGGAATAAGTGAGTCTCTGATTCTTGCGCCTTTTCTTTGTCTCTTTTTATTTTTATTTTTCGGTTGTTTTGTATAATTACAGTGTGTTGGTTCTGTTGACCCTCGTTTTATTTGATCTTTATATTTTAGAAGACATTTGCTTTTTGATAATTGGCAGCAAAGGAGTGGATCCCAATGGGAGAAGAAGTGAGGAGAAATCAGGAGCAGAAGAAAGAGAAGCTGTGAAAATTTTTACTTAAAAGGGAAAAGAGTATGTAATTATTAAAAACAAGTCAACTTAGAGTATGAATTGGGATAATCCTTTTATTTATTGATGAGGAGTCATCATTAAATATGGCTGCTTCAGTTCTGAGAATTATGAAAATAGTCCTAAAAAGAGTTAAGATTTTACCACATCAAAATATAAAGATTTTTTTATTTCCTTCATAAATTAAGATGAAGGCTAGTCTTACTTTTTCCCTTTATAAAGTTATTTCAGTTTATACCTGATTTAAAATATTGCTAATAAATATAGGTATCATTCAGATTGCAAAAGTTTTAAATCGTTGAGTTCCTTAGGTTTAACAGTCATAAATGACTACCATAGTTTCATACAATTTACATGTTCAGACTTTCTCTTACATGGCTGATGTTCAATATTTAAAAGGGGCCCATCACTGCTGATGCTAAGTTTCTGTGTAGAATCCTTACTAAGGCTGTCTAATCCTGTCCATTATGCACATTTTTAAATTTGTTCTATTTGAAAAGTGCCTTATCACTGAAAGTTTTTTTCAAAAAACATAGTGCGAATGTATGCTGCTTTCTTCAAGATCATTTAGCACTTGTTCAAAAGTATTATCTTTGTATTTAATAACCCCTCTATGACAATAACTAAAAACTGTAATATAAAATTGTAGAAACCAGCCAAACAGTGGGTGGACCTAGGAGACTCTTAAGGAAAAATAAGAGGAGTATTGTGGGTCCCAAAGGAAATAGGAACTCCACAGGAAGACCAACCGAGTCAGCTAACCTGGACTCCTGAGGCTCTCAGAGACTGAACCACCAATTCAAGAACATACACAGGTTGGATCTACGCCTCCCTACACATAGGTTACAGATGTGCAGCTTGGTTTTCATGTGATTCCAAAACAACTAGAGTGGGGGCTGTCCGAAAAGCTGATGCCTGTATGTGGAATATGTTCTTTTAGCTGGGTGTTTTCTCTGGGCTCAGAGGGAGAGGCGTGCACAGCACACATGGGAACCCAGGAGCCTCTCTGAGACCTTTCTGTGTGTATGACACGCAGGAAGGTACAGCTCAAGCATCAGACAGGTCTTCGTCAGGCTGGTTGCCAGAAAAAACAGGTCTCTTTTTTGCTAAGGTGAAGAAAATAAGAACTTGGTTTCTGACACCATCATTTAAAACCTTTTACAATGCATTCTGACACTAGTTGGGAGATGTTAGAGTAGAAAATGTCAATACTTGGGAGACAGTTTACCTGTTCAAATGTAAGTGACTAGAAAGAAGAAGAATATGGAAACATTAACACTCTTATCTACTGCTGAATTTTAAAATAATTTTATTTTGCCACTCTAATTCTATTTTTATCTTCTTTTACAGCTAAAGTCAATTCTGTGAATTTTCTCATCACATCCTCTTTTATAATCCAAACATAACTGATATTTTACTTTTTATCGCGTTATAAATATTTTCTCTTTCTATCATTAATCAAATATTTCTTTACCGGTTTTGGTATGAGTTAACAGATTACATCTTGACATACATAGGTATGAATATACACATGATAAATACTAAAATAGCCAAATGCTCATTGCTTTCTGTTAAAGAACCTAAGGAAATTTAGTAATTTGTATCAACACAACTCAATATTTGTTAATTAAAATAGAGAAAACACTAGAAGTTTTGCATCATTCCAAAAAAATTCTACAGTCTTGAAAAAGGTCAAGTGGTGAAGACATCCCATCTCTTTAGAATGTGGTCATGTAAAAGAATTTAGCCTGCAATGGGAAGCAATAGATTAGTGTTAACCTATTAACACATTTAGAAATCATTATCTGCTCGAGACATTATTTCATGGATACAGAATGAACAAAATTGTTGAAATTTTGTTCATTCTGACAGTATATGAAAGAAAACAAACAAAATACAAAACGTAAATTAGAAAAGCAAGTACTGCAGAGAAAACAGTTACCATAAAGAAAGATGAAACAAAGAAAACATGTGGCCATTTCAATCTAAAGAAAACAGTCATTTAGATCATGGGAAAAGGCAATACTTAAACGGACCATGGAAGAACACTGTGGTATCAGAAACACAGCAAGGGGATTTAGAGAAAATTGATTCTAATCACAAACTTTGATGTTTCTGTACTTCTGGCTTGTATAAAGATCTGCACGTAAATTATGTTGGTTACAAAATGTGTTGCCTTTAGATTTTACTTTGAGAACCGCAGACACCACCAAAGACTTAAAAAAAGTTACAGAAGCCGCTTCCAGTTTCATGGGATCACACACACTGAGGGTGCAGTGTCACTTAGGGACAGGGTTAGAAATGTCTGCAGGAAGGAAGGAGAAGACTTCAATCAATAGCCAAATTCTGTTTGAAGTTGGTGTCAGGAAAGTATGTACAGAAGAGGAGACAGGTGATGAGATTTGGGCAGACTGTGAAGTTGTGATGAATAACAATCGGGATTTTCTCACAGACAAAAAAAAATATTTAAAAAAGAGAGAAATAATTTACCACGTCTAAGAGCAATTAAAACAAAGGAGATGAGTTTGGGTTGGAAAAGTTGGAAAGGACAGCAGGTTTCATTTAATTAACATTATGTAAAGAAAATTTTACATAAACTAAAAATGTTTAGTGAAGATCAATTTTGTTTTATTTTGAGGCCATGTGGAAATGCAAAATGGGCAATTGCATATGTAAGTCCAGGCTGAAAGGGAAAGGTCTGTTTTAGAGAAAAAAATACTAAAACTCACTATTGAGTAGACAGCATCTGATGGAAAGTCTAAATGATTCATACAGAAAGGTACAGTAAAAAGAAATAAAATCTGTATCCACAAATCACTAAAAAGATAAGAAAAGGGGGGGAATTAGGACAAAAATCAAGAAAGCAAAGTTTGATGTGGGAGGGAAGAAGGCGGTGAGAAGCTGCTTTCATACATGAACGGGGATTGTACAGCATAGGCCTGCTGTGGCAAGAATGGCTTTGTAGGAGTACAGAAAACTCAGCCATGTCTGTGGGATTGGCAAGAGGTTTACACACGGAAAAAACATGTTCAAGGACAATATTCAAGTATATTAATTTAGTTTAGAAGAGTAAAAATGAATATTTCAGGAAAAAACAGGTTGCCGGTTTTTGAGTATTCTTGCAGTAATTTTATTAGGAATTTCATTTCCATTTTAATCAAACTGAACAATGTAAATCTAGCAAAGCAACAAGAGTCCGTCTGGTCTGAGTGCTACATAACATCAAAGAAGGTGGCCCATATTCAGAAAGAAAAACAGCCAAGTATGTTTCCTGTCATGTAAGATCCTATATCTCTACGGAAGCATCTCTGAATGTGGGTACAGCCTAAAATTTAGAGAGGTTACCAGGGAAGTATGCTCTGTTTGTGGGAGGGATGGATTATAGGGAAAAACACAACTGCCAGGGAAAATTATACAAACTTACTTTTCTAATTTTAACATTATAGCTTTTCTCTTCTCTTTTCTTCTTCCTTTCTTGGTAAATATACTAATTTAGCTTTCTGAATATGTTAGCAAGACATTATCCACGAGCAGAAATTAAGGAGTCAGCGTACGTCACTCCTCTGTGCTGTGATTGGAAACTGGACATGCGTCTTAATTCTACCACTCATGAGTGCAACAAAAATGGGACATGTATTACCCCGCCTGTTACAGTGGCTTTAACATGGAAACAGTATTGCTATACATAACATATATATGCTAATAAGAAATTAGCAATGGGAACTGGGAAACCACAGACTTGGTAAATCGGCCACAAGTGAATTATAAATGCTAACCTTCTTTTAAAGATATGCAGGGATGCACAGAGAAACATTGGTTCAATGTTCATAAACATGTGTACTCATGGTCCAGTTATAGACAGCCCAGAATACTTTATGACCTTGTAAGATATTAAGGAAATGACTTGTATTAAAGGGAAAGTACAATAAATAAAAGATGATTCATTGATTATTCAGAAACCAAATTTGGCATGCTTAGGGCTTTAAACTAACTATTATTAATATGCTAATTTATAGTAAGAGATGGAGAAACTCCATGCGTTGATGAGATGGTTTGGTAGAAAGTAAAATTCCTTAGTGATCGCCACATGGAAATTGTAGAGCTGGAGATAAACATTGTCTAAAATGAAAATTCACAAAACATCCTTAGCAGCAGCCTGGACATTGCTGGAGAAAGGGTAGGTGGTTTTCAAGTTAGATGAAAGGAACTTACTTAAAGCACATCATAAAAAAGAGTTATGGAAAGACAACCATAACCTAGTCACTGGACATCTGTGAACCATTTACGGAAAGGCTGGCTACTTGCATAGGATTCTTCCTACATGTTCCATACCCCATTGCTCTTTCCTTGTACAGATATAGCTTCCCACTACAGATATAGTTTCCCACCAGTGCAATGGACAAAGCAGAACACGGCCTGGAACAAGCAGTCTCTATATACAGTATAAATCTCGTCACCCACAGTATTATTTATAATAGCCAAAGAGAAACCATTTCTACCATCTCCCAAATACACTGCCAGCAGCATTATGCTTCTGCAAAAGTCCATCCTGTGTGGTGTAAAATACAGTTTCTCAGAAGCAAATTAACTCTGTCTGGATGAAGCAATGCCATCCCTTGGCTGCACTGGCATCCTTGTGATGACAACTAGTACAGTGCCATCTAAATACACACATTCTGAGGCACTCTACCAAATGGTCAGCAATCATGATGGAATATTTTCATGTATTCAGATTTACATCTTTTCTTTAGATATGTATTCATAATTTTTTTGGGCCAAGAAGTTTTGGGAATGTTGGGAAAAAATATATATCCTTCCATCAAAATTATACTATACTACAACTTTGTGTTTCATCTTAGTGAAAGACAGGGTATAACAAAAACTTTGCAAGCTTCAACTGTTCAAAGTACTGTAGACACAAGAAAGTCTCACTGCAGAGAATATGGCTCTCTAGATGTCACCTGGAGCCCACCGCAGGAGGACAAAGCTCTCACTTCTACCTGCACTGAGTTTCTTCAGTGCACCAGAGTTTAAAGACAAGATCCTTTATTTTTTACAAACTGTGAGTTAAGTTTTTTTTAACATGAAAGAATATAGAAGGTAAATTGTATAATATAGGATAATGGCATTTAACATCTTCAGGTTTCTTCTAAGTGGTGGGTATGATGGCATTTATTACCCATAACCGAAAGGAAAGCATTTATTTTTAGCCACATCTCTCAGTATAATGTAGGATCCTGAATGCTGAACTCTCTGCTCGAGGACTACCTGAAGGGTCATTCACAAATTAGCATGAGATGTGTTGCTAGAAAGTAGATTCTTTAAGAGCAAAGGAAATTCACACGGTGTACTGAAAAATAAAATCAAGGTAAATGTATTTCTCTCTAATGGATATATTTACACACATAGATCCTAAATTTACATGCAAACACATGTTTATATGTAAATGTATTACAATGTATATAATTAAATCTGAGGATCATTCAACCATTCACATTTAAAATTTTTAAAATCAATAGTCACAATTCAGCATCTAAAAATATGAAGGAAATCAATGGAAAAATCCATCAACTACTAGGTACCTTATCCATGGGTGGGACTGGAGCTCAAAAATAAATGACACTGAATTGAAAGAAAAGAAAGTTCACCTTCATTCATTGGAGCTACTTCATTATAAACATGTGTAGAAGGGGAAATTATTCACACAAATGTTTTATGTGTAGACATCTAGTGGTGATTTGAGTAACTGACACATTTCCTATCCTCCAGTTCAATCTAATTCAGTACAGTAGGTAAGTATTCCAGGATATTCCTTTCCATAGCGATCATACAAATGCTAAAGGACAACTGTTTCTATCTTTGGGAAACCAGGAAAAATAAATTCTTAAGTAAATTGATACTAAGCCATCAAATAAAGACTTTATTTACACTTAATAACAATCAAAATATAGAGATTTTCATATTCCATAATTAATATTTATTTGTTCTATCTTCTCATCCCACGTTACTTGAAATCTGTTGATGTTTTACTGATCCGAAAATGTTTTAGCCAACATTTAAACACACAAGCAATAGATGCATGATTTCCTTTGCAGATAAGATTAATGCTTGTATTTACCTTTAAATTCGAAAGATCCGGAAGTTTATTCTTAAGAAGGGTGTAATAACCTTATCAACATAGACATAGTTACAGACACTCATTCTTAGACATAAACTGGAATCTTATTAAAAGATGAATATCTATGTGAGGTCAATTCTACACTTTCATATTTATGCTCTTTTTCTTAAGGCCATTTTTGTGGCTTGTTAATATATAGGCATTTGCTCACCTGTACAGGACACCTTCAGTCAGCTTTAGTTCTAAATAGATGCTATATCCTGCAAGGCATTAAATTGAGTTTGGTTTGAGCAAATAGATCCGTGGATAAAAAAAAGCTGCAAGCTGGAGGAGCTGAGCTGGATTGTTAGAACCTATGTAAAGTAGCCCATTGTGGTGATAGATGTATATAATCCCATGGCTTCTACAGACAGATGGGAGCCAGTCAGGGGATTATTAGAAGTTCAAGAGCGGTATATCTGCTGCAGGAAAAGAGCAAAGAAGAGCCTATCAGGCACAAGGTAGAAACACGAGGACAGACGCCAGAAGTTGTCCTCTCACTTCTACATGTACCCATATCCACAAACATGAATCATCTCTTTCTCAGATAATTTATACACATAAAAACATTAAAATATACAATGGGTCTGTGGAATGATGTGCTTCTTCATTTCAGTTGTCGCTCACAAGCCACAGTTTGCTCCCTTTCATGTTAGTGAGACATTTAAGACAGATGTATAAGAGAAGATAGAATATTAAATATTCAATAAATCATGTTCCAGACGACATATGTGCATAGCCATGTACTTCCTGACGAATTTTTAGTTCAGTAGTGGAGTACTACACTTGTCCACTGCCTCAAAGAGCTTCATTGCTTTCTGACACTACAGCAGCTTCACTGTGTAAATGCATTACACAATATTTGCGCAAGGACAAAATTGCCTAATTATGCATCATTCAAAATGCATCTTTGTTGCTGGCAGTGCATGATTGTATGAGGCCAAGTCAGTGTAAAAGATAAGGTCGAAATAATTACTTAGATGATAATAAAAATTAGACAAAAGAGCTCGAAGCATCTATCTAGCCTCGAGGAAAGTCCCTGAAATGTGTAGGGATTACTTATGAAAGAGCACAGATGTGCAGTAAACACGTTTATATCCCCACAAGGTATCCTAAAGGATGAGCAATGACTGATAACATCTAAAGAAAATGTGTAACTTGGGTAATAATTATCTTTAGTGATGCCATTGCTAACATTTGCATTTAAAGTACAAAGAATATAAACATACAAAAATGCCCTATCATGCAGAAATAGATATTTTCAACTGAAATTTATTAATATTTATACTTCTGAAAAATAAATAAATATCAAATAAAGATTATTCAGTAATTTCTAGCTCATATTCTATCAGCATTAGAAACACCATCACCTTTTCCCTCCTTCACAGAAAGTGAGTGGCTAAAAAGACAGCCAAGATGACAGACTGCATTAAAGGGGTCAATTTATTCTCCTTTTATTCTTATACAAGGACATTCAATAAGGAGTTTGCCCTTCCCAAATGTGCCCATGATGGCCTTCCTCACGTTTTGGAGATATACTCAACCCAATCAAAGAATCTTTCATCTTTCTAGACCTCTCCACTTTTCCCTGTTAGACAGACCCACACAGGCCTGTGCATCTGTAAGCCTCTTTCTAGCACAAATCACAAATTACCAAGCATCTTATTCTCATGTTCTTGGGCTTGATTTCTTAAGAAGCAATGCTGAATGAGCAGATCTGGTCTTCTCAAGCTGCCCCCTCCTTTGGCTATGGCGACTTGGTACTTCTCAGGGAATTTTGCATGTCTCCTATTTCCAAGCAACTTCCTTTGGCTGTCATTTGTTTATTGATGTTTCTCTATAAAGATGAAAATAGTCTCATAAAATTATGCATCCTTGTCTTTTCTATAATTTGTTCTCTGAGGGGGTTAGGCTTTTGTTCGTAATTAAAGCACGTGTATATATGCTTTACCTTAGAAGTAAGCATTTAAGCATTTCAAGCCCAGAAATTAATTCCTTTTGCTACACCAAGGTTTGCCTGAGGGCAGTTAATGTGAAATATACCAAATTTTATATGAACAAGCTGTGGTGAGAAAAGGAATTGAAAGCTGCACAAGGTTGTTGACATCAAAACATTGACCCCACTATAATAGCTTATCAGCTTCCTGGGGACAAGAGGTTGACAGGTTCCTTCTGCCTGTGCTATGCTTAGAGACCTCTGTCAGAAATCTCTTCTCACAGGTGAGCTGCTATCTGTCTTATAGAGGTAGCCACCTTTTTTGAGAGACACCCTCCTCCCTATCTTATTTCCATAAGACAGTAGGCTCTCTTTCTTCAAATTTGTGGTTCCCATTTTTTTCTGTCATTTACAATCTTTACCTGAAGCATCTCAAATGTACTGCATCATAACATTAATGGTAAAAAAAATCCTGCTTTGCAGCCTTGTAAAATCATTGTTTATAAGGAACAGCTGATATACATGAATTGTAAGTGGCTATGCACTCCAATTAGTTTCTTTCATGGACTCTGAGATGTGACTGAGGGAAATGTAATTCTTAACCTCACATGGAGTCTACCTGGCTGACCTTAACCACTGAACACACACATGCAGTCACAGAACTGGGACCTGAGCTCAGTTTCCATGGTTCTGTGACCCTTATTCATCATTACTTTGAGAACAGGTTGGGATCTTCTGCACAAAGAACTCTTGGTGGATATAATAAAACATTATATTTTAGCAGCAATGCATCTCAACATGGTTCAATGGAAAGGAAAAACAGCTTATTTTATAAAAAGAGGAGGACTCATAACAAGAGACTATTTTGAAAATTATGCTATTCTCAAGGAAATGGATGAAATTTATTATATTGAGCAAAATACACCAGACTCAGAAAGACAAACATTGCATATTTTCTCTCACATGTAGAGGCAGGATTTACACACACACACACACACACACACACACACACACACACACACTTATGTTTATGTATATGTGATATAAAAGCATATTTGGTAGAGGAAGGGAACTAGGGTAGGGGTCATGATGGTTGATGATGGTGAGTATAAGCAAAGTACAATGACTGTATAAAAATGACATTGTATGACAGCTTTAAATGATTGAAAATAAAAACAATTTCGATTGCTTAAATTTTTTCCTTATAATTAGGATAATTCTCACCTCCATAATTCAAAATGATTTAAAAATAAAAGGTCAAAACGTTCTTCTTGCCTATAGTAACTAACTTATTTCTTTCCACTATAAGAATTAAGAATGGCTCACTTATCCACAGATACAAACACAGAAAGTACCCGGGTTACAGATGAGTAAATTGCTCCGTGTAACACTGGGAGGGCTGTAGACCGTTTACAACTGTCAGAGAAAAACGTGTTGTAACTAACAAGTAGTAAATAAAATTAATGGATTTCTCAATTTATAAAATCCATCCCAGAAAGCTGTGGTGACTGGTAAGAATGTAATGCAGTTTGCTGCATAGCTGTTTTGTCTCTTCACAGATACAGTTAAACTTGATGTTTTTGTTGAAATTTGATATTTTGTTTTCAAAGTTTGCTTTAGGATAAAGGGTCCTATTATCATCTATGTCTACTCACATGGATAAATTATACCTTGGATCATTTCTACTTCTCATACAAGATAAAGTCATGTTCAAGTATGTTTATTATATCTGAAGACACAGTTCTTATATAAGTCATTTATTTTTAGGTTCAGTATTTGTGTGCCCGACACTTCTAGCAGCTTAATTATTTTGATGCTTTATGTAGGAAAATAGTTCTCTTCATAAAAAAAATAATCTATTGTTATTTTATGTGAGGTAGAGCTGGAATGTTATAAAATAAAAGGCTTATGAGAAAAAGTAAATCATTTTTGGCATGAGTAGACAGTCTTGAATGAAAGTGGATTTATTCTGCCTTCTGTCAAAGTCGGGCCTCATTGTTTAGAATAAAGCATATTAAAATGGAACCAGAAGATTAAAAACAATCAAAGCAAAAGAGGAAGCCAGGCACAATTTCTTATTGTCCTTCCCACATGGGGAAAGAATTGAAAAGAATGGCAGACTTGTCAAAGTCAATAACAATTTTTAACAGAGAAAAAGAAATGAGACTTTAAAACCCAGAGTAATTATTGTCAAGAGATCTTACTGAAATCAAGAGAATACAAACCACTCAGAACCAATAGATTTCAACAGCCAGAAATAGCATTGAGTGATTCATATTACTGTGTACAACCCAAAGCATGCAGTTGTGAAGTAGGAGGGTGTGCAAAATCATCCAAAGGCAGGAGGATTCAAAGCAGAAGCTCCATGACAGTAGTGGAACATTAATTCTCTGCTCCGACAGTAGGAGTGCGGTGCAGTGGCTGAGCTTCCTTGGTCCAAGCCTGAGAAGCAAGCACAGCTCGCAGGGTGAGATGAGAGGTATGGATGGATACAAAGGAGACAGCCTGAGGCAGCTTAGAAACTTCCAATGCCAGAGGCTCTACCAGCTCAGTGTGTAAACGCTAATCGTGCTTCTAGAGTTACCCAGATAACAGGCTAAATAAAGATCCTGGGGCTTCCTCACCTATATTGAGACAATAACAGTTTTTTTATATGTTATGGGAAGTTTACAAAGTTAGCTCTGTAAATTATATGTGATTTTTAATAAACAGTTACGAAAGGAGCCCATCTATGCGCATTTCCTGTTAGAAATAATGTAAAAGTAATTGCATGTTATAGTTACCCTACTGGAATGTAGATGTATTTTGCTTTAATATTCATGCACATGGATCATTTAGATACACAAACTACTGATATTACTGGCATGCACTTCAAGGTTGTGCACCCACTTGCAGATTCTGTCAGATTGCTACAATAAGCATTCAGTGTACGAACTCCATGGTATGGAAAAATACCTGCTCTTACTTCCTTGGCTGTTTTATCATAGACTTGAATAAAGAAAAAGACAAGCTGCTTATTCTGTGTGATGCTAAGAGCTATCCTCCTGGCTTTTATTATATTAAAGTAATAAAATGTTACTAAAGTAAATCTCCATACTGGAGGAGAGACTAGTTAAAGTTACTGGATTAAAAACTACAAAATTCTAGAAGTTATCTTGACATTTCAGGTCACCTAATATAACAAAGCAATTCTATAAAAATTAAAACACAAACACACACACAAAAGAGAGTTTCCTTATATGAAACTAGAAAGAAGGTAGCAGTTATGGTTGAAACAGCTCTCTTCTTAACTGTCAGACTTTTCAGTCTCCCTTCTTACTCTTCTCCCTTTCTTCTTTCTCTCCCTTCTTTCTCTCTCATGTACATCTCTCCTTCCTGTCACCCCTCTTTCTTCCTCTGCTCTTTTCTCTCATTACTCTTGTGCACAAAAACCTACCCATACATGTGCACACACCATGATAATTTACCTGACCCTGTCTGTTGGTATAGAATGACTGTCCCCTGTGAGGTTGATGAACACCTCTGGTATGTCTTTGGGGCACTCCGAAGTTGATCGCTCCTGATGTTTGTGGTCTAGTGAAGGAATCGCTGACATCATGTCTTCTGTACTGGATCTTGTCTTAGCCTTTCTTGTGTTTCCTTACTCTGCCTCTAGCCGACCAAGGAGTGAGGAGTAGACTCAGCCATCAGCTCCTACCAACTTAATTTTGTGCCTCGCTGGGACCCTATAATAAATAAGGCTAATGAGTAATTTCATTCTTCTGAAATATAAGTTTAAATACATTTTGTCTGCTTTAAGTTGTATCTTCCATGTGTGGCCAAGAGATGGAAAGCTAATATAATCTGTGTCTCTACATTCAAGACCCAAAGGTGTAAATGCATTTGTTTATAAAGAGGTGCGAAAGTGAACAGAATTCTTGAGATAACTATGAGGTTTTGTTCTGCCAATAGATTTTGACAACAGTTTTGCCCCACCAAGTCAGGGTGGGTGGCAAGAAGATGGGGAGTCCATAATTATTTTGAAGGCAGAAATTTAGTCTGTTCCTTCAACAATCTCCCTACCTTCTAAGCACACCTCATATGTATAAATTATCTATTTAAGTGGCTTTCTGAAGAAGAGAAGACAGGCTGGGAAAAGGATTGGAATAAGCCTCCCATCATCACATAATCTTTTAGTACATGCTCATAGTCTAAAGAGAACTAACTCAGCCACAGCGCAGAGAAAGATGATGATTCTCAAATACATGAGACTGCAAATGTTACTGGCAGAGGCCACCTTGTCTCAGTACAGCTGCTTTAAAAAATTATTAGTATTTATTTTCATTATAAATTTACAATAAATATTGTATAATGTTTGCAAACAATGATGTGAAAAGTTCATGTTATTAAAAATAAGAATTTCTGTATCAATTCCTCTGTTGAAGGACATCTAGGTTCTTTCCAGCTTCTGGCTGTTATAAATAAGGCTGCTATGAACATGGTAGAACATGTGTCCTTGTTATATGTTGGAGCATCTTTTGGGTATAAGCCCAGGAGTGGAAGCTGGGACTTCAGGTAGGACTATGTCCAACTTTCTGAGGAATCACCAGACTGATTTCCAGAGTGATTGTACAAACTTATAACCCCACCAACAGTGGAAGAGCGGTCTTCTTTCTCCATATCCTAGACAGCATCTACTTTCATCTGAGTTTTTGATCTTACCCATTCTGACTGGTGTGAGGCAGAATCTCAGTGTTATTTTTTTCATAATTTTTATTAGATACACTGTATTTACATTTGAGATGTTACCTCTTTCCTCCACCCAGCTCCCACCCCCTCCCCCTCCATTTGCCTTCACAGAGGTGTACTCCCTTCTAATCACCCTCTCTACCCCATTGCCTTGGCATTCCCCTACATTGGGAAAACAGGAACTCCATGGGCCAAAAGCCTCTTCTCACATTGATGTCAGACACTGCTATCTTCAGCTAAATATGTAACCAGATTTCTCCCAATGTGTGCACAAAAGGTGGTGTTTTAGTCTATGGGAGTTTTAGAAGGTTTGGTTGGTTCTTGTTGTTCTTCCCATGAGGTTGCAACCCCTTTTAGCTCCTTAGGTCCTTTCTTTAGGACCCTCATTGGGGTCCCAGAGTTCAGACCAATGGTTAGCTGTAAGCATACTCAGCTGTATCTATATTACTCTAACATACTCTCTAAGGAGATATCTCTATCTGGTTTCTGCCAGTAAGTATTCTTGGTACAGTGATAGACAGGTAGATCAATGGAACAGAATTGAAGACCCAGAAATGAACCCCCACACCTATGTTCACTTGATCTTTGACAAAAAAGTTAAAAACATTCAATGGAAAAAGGACAGTCTCTTCAACAAATTGTGTTGGTTCAACGGGTAGTCAGCATGCAGAAGAGAGCAAATCGATCCTTTCCTATCTCCTTGTACAAAGCTCAAGTACAAGTGGATCAAAGACCTCTACATAAAACCAGGTACACTGTAACTATCAGAAGAGAAAGTAGAGAAGAGCTTAGAACACATAAATACAGGGGAAATTTTCCTGATCAGAACACCAAAGGCACTTGCTCTATGATCAAGAATCGACAAATGAGACCTCATGAAATTGCAAAGCTTCTATAAGTTAAGGACACTGTTAAGAAGACAAACCATCAGTCAACAGATTGAGAAAAGATCCTACATCTGATAGAGGGCTAGTATCCTACACCAGATAGAGGGCTAGTATCCAATATATACAAAGAACTTGAGAAGCTGGACTCTAGAGAATCAAATAACCCTTATAAAAATGGGGTACAGAACCAAAAAAAAAAAAAAAAAGAATTCTCAACCGAGGAATATCGAATGGCTGAGAAGCACCTAAAGAAATGTTCAACATCCTTTAATCATCAGGAAAGTGCAAATCCAAACAACCATAAGATTCAACCTCACACTAGTCAGAATGGCTAAGATCAAAAACTCAAATGACAGCAGATGCTGGGGAGGATGTGGAGAAAGAGGAGCACTCCTTTACTGTTGCTGGGGTTGTAAGCTGGTACAACCACTCTTGTGGTACAATCAGTTTGGGAGTTCCTCAAAAAATTGGACATAGTACTACCTAACAACACAGCTATTCCACTCCTGGGCATACAACCCAAAGATGCTCTCCCACATATAACAAGAACACATGCTCCACCATATTTATAGCAGCCTTTTTTATAATAGCCAGAGGCTGGAAAGAACCAAGTTATTCTTCAACAGAGGAATGGATACAGAAATTGTGGTGCATTTACACAGTGGAGTACTACTCAGCTATTAGAAACAATGACTTCATGAAATTCATAGGCAAATGGATGGAACTAGAGACTATCATCCTGAGTGAGGTAACCCAGTCACAAACAAACAAACAAACAAACAAACATATAATAAACAGATACTAGCCCCAGAAAGCTAATACTCATGAAACAATTCACAGACCTTATGAAGCTCAAAAAAAGAAAGACCAAAATGTAGATGCCTCAGTTCTTCTTAGAAGGGAGAAAAAACACTCACAGGTGGAAATACAAGGTCAAATAGAGGAGCAGGGATTGAAGAAAATATTATTCAGAGACTGCCTCACCTGGGGATCTACCTCATATGCACTCACAAAATGCAAGCAATATTTCTGATGCTAAGTAGTGCTTACTGGCAGGAACCAGATATGGATGCCTCCTCAGAGGCTCTGCCATAGTCATACAGATACAACTGAGCTTGCTTGCAGCTAACCATCAGACTGAATACGGGGACCCCAGTAAATGTGCTAAAGAGAGGACTAAAGGAGCTGAAAGGGGTTGCAACCTCATGGGAAGAACAACATTATTAACCAACCAAACCCCCCACAATGACCATGAACTAAAACACCAACTTTCAAGCACACATTGAGAGATCTATGGCTCCAGTTGAATATGTAGCTGAAGGTAGCAATGACTGGCATCAATGTGAGAAGAGGCCTTTGTCCAGGGAAGGCACGTTTTCCCAATATAAGGGTAAGCCAAGGCAATGGAGTGGAGAGGGTGATTAGGAGCAAGTACAACTTCATATAAACAAGTGAAAGAGGAGGAAGAAGGGAGCAGGGTGGGGAAAAGGGATAACCTTTCAAATGTAAATACAAAGTGTCTAATAAAAATATTAAAATATAAAAAATAAAGCTAATAATTTTTAAAAATATTATTAACAAACTATTTGGTTTAGCAATCTCTTTACATTGACTTCTTAAAGAGCTCAATTTAAGTTTATATGCTACTCTATAGATTTGTGTTTGGAGATAGAACTGGTAGGTAAACACTAAAAAACATATCACCAAATACTTGGACAAAGGCACTGAATGAAAATTGAATTTATCTTATTACAGAAACAAGCAAAAAAGAAAGAAACATCAAAACACAATTTCAACCCAAAAAATGATTTTGAGTTTTTCAGACGTCCCACTTTAAAATGAGTGTGCAGAGATGAATAAGTTATGGTTGTTTATTAGCTCCAAGACACACACAGTCAAATGGAGATGTGAGACTGATAAGAAAATAGTTATAATAAAATTCTGTAATAAATACAATAAAATACACTTCCTTCAATACCCTCCAGCTGTCCTTTCTTTGTATCTCCCCCCTGAATCTTACCACAATTCCTATCAACCCAGCAAATCACGATGTTTACAGTCAATTTACCTTTATGATGTAGCTGATTTACCTGTTTTCCCAGCTGTCAAGTAACTCTAGCTACAAACTATTAACACTAACCTTACTGAGCTGTTGAATTGCCTAAAGACTAAGACTGTTGTTTTCTTCCTTAACAGTAGCTACCTGACTCAAACAAGCACAAGAAAGTTGTAAAGAAATATAGCATTAACTGGCCTTTCTGTGAAAGTTTAAAAAATATAGTTGTGTTATATTAATTCCAAAAAAAAAAAAAAGAATTAGAGAAGATAAAACTCTTGCTCAAGACAACCATGCAAGGGGAATCTAGGCAGTCCTCATACTGCAAAATGGCTCAAAGAATGACTTAAACAGTTAGGCTCAAAATGTAATTGAGTAAGCTAAGCTCATGACTAATCACAAGTGGATTACTGAGACAAAAGGGTAACATCTAATTTAGGGTAGTCTGAGCTGCATAGCAAATTACATATTTGTCAATGAAACACAGCAAATTGTTCCTCAAGACACACACATACACACACACAAATGTCTTCTTTAAGAGTTATGTGAACTCCTAACTTCCCATATACACTGGGAGACACATATGACTTAGTGTTTGGCCTGAAAAGGTCTTGAATCTGATTCTCTATGTTAAAAGGAGTCTGTCTTCTTCCAAGGTCCTAATTCATGCAGTCATTCACAGATTAGGATATGTGGTCATGAAAACACACACATACCAAAAAAAAAAAAAAAAAAAAAAAAAAAAAAAAAAAAAAACCTCAAGAATAACACCTCAAAATAACCAAGCCAGACACAAAACTCCAAAATTATTTGACATCCTTTGCTGATATGAGAAGGAGGTATCATAGCAACCCTGGTCCTAAGTCTCATTCCTGAGCATGAGCAGGATCTAGCCAAGAGGCATTTGTCTTTGGGGTATGAGCTAATCCTAGATACTGATGGAAGTACAAGGTAATTCTTTACATATTTATTTATATAAAACAAACCACTTTAATAATATAAAGAGATGCTAAGACACAGAGTTTCAGTCTGGGGAAATTAAAACAGAATTTTTAAAAATGCTAGTATACATGAGTAACACACAATGACCCTCCAAATGAATTTTAAGTAAATGCAGAATTAAGCTATTGTTTTTACTACTTAGGCTTTAGATATAATCCAAATTTTTTCTTCCTTCTGCTTTTAGAAACATAATTGCCACTTATAAGCAATTTGAAATGATTAAACATACATGTGCACACAGGCACACACACATAAATATAGCTAAAAAATCTAAGAATCAAACTTTCTTACAATTCATAGTAAGTTACTTTCTAATTGCATACTTCTTTTATATTTCTTGTAAAGTTAGTCTATAATTCTGAAAATTATGATCTGATTATTTATAGAGCAATTGCCATTAAAAGCACATTCTGAAAGCTTCATTAGCTTAACTACCTTGACTCAGAATAATAATTAAATAAATTCATCATGTAAATCATCTTAATTTGGTATTAAAGAAGCTTGATGAGAATAAAATGGCAGCATTGTTGTATTTTCAGGTATCTTAAATCGAGACATGTTTGGGAGTTAATCACAGAGAACAAATCCACATTTCTGAGCAGATTTAATTTTAAAGTTAAATTTATGTCATTTGTGTTTGAAAAAGAAATTTTAGCTCACACAATAATTTCAAACTAATCCCAAAAAAATTGAAAGTAATTTTTTTTAAAGTTCAGTGAAAATAATTAGAATAACATAAGACAGCAGATACTCTGGGGAATTTGGCATTCAGACCAAAAACACTGTTAATGGGTTTTCTAATTAAAAGTCGGCATCATAAAAATTTAACCACCAAATTTAATTTCCCACTAAGTATAGTTTTACATCATTCTTATTAAAATATGTTTTATTAGATTTCCCAACTAAATTAAATGGTAAAGCAGTAGATGCTTTTATTGTTAGTTCATATGCCTTAATAATAATGCATAAAACTATCAGATTCAGTCTAAATAGATGCAATTTAATCAGTAGCCTATTTTTACAAAAATGTTACTCACATATCCACTGAGCAGTAAAACAAGATTGAATATAAACAGTAGTTACATGTCCTTTCCGTACATGTTCTTAGCTTATATCCAATATGTATAATTTTCAGCAGTTAATCCTAAGCAGACTCTACATCTTAGGTCATGAGAGACATATTTTTACAATAGGAGAACCCCCACCCATGGCAACTGTCCTAAGAAAGGACAGAGCTGAACCCTGCATGACCTCACAAAGGAATTCTCATTCTGAAAGAAACTTAGAAAATTCTAGGCAGAACAGGGTTGAGCATGAGCTTTGCACCTGACATGCTGCCATGGGGAACTCAGGGGCAAGAACTGAGGAGGGAGAAGAGGTACTATTGGAAGCTCTGATTTGCAACATTTGTCTCCTTTGATGGGTTTCAGAAGGGCGTGTGAGGTACCTCTTAGTAGTCTGTACATTTAAAATGAATTGTAATACAGGAGGATAATTCTGCCAGTTCAGCACACAATCTAAACTCAGACAGAAGAACGTGTATATTGCATACCTCTCTACTTACTTATTTATCGCATAACTAGAGCAATCTATTATAATCGACTCTATTTATACTCCCCAAGGCTGCTGTCATTCCACTTGTATAGGAAACCCTGCTAACTGAACTAGAAATTCGTCCAGTCTCAAGAATTATTTGATTTGATATTCTTAATGTCCATATTATTTTAGAGCTGTTTACAATAGACCAACGGAATTCATATAGTTTTAACATTTTATTTATTTTTGTAACAACATTAACTAATGCTAGGATTCAGGTCACATGTGGAATAAAGAGGATTATTACACTTTCTGCCACTTAATCCTATCCATCTTCTACTGAAGGTTCAAACAGTTACTTTTCAGAATTGTACCTCTGAATGATACATAGATTCTTTCTGATTACACTTAAACACTCTTCCTCTTTCGGGTATATTTTACATGATACATGCTTTTGAGGGAGAGAAAAATGCCCACACTGGAAGCAAATTGACTCAAAAAAAATGTTTAATAAGGAAACTTACTCTTCATTGTTAAATTGATTCAATTTAAAATCACCATCTAGACAAACCTAAGAGTGTGTCACTGAGGGTATTTCAAGACAAAATTAACCGAAGAAGAAGCCTTTCTGAATGCGAGCAGCATAAGACCAGGGACCCGTGGCCTCACTGACTTAAAATATGGAAAGAGCTGAGCAGCAGAATCCTTCCCTGTCTGCTTTCTCTTCCCGTAGTACCTACCCCACTGGGATATATTGTATCTACTCTAAAACTCCGAGACAGGATGCAACAGTGCCTGCTTGTCATGTGATAGTGTTACTTCTTTTTTTAAAAAAACTTTATTTTAAAAACAAAGATAAAAGAAAAAAAATTTTAAACATTTTTGCATAAATGTATACAAATACAATTGTGTCAGTGCTTGGCTTTTTTTTTCTTTTTTTAAGGTTTGATACTCTGCATTAAGGTCTTACTATTTAGAATGAGCAAAAAGTACATGTAAAACAGGGTGTAACCCAGAATTTGTCAACATGTTCTTGGTGTATAAGGATTGAGCATGACTTTTTTTGTTTGTTTTGTTTTCTTGAACTTCACACAGTCTGTGAGTTGTGATAATGTTACTTCAAAGAGAAAACTACTTCAATAAAGAATGCAGCTGACTTTAATTATCGGATGGTTTAGGGGGTCCTGTTTTACACCATAGCCTGGACTTGTCTTAAACGCTACATTTTCAATTTTCAACCTCCAGAGTTCCTGACAATTTAGGCTACCATACCTCATAGAAAATGATTTATACAATTATTTAATTATCACAAAGTTAATATTTCTAGTTAAAAGAAACTTCTGTTATCAGTGAAATAGGTACCGAGTCACATAATTTTTTCTAATTAATCCTGATTGCTGTAAGATCATGCATATACATATATGTTTACAGTATATTTGTACTTGGATTAGCCACTAAATTCCAACTTAATGTTTTCTATTTTAAAAATTACTTTTATTTTTTAAAGTCCAGTCATTACTCCTCTCCCAGTGTGCTTTTCTACAGCTCCTCACCCCACTCCTCTCCCCACCCCCACCCCATCTCGAAGAGGATGTCACAAATCATCTGACGGGTTGAAGCATATCAAAGTATTTTATGAAGCAAATATTATGAAAAAAATAGGGAATTTTTAGTGATAGTAAATGAACCATACATTTCTAAATGCTAAGAGAATTATTAAATCTATTCTTGAATTTTAAAAATTGCCTACTAAATATATTTAAAGCTAACATTAGTTAGATGATGTAGCTGTTGAAAACTTATCCCGTAGGACTTTCTTCCCCTTTGCTTTGTTTACACAATGCCACCCTCATGCATGTGTCCTCGCAGATACTGTTAAGAAATTCTTTATCCAGTAATGAAGTGATAGCCATAAACTCCATAACATTCAGTAGATGGCAGAACATATTGGGATGGTGCATGTTCCAGAAGAGTCGATCCTTCAGTGACGTCATAACTGCCTTCATGTATGAGAGCTTGCTGATGTCTATAGGACGATACAGCCATCTGGTGATACATTGCTCAATATGTGTCTCTGTGTGACTATAACAAACATGACACAAAATCATATTTGCCTTGAAGTAAAACCTCCAGTTTGTAGTATTGTCTGAGTAGTTATACCACAGTCAAAAGGCAACCCACAAACACTACGTGTATGAAGTTACTACCAACATCATAGAAAAGTGTTTAGAACAAAAACATTCATTTCTGTTGTAAATCTTAAAGCTGATAAATATTAAGATCAAATAATCATAAGGATGTTCCTCAACTTCCTGGGACAGCCCTATTTATCATGTTGAAGGCAAAAAGAGGAAAACCAACAGCTCTCCATGACTACAAAAAGAGAGAAATAATCTGATATAACAGTTGTTGTTTTTTCTTTTTTTTTAAGTTGAATCATAAGCAAAAAGTACATGTAAAACAAAACATTTACATGGAAATAGTCAAAGTTTTCTTAGTGTGTATAGATTAGACATAATGATTTTTAAATACCAAAAATTGCCACAAGGCTATCTTCTTAGCTGTTGGGTTATTAATGTTATAAGGTCTAGGTGTACCACACTCTGAGAGGGTGCTATACACTTGGTTTTTTTTTGTTTGTTTGTTTTTGTTTTTGTTTTGTTTTGTTTTTCCCTATGGACTGAGGCTTCCACTTTTTGGCCTTTCTTTTTTTGAGCTTCATATGATCTGTGACTTGTTTCTTGAGTATTCAGAGCTTTCTGGGGCTAATATCCAATTATCAGTGACTGCATATTATATCTGTTCTTTAGTGATTGGGTTACCTTACTCAGGATGATATTCTCTAGATACATCCATTTTCCTAGGAATTTCATAAAGTCATTGTTTCTAATAGCTGAGTAGTACTTTATTGTGTAAATATACAACAATTTTTGTATCCATTCATCTATTGAATGGCACCTGGTTTCTTTCCAGCTTCTGGCTATTATAAATAAGGCAGCTGTGAACATGGTGGAGCATGTGTCCTTATTGTATGTTGGAGCATCTTTGGGGTATATGCCCAGAAGTGGAATAACTGGGTCTTCAGGTAGGACTATGTCCAATTTTCTGAGGAACCACCAAACTGGTTTCCAGAGTGGTTGTACCAGCTTACAACCCCACCAACAGTGGAGGAGTGTTCCTCTTTCTCAGCATCCTCCCCAGCATCTGCTATCATCTGAGTTTTTGATCTTAGCCATTCTGACTGGTATGAGATGGAATCTTAGCATTGTTTTGATTTGAATTTCCCTGCTGACTAGGGATGTTCAGCACTTCCTTAGATGCTCCTCAGCCACTTGATATTCCTCAATTGAGAATTCTTTGTTTAGCTCTGTACCCCATTTTTTAAATTGAATCAGGTACAACTCTCTTCTTAGAAGGCAGTAAGATATATCCGAGTGGTTTACATACAGTATTTAATTTAGAAAAGCACATATATGGCTTTTTAAAAAACAATTGACCCTTTCAAAGGGAATCAAATGCTTGAGTAAATCAAAGCTTCATGTCTGTCCGGAAGGCTGATGCCCCTGTCCTAGGCAACTTCAGAAAACAAGGATCAGATATATCAGGCATCTCAGGACCAAGAAACGACTCAGGGGGCAAATGTTGTTGAGAGTGCTTCGGGAAATGCAGGGTCTGAGATTTAAAGGTAAGTACCTATGGGTGGCATTTTTTTTTTTTTTTACTTAGAATCTATTTAAATGGATGCCATAGCATGAAACTTAACAAACAGCTGTCTCTGGATTCGCAAGGCTGTGGGCTGTTAGATCCTGACATGTTTCCTGGAACTCTGCAGGCCACAGTCATTGCATACCAAAGTTGTATTCACAAGCTCCCTAAGTTTCATGGCAGTGTTGAGGAGCACATCCTTACAGGAGCAAAGTCAAGGTAGGCAGAGCTGTGAGGTGAATTTAACCCAGAGATGGTCTTCTAACTCTATTAAGCTGTTTAAATGCTGCAATGTGGTTTCTTTAAACCAAAATTAAGGGTAGAAGGTTTCCTATGCAAAGACTGTTACTTTTATGTATTTTAAATATGTTTGGCTGTGGTTTTAAACATGGTTTATGTGTTTCTTCTCTTTTATATTTTTACTGAGGGAGGGAAGCAAGATGACAATCAAATAAGCAAAAGAAACTTCCTGTTCTATGCCGATCTAGAAATACCTTCACATGAACGCTTCATTTGGTTTCAGGCCTCTAGACTGTTGCTTAATTATCTAACCCAGGGCAAAGCATTCTCTTACCTTTCCTCCCTGTCTCCAATACACCACAATCTGATGCCGAGATTTTAGATCTATGATAACCATATTGAAATAGAAACAGAAAAGAAAAACTTTAAGTCTTCATTCTCATTGTACATGGTGCGCAATAGAGACATTATGTAAACCTGCCTACGTTACAATTTCTGGAATTTCGAAAAGCCACAACTTCCTACTTTAGCCTCTTTGGTGAGTATTTTAACTTCTTGCTAAAGAAAAAAAGAACATTTTACTGTGACTTTCAAAATGTTGTTCAGATTTTAGCAATCATGTCTGTTTAAGTTTTAACTGGTCATGGTGAGGCTGAGACAGAAGGACTAGGAATTGAAGGCTAGTCTGGGATGTGTGAAACTATGTCACAACGAAACAACATGCAAAAACATACAATGACAACAAAAGATTTTATACATAGCAAAACTGAAGTTTTATGCAATTTTTGCAATAGCTTAACCCAGGGTTTCTCCCAATGCTTTCAGCACAGAAGATGGATGTGTACAGACAAAGGTCTTGCTCTGTCACCGTGAAGTATTACTTTTGCACAGTTTGCTATCACATGTATCTTTTGAACCTTAAATTATATCCTATTAATACTGAAAATGCTGCTCACTCAGACAACCCTCTGTCAAGCCCACTGTAGGGACTGTGATCACTATAAGGAAAATGAGAATCAAAGAGCATTCCTATGCTTGTGTGTGTCTACGGTGGCGCAAGCTCTTCTTTTCCCTGTGGGCTCTCCTCTGCTGGTCATCCTCTCTCTGCACAGACTCCTCTTCCTTGCCTATGTCAGTCATTTGTGACTGGTGAGCCATTTGCACCCCTACCAAGCCAGGATGCCATTGTCATATCTGGAGATGGTACACTTGTCTGAGAAAAGGTGTACTACTATGCAATCAATAGTTGGAAAGAGGCTGCTAGATATTTACCAAAAACAAGTCAGAGATCAACAGTGTGGAGGATTAGAAGTTCTGCCTCATGAACTCTATACGGGGCCCACATCAGGATGCTCACCCAACATTAGACAGGCTATACCACAAGTCCTTACCTTCTTATACTGTTTAAAGATTAATGTACACCATCCACAAAGAACTAACGTATCCCAAGCTAACTAGGACTTAGTTCTTCACACATCCAAAGACTTAAAAACAAGAGAAATATTGAAATTTCTATTATTAAAATGTTAATTTTTGAAAAGCAAAATAGTCTTTCATACACATCATTCATGAGTTGGGTCTATGCTTGTTAAAATGCCTTATTCATTTTTTTTTGCTCAGCATTATATACAAACATCAGCACACATATTTATATACACTGGGTGATAGTTTATATACACAAATGTATTAATATACACATATGTGTATATAATTTACATGTGAAAGAAAGCAATGAGGTATGAACAGCTTGAGATAAAGAGCATACTTTAGTTATAAAACAAGTATGATAAAGTAGCACAAGTGTGTATAGGGGTGCTCACATGAGTGTGTGAATGCACATGGGTGCACTCATGGGTTAAAGGGAATTGCCCAGTGTGATGTTGGCATGGATAATTTAAGAGAATACCATTATCAGGGAAAAGGAAAGAAAACATGCAAAAACTCATTTTACAAACCATAATTATAATGGAAAGCTAGACCTTAATTATTTAAATGATGGAACAAGTAAGACAAATTTAAACTGGAGCACATGACAGGAAACTCATGGTGGAAGAACACTTATAAATTAATAATTTCTGAAATTTAGAAGAGGAAAGGGTCATGAATGAGAAAATAATGTGGCTTCACATGGAAAGTTCTTTAGGGAGTGTTAATATGTAGAAGACGGATAGAGGGAGGTAGGAGTGTTAGTAAGTAGAAAATGGATAGAGGGAGGTAGGAGTGTTAGTAAGTAGAAAATGGATAGAGGGAGGTAGGAGTGTTAGTAAGTAGAAGATGGATAGAGGGAGGTAGGAGTGTTAGTAAGTAGAAGACGGATAGAGGGAGGTAGGAGTGTTAGTAAGTAGAAGATGGATAGAGGGAGGTAGGAATGTTAGTAAGGAGAAGACGGATAGAGGGAGGTGGGCATCAGCAGATATTTCCTTATAGATAGAAGAGCTTGCAGAAGAAAGCTGGGGGCTCGTTCGATGCAGATGGGATTGAAGATAACATGATTGGATTTGCTCTCTTAAGTGGTGATTGTGTATAAAGCTAAGAAATACACTCAACACTTGTGAGCAGAAACTGGAGAGGGTCTCTCGGGGAAAGCAAAGAGCTTGTGATGTTAGTATTGGGTGCTGATTCTAATAATCCATCTGGAGGGGAAAAAAACCTCTCAATGGATCGGTGGACTAGGAGAGACTATGCCAAAGAAAACTGAGTGAACAGCAAAAAGCAGAATTCCTACGGCATCAAAGGGGGATTAGGAGGAGTCTGGGGAAGCTCTAACTAAAGTTAATGGGTGTTTTCCATATTGTTCCATAGCATCTCAAGTCGAAATATACTTTATGACATGAGTTCTACTCTAGCCATAAAACACAACTGGCAATTTCAATCAAATAGTGATGAGTTTTCATGGTTAGAGACACAGTCCTGAGACGAACATTCTTTACTTTCTTCAGAATTATGTATGAGCAGAGTAAGAATCAAATAGAAAAAGTCCACTAACAAAGAATTGAGCAGTGTGTGTGGACTATTTTGGGTTTTTCTGGTGTATGTGTGTGTGTGTTATTCTGTGACACCATTATTGTGTGAGGAATATCTATTTTACAGTAAAGTGACAAGAATTTCTTCATAGTATTCCCAAATGAAAGCTTTTGTACTGAAAAACTGTGCTGTTGTTTAGCAAATCAGACATAACCTTGAAGTCCCACTCAAAGTTCTCTTCTCTTATAAATTGCAATGTTGTAACTTCCACTCCACTCAAACTCTTCAGATATGTAGAAAAGAGAAGTACCCATGACAGGGATGTTCACATATTTAAAACTACGGATGCCTTAAGTCTTTCTGGTGTGTACAGACTGCAGCACCTGAAACACTGACAACCCCTAAAACTAGGTTTAAAGAACAGGTCCCCCCCCCAACACACAAAAAATGTCAAGAAAACCTTTTTCCTATCTTCAGATAAAGTGAAAAACTTACCAGTCAAAAGAGCAATGCCAACTTACAAAACTGAAATCAGAAACTGAATGAATTCTTTGGTTTCTAGTTATAAAGCTTAATCTTATACCTGCCATTGTATTAATCTTCATCAAATTTAATACAAAGTCTTCAAAAAGCTTCGAAGTTCCTTGAGGATATCAGGCCTGAAGTGTTGGCCATCCATTGACTTTATAATGTTCAGCTTTATTCCAAAATTAAACAAAGAGAAGACTTAGGAATATTTCTGAGATTGAAAAATAGAAATAACAACCTTCCTTTCCCCTTGAACAACAGAGGAGTTCAAGATCACAGCAAAGTCATTTCCTCCTGTAGCATTTCTTTAAGAAAATTATCTTTAATATTGTGTCATTTATATTTGGAACTTGGCTGTTAGGTTAAAGAAAATTGAACCATCTTTAAATTCTTTGTTTTCTCAAATATAAATGATGGCACAAGAAACCAACACCAGAAAACGTTATCATAATTATCCAACTTCACAACTGCAGCACATTTTATATTTGAAAAGAAAAACATGGATGTGCTTGGGTTTCATAACTGACATCTTTTTATAAATCAGTCTAACACTTTAATTTTGAAAAGAGTACTTCAATCTAAAAATAATAAAGTGGATGACATAACCTGAGTGCCCAAAAAGTGTCTCCATAGAGACGGATTTTTTTAATGGACACAAGAGTGAAGAGGAGGTTGTGATTTTAATAGACTCTTACTCACTGCTGGGTCTCACTGCTTTGTCTGCTCGCTTGTTCGTGAGGAAAGGCTTACCATCTTGTTGGCCAGGGAGAGTCTGGGGACTATGCATTCTCTCTTCCAGATTGGAGCTGAGGTCAGAGTTCACGGCAGACATGCGTGTTGAATCACTCATATCAAATTCATCACTTTCTATTGAACTTTCGTCCTGAAATGGTTTGAAAATATGATTAGACACTGTAAAATTTAACTGTGTGTAAAAAAGTAACTGTTCTGCCTATGTGCTTAATGAGAGGCTAGCCAGTTCATAAATGAGTATCAGCCTCTATAAAACATGATACCTGTAATAGATGTGTAAAACAACAAATCATGAAATTCTTCCTTCAAAAAATGTTTTTAAAAATTAGACATTCAAACAACTTACTGTGCAGTGTATTCCATTGCAAAATGTGTTTTTTAAAAAAGTAATTTGGGAATTATCTTAATATTGAACTATTCTTGATAAATAGTTGTCATTAAGGGATGATCATAAAACATAATAAAAAGGAAAATCTAAGTTTTACTATAAACAAAATGACTTGGTAAATTTTATAAGCACATGTGCATATTTATAAGGATATATTGTATAACATAGTAAGAATATTTCATCTACAAACAGGATGAACTCCAAGTATAAATGAAGATACATGCATAGATTTGACATATGTATTTGATACAAATAAATAAACTCTTAATCTATTGTACAAATAAAGATGATAGACAGATTATAGATAAAGAATATATACTATATAGATAATAGATATGTAATAAGTTATAAGTAGACAGAGAGATGCTAGATAAATAAATGATAGATGACATTTAGATGCTAGGTACATAGAATGAGATGATATATATATATATATATATATATATATATATAGATAGATAGATAGATAGATAGATAGATAGGTAGGTAGACAGGCAGACAGACAGACAGATAGTTAAGCAGATAGGCAGAAAAATAGACAGATAATAGACACATAGATAGATAGATAGATAGATAGATAGATAGATAGATAGATAGATAGATAGATAGATAATGTAGGGATGATAGATGGTTCCTAGAAGCGTAGATGATCATTTGTAGATAAATAATTCGAAGCTATATGATAGGCAGAGCACTGAATTCATAAAAGGACTTCCATATAACTGTGTAAAACTCATTCACTAAAAGTCAGGTGACAAAATTCTCTAGCAATTGGTTAATTTAGAAAACCACCACTCAAAGAGCACACAATAAGGGACCCATGGCTCCAGCTGCATATATAGCCAAGGATGGCCTGTTTGGAATCAATGGGAAAAGTCCTTGGTCTTGCCAAGGCTCAATGGCCCAGTGTTAGGGAGGGAATGGGTGGATAGGTGAACACCCTTATAGAAGCAATAAGAGAGGGAGGTTGAAAGAGAGGGTATAAGGTGATGGAGAGAAACCAGAAAAGGGGATAACATTTGAAATGTAAATAAAATATATCCAATAAAAAAGGAAAAGTCAATTGTAAACAATTAATATAGAAACTGGTATATTTTAATTTTGAGATTATATAATAATTATTATATTTCCCTTCCCCTTCCTCAATCCAAATTTGCCCATATACCTCTCCTTGCTCTTTTCAAATTGATGGCCTCTTTTTTCATTATTTTTGGTTAAATTCATGAATGTGTTTATTTACAAAAACTTTCTTAAACATAACCAGTTTGGTGCATATATAATGTTACTTGTTTTTATGTTTTCAGTGAATAAGAATATAGTACTGAATAATGAGTTGCTGTGCTCTTCCTAGGGAAGACTACTTCTTCAACTCTTAGCATTCTTTATTAGACTATTGATTAAGGATGAGACTTTGCAAACGTCCAAGGAAAGAAGGCAACTAACAGGCCTACACAGCTATGACACCTATTGCCACATTAATTACCAGCACACTAAATATGTATACATTGAGGGTAATGAACAGCTGTCTAATTGCACGTAGGACCCATTCAACAAGAGGAAAACATATATGGTACTGGAACCCTGATAACTATTCAGTTGCTATACATAGTAGAGAAGAATCTACAACCACTAATGTACTAAGCTAGCATAATTCCCCAACAACAACCTAAACTTTACCTTCTTTCCACTGGTAAGTCTAATCCTCACCCCTCATTAAGGAAACGTCGCTTTGAAACTAGGATACATTGCTCCAATTTTACTGAAGCTAGGAATTTATCATTTTACTTCAAAGTTCTTATTGCTTATCCAAATTAATTAATTAATTAATTCTTTACTAATTAAAACATGCTGTTAGGTTTGTGAGTGTCTTTTTTTTTTTTAACAAACTAAGAACTTATTCCTTCAGGCTTCAATTTCTTCATATTATCAGTCCTTTCTTGTAAGCCATCTCACCCTAGTGATTCTCTTGGATTTATCTCTGAATTCTGTTGATATGGATGGAAACCATACTTGTCAGACTTTATGGTTATGAGGTGTAACCATTGAAACACTTTTCTAACCCTAAAACTAGTAATTAAAAGTAATTATTTAATGGCTTATTTATTTTATTTATAATTATTACCTATATATAATATATTGATTTATAACCATAAATGTATTTATAATTTATGTTATAATTATTTATCATTGGTTCATGAATATTTTGGGCAGTTATTGTCAGGTCAGAAGACAGCTTGCACTTGCATTGCTTCCTTCCATGCTGTGCCTTCATCCTGAGGACAGAACTCATTGAGTTTGGCATGAAACACCTTTTACTTACTTAACTATCCTGCCAGATCACGTATTTATTGTACATAACACAGCTGCTGAGATCTACCTGAGTAAAATTATTTCTACACAATTTATATAATATATAAAATGTGTGTGTTTAAAGAGCTAAACGCAAAGTTTCAATCATGTTCTTTGTTCTGTGAAATGACTGTAAAATGCCTTGACATTGTAGCTAATCAGTATATATTCATAATCATTAAATAACATTTTTAGCTGTGAGTGGAGGTGAACCTCAGTAATCCCAGCATTCAGGAGGCAGAGTCAGATGAATCCCTGTGAGGTCTACAAAGCAAGTGTAGGACAGCCAGGGGTAAACAAAGAATCCCTGTTTAAAAAATAATAGATAGATAGATAGATAGATAGATAGATAGATAGATAGATAGATAGATAGACAGACAGACAGATAAAACCTTTGTCAACATACATTTTTAGAAGTTTGGACATATAATTGTAAGCTTTTATAAAATAATGTTTTTAAGATTTATGTATTTATTTATTTATTATATGAGTACACTGTTGCTTTCTTCAGACAGACCCAAAGAAAGCATCAGATCTCATTACAGATGATTGTGAGCCATCATGTGGTTGCTAGGAATTGAACTCAGGACCTCTGAAAGAGCAACCAGTGCTCATAACCACTGAACCATCTTTCCAGCCTGGATTGTAAGCTTTATGTTAAATTTAACTATTGGCCTTAATTTGGTTTCTACTGTTGTGATAAAGACCATTACCAAAAACAATCTTTGCAATGAAAGGATTTATTTAGCTTATACATCTCAAGCCATATCCCACTAAGAAAAGTCATAGCAGAAATTCTGAACAGAAAGTTAGAGGCAGGAGGAACAGAAACAGAGACCACGAGAAACATTGCTTATTGGCTTGTTCCCCATGGCTTGATTAGTTGGCTTTTTTATCTACCCATAGATGGTACAACCCACAGTGGATGGTCCCTTCTACATCAGCATTAACTAAGAAAATGCCCGATAGGCTTGCCTACAAGCAATCGGATGGAAGCATTTACTTAATTGAAGTGTCTCTCCCAGATATGTCCAAGTTTGGGTCAAATTAACAAAACAACCAGCACATCTGCCATGAATTTCTGATCTTTTAAAGCACTGAGTTTAGTTGATCACAATGTATAATGTTCTTGATTTGTTTCTGGATTTGGTTTGCAACTATTTTATTAAGTAGTTTTGCATTAATGTTTATATGAGAAATCAGTCTTAAGTTCTCTTTTTTTTTTTTGTTGAGTGTCTGAGCTGTGGCTTCATAGAATGAGTTTGTCAGTGCTCCTTCTATTACTATATTGTGAAATAGTTTGAGGAGTATTGGTAATAGCTCTTCTTTGAAGGCCTGGCAGCATTCTGCAATAAAACCATCTGGCTCAGGGTACTTTGCGGTTGGGAGACTTTTTTTTTTTTTTTGACTGGTTCTATTTTATTAGAGGTTATAAGGCTGCTTAGTTTATCTGGTCTTGATTTAACTTCAGTAAGTGGTGAATTTGGTTTTCATAAAATGGCTAAAGCCCTTGTATATGGGTTCATCTCTTATGATACTTAATTAACTGGTTCCATCTTCCTCATTCTACATATGCCCCCACAGAAATAAATATAATCTTAAGTGTGCCCTTTATTTTATAAATGTATCTGATCATGAATCAAATGTCCTCATTCTTTAACAACTAAATTTCAACTTCTCCATTTTTTCTTAAACTTCTGACAACTTCTCCAACAAACTTACTGTTGCTTCCTTTATACCTGAGGAAATGGGATGAAACAGGAATATATCTGTAGGCCCCCTCACCATTCACCTCCTACTATTGAGACTTCTTTTCTGTGGTCCATTATAAAGCCAACTCTCCCAGATCAAAAAGCAAAAATACATTACAGGAAACAAAGCTGGAAGGACAGAAACATTCAAGTTCTTTAACGTTGGACATGAAACTACAAGTTTTAGCAATTTATCTACTAACTTCCAGTCTTGTTTTAGTCTAATATCTTCCTACTATGAGCAGATTCCTCCTTTCTGGTAAGGTATATTCTTTAGTATTTTATGGTGGAAGTCTGTAATTAGCTTTTTTATTTTGCAGGGGCTTACAGTGAAAAGATAGTTTTGAGTATCAGAAGGGACTTTAAACATCTCATCAGTCTTGAAAATGAAAGACTATGGAGGACTTTGATGTTAGATACATTTAACATTATGGTATTGGCATGAGCCTATGGAGACCAAGAAGTAGAATGTGGTAGTGAATGTTGTTCAGAGACTCAGCTGCTTGAACACATCGTTCCAAGTTGATGGCACAGCTCTGGTAGGTTTAGGAGGAGTAACCTTGCTGGTGAAAGTGTGTAACTGGGGATAAATTTTAGCTTTCAAAGCCATGTGCCATCCTTAGTGTGTTCTCTGTTTGGTGTTTTCAGTACATGGTGACAGTCTTCAGCTATCTGCTCCTCCTTCCCTGCATGGGCTGTCATAGATTCTGACCCTGAAACTATGACACTCATCCTTCTTGGGAAACCTACAAGAACTTTCTTTGATAACTTGCCTAAGTCATGGTTGTTTTATTGCAGCAATAGAAAGTAACAACACACATTTCTTTCAGTTTTCTTCAAATTATGTCACACATATCTTCATTTATCCATTTATTCCTTTCATTTATTCATGAAATCTTATCATCGAATCCAGAATCTCGGATGCTTGAAGTGAGTTCTGTACAGCTGATTTGCATTTTTAAGGAATTCCTTATTGATGTTCCTTTCTTCTTTTAATAGAGTTTAGCAATGTTTAACGTGCCTTGTCTTACTGCTTATTTTCTTTATTGTTCTTAACTCCTCACTGAAAGACATGCTTCAAAAATACAGACTCTTTGTTAATTCATTTCTAAGAATAATTGGAAAGCATTCAGAAAATATTGGTGAATTTATTGGATTAATGCTCATTTAAATTTAAATACAACTTTTAATGAAGATTTACCTCATCATTTTAGTTCAATATGCTTATCTAATTCAGCTTCCCAAACCTGTAATAGTTATATTTTTCTAAAATTTTATAAATACTCTAATAAGTAATTTCTTTGAATATTTTAACAGTATGCGTCCAATTTAATAATTTCAAACTGTGACAAGGATAATTTTTCTAATTATCATTTTTGAGGGCTATGCTTTTTAGTTCGAAATGCGCGTGATGCTTTAGAACCAAAAGGACTTTTAAAACATAGGTTGTATGATTGGTATGAAGCTAATCATAATTTGGGGCTGAATTAAGTGTATTTGACCTCCAAATTAGCTACAAATACTGTGTGGCTTTCACATTTCTATGAGGTGTTATTCCTTCTTTCAGTTCTGCAGTGATTGGGGTGCCAGTCACTTCATTCCTGGGAACAGACTCAATTGTTGTTAGTTTTCTGGTACTATCTAATGCAATACACACACTACGTGGCTATTCTTAGAGAATGAACACCAGATAAAATCTACTGATCAAGATGAAAACTTAGTCAAGTACAGAGAAAACAAAAATATTAAATTTTATGAATAAAGTGTCCAAAAGTCTATTTTAATAGGCCTAAATTGTGTTTTACAAAATCTAGGTTTTAAAAAGTAAGCATCTAAATACACATCCTGTTACAGAAGGAACGTATTAGTTTGAAGGTCTATTTCCAACTCAGAAAATAGGAATGCTTCTACTCTTTATGATGATGACTACTTGATAAACATTTATTTAACTCCTACAGTACATTGACTAAACCTTTGCTTTTTTGTAAAGAATACAAATATCTACACACACACATACTTACACACACACACACAGCCACACACACATATAGAGACATACACACATTTAACCTGACAAAAGCACACAAAAATACACACAAAAATACACAAATGAAAATTGACATACATACACACACACACACTTAAATTCTATTACCAAAATGACTTCTAGAAAACATCAATAAACACACTTGATGTCTGATGTATTAAAATATATTCTGAAATATGAAAATATCAGTAATTTAAAGAAATTGTGACAAATTTTCTATCAAAAAATTAAAATGTATAAACAAAAAATCAAATAGAAATTTATTGTCAATTCTGAAGAAGTCTGTCTATGCACATTTACAACCACAAGCCACAAAGTGAGGAGTATGGTGGCCTACAATACCCCATCAATGACTGAAGAGATGGTGCACAAACCATCCCTCATTACGTAAAACCTGCTGTATTTATATTTAGATGCTTCTTTATATCTTGGTCAAGATTCTTCCTAGCTAAATCATTAGGCGAAGTACTTAGCTTTTTAAAAGGTTTTTTATCTACAATGGCCATTTTAAAAGAAATTGATTCTGCAACAAATCTGTTGGTTTTCCTTAATAATGTGCAGCGCTCACTCTGGTTGACTCTATGGGAAGCCCAGGAGGAACCCAAGAAACGCAATAATAAAACACATTTCTCTTTATATAGACCCTATGTCGAAATATGTGATTAAATATTTTGGTGTATATATCTTGAACTCATGAAACCATTGATACTGCTTAATTTCTGTAATAAAAAAAAAAACTCATATCTTGATGTTTTATAAAAATCAAGCTTTAAATAACAGTGATACCAAAAAAATTACCCTTTGTGTTTTAAATTTGTGTTACAGTATTGTTAATATTTAGTTTGATGTTAAAACAGTCAGATACTTCTATGGAAAAAAAAAACCTTAAAAGACTTGAAAAATATATAAATGTGATTGATAGAGAAACGGTTGTATTTGAAATCATCTTAAATTGGATTTTCAGTTTCAGTTTCTCGGAGAAGATGGATTCAGAGCTTCCCTGTCCTTGGATGCTCAAGACTTTTTAGCTCCTGGCTGAGACTGCCTCGGTGGAAATGTAGTGAAGAAAAAGACACTTCCTCATATAGCACTAAGGAAAACAGATTCATCCAGCATCTCTGCATCTAGGATGTGGGCATCATTGCTTTCTAAAACAATGAGGTCCCAAGGACATATAAATTACAGCTTTCATGTGGCACCACACTTAATCCCTTAGTTGTGGGTATAGAGCTTTGTTCTCATTTGTGTATGATGCAATCATATATGTTTCCAGTTTACCTCATCTTGCTGTGAGTTTAGCAGCTGCAATTTCATGTGCTTCATGTATGCCATGGTGATTGGCATGTTGTAGTCGATCATGCTGGTCACCAGTGTAGGAGGCTTTCCGTTATCTGCAACAGAACATTTGAGGCCTGTGATGAATGCAACACGGTGCTCCAGCTTCATCTTCAGCGTGAGCCAGTATGTTTAATTAAATACAGTCTTCAGCACATTAATGACTGAAAACTCTGAAAGCTCTATAAATGAACTGCATAAAATATAGCATGCAAATTTCCACAAATGGTATTGGCCCAATTTAACAGCATGGACAAATCCACTATATGTCACTATAAAGTGACTTTTAAATATCCTAAGCAGTGGCCTTTAACTATCCTAAGCAATAACAAATAAATTTATTATGGCAATTAAGCACTTTAAAAATATTTCAAAGCACAACTATTTTATATGTAAATTACTGGGAGTAAAAAAAGTTTCCTTTTTACTTTCTTATAGGATCTAAGCTACTTATCTTTCAAACCATGGCAGAATCTTAAAAGTGCCTATGAGATAAATCTAAATTATTAAGATAACAGTACTTAGGAAAAGTATCTGTATAATTTCAATAAATGTTAAAGCCAAATTGTCATTTTAAAATTTTTAATTGAAGGCATTTCATGTAATCTATGATTTTTGGAAGTAAGAATCTGTAGATTTGAAAGATCATTTTCAGTGTTGAACTTTCTTGCTAAGTGTATTATCTAAATTATCATGAAATAATACCATGCTGAAAATTAAGACGCACACACAGACACACATTTTCTAAAAGATACTTGTATACTTGAAAGTGCCTTCCAGGAATGGATCGTGAATTACTTTTTCAGTGGGTGTTCAGAATCCACTGAACCCTACTTAAATAAATAAAGGGATGTAACTTGTTGAACTGTTTTCTTCCATGTTTTTCATAAAAATGTAAGATACAAATTAATCTTATAAAGAAAATGACATCAGGTCTTATTAGCGGGCACTGTGGCTACCTTTGTGATCGGTTCCATCTGGGTTCAAGTGCATTCTTTTCTGGCACTCGGAACAGCTCATTAGAAACCGTGTCACCGCTTCTCTTGGTAGGAAGGCGTAGCTCTCTGAAATCTGAAAGGATTCACAAAACGTGAGTGTTACTAGAGGAGCAGACTGAGCGGGATCCCACCAACATCACCACTGTCTTTCCCAATCAGACGTTATTCCAATATGGCAGGAAGCACAATGAAAGCATGCACGGCAAACCATGCATCATTTCCAGAAATATCTATCCAGCTTGATCAATGACTCTTAATAACAGCCAACAATGCCATTTGATGGACAAACTGTAGGCTGCATCTGGGTAGATATATGCTTTTTGTTTCTGCATTGCTTTTAGGAAAATAATCACAGTGGGTGGATATTCTCGTGGGTTTCCATCCTTATCGAATATTTCTTTTTACACTTACTCATAGCACAATCAAATTTTGGCTCATTTCATCTCTACATTTTAAAATTTAGACTCTGTGAGAGGCAACGGACTTTAGATTCTGCATACTGATAATTTCTCCATTATTGCTTTAAAACGTTTTAAGAGAATAAAAGTTAAAATCATGGATATACTGCAGCCATCAATTATCGTCTCCACAAAAAAAAAAAAAAAAAAAAAAAAAAAAAAAAAAAAAAATGACACACTTGGGAATGAGCTTGGGCCACATAGATGATTTATTGTAATTCAACTTTTATAATTTATGTCTACAATATCTCATATTGCCAGAGCAGTATTTCCTATACTTTCTACAAAACTTTATGTTCAGAAGGACGATCTTCACTTAGGGAGTAACTGATACTCCTGTTGTGATGATTTGCTTAATCTTAACATTTCAATAGAAGTGTTTCTATCACTAAAGCAAAATAACTCTGCAGTGTAAAATGGATAGATTTTAAGCCTCTTTGTATGAGCTGTACCAACTCAGACTAAGAAATCTGATGCAGACGTTTAGGTTTCTTCCAATATTCTATCACCGACACAAAAAAAGACAGTGAAAAAAACTGAGTTATAGATTAGATGTAAATGTGTGACATAGTTTCTAAGGTATATGTTTAGCTGTTGAAAACACTGATTTATTTCAAGATAGTGTATGGAAAAGAAATTAAGTAGCCAATATATCACTGAGAGAAAGTCTCTGCTGATTCCTTTACTCGTGAGGTCCTTTCTTTTGTTATACCATGCCACAGTAGGAGCAAAGGACTGAAGAAGAAACATATACTGAAATCTAACACTACAAAGCTCATAAAATCTGAGCTTGACACTACTGTCAGTTTGCTTAACTCAGGGTACCCATCACCTCTTAAAAGAAAGAATGGAACAGCTCTCTAATGAGTCCTCAGACCTGTTCAACAAGAGGGAGACCATACTAGTAAAGAGGGAAACCAACCACTCAGTGCTAGGAAAATCATGGCTATTGGAAAAGAATGTACAACCACTAATTTACTAAGTTATCATGATCTCTAATACTAATCTAAATATATTTTCTCATATCCACAGATAAGCGTTGTCTTCAATTTTTACCAAGGAAATTTCTCTTTACAACACATGGAATCTAATCTAAAAATGTGAAAACAATCAAATTGAGTTGTAGAGACCTATGCCAAAAATATATCTATGAAATACTACTCAGAGACCACTGAGTCAGAGGATCAGGTACTTTGCTGTGAGATTGTATTACCCAGTAACATCAGAAGCTATATCCATAAAGTCTTAAACAGCATGGCTGCCCAAACATGAGCTAAACAAGGAATACACCAGTGAACACAGCAAACAAAATGGAGTAACAACCAGGAGGCCTATTCTCTATAAAAAGGTAACCAAGGAAAGTCAAGAGAGAAAGGTTGTTGTCCCCAGGGAAGCACAAGGACCCCTGAAACATATATACTAATAATATTATATGAACACAGCCTATATATTTAAGGTTAAATATGTATATATGCATACATGCATGCATGCAATAACAGTTAATGAAAAGAGGCCATGGGTTTCAGAGACAATGGGTGGGGTATATGAGAGGGTTCAGATGAAAGAAATGAGAGGGAGAATGGTGTAATAAAATTATAACCTCAAAAATATACACAAGAAAAAGAAAAAATAAATAAAAACCCAAAGATAAGAAAGAAGCGTATGTTAAACACTATTGTGAATTAGCCAGATACAAGTAAGTAAAATTCAACACTAAGATTGAACCTAAATCCCTAACTTTCAAAATGTACTTAAAGCTAAGATGTATAGATTGTGAACTATCTGCTTCAAAATACAGGTATATTATGAAAGAAATGAGAAGAACAGGTTGAAAGCATTTGCCAAACTAGGTCGATTTGTTCCTGAGTCAGGTAAAGGAAAAACATACATCTAAAATTTGCTTTCACTCTATTTCCTGATCAGCTTCTTTCTAGATACGCATTCACACAAGAATTTGCCTCCTTTTTTTTTTTTTAAACTTTTACAGAGAAACTTAATACAAGCACTTAATATGTGCTTGGTAGCTATTTCATTCTTGCTAAAAATCAACTTGAAATCTATTTGACAACAGCTCAACATAAAACAAAAGCCTGTGATGCATGCTGCATCTGATATATGGAATTTTAACTCTTGTTAGCCTTCGGGAGTACTGGAGTTAACAGCAGGATTTCAGAGGATTTTCCAGTTGCTCTTGCTTTGCTCGGACACACAGCCCACAGCAGCAGAAGGTGCAGGACATACGGCTCCATGGAAGGCTGTTCACATATGCTATTTTATTTGTTAAACACCCATAAACATTACTCATTTTCAGTTTCTTCAAAACTAAGGCTCCCAGGACTGTCAACAGTGAGAACACCAAAAAAGAGAAAGAAGAGTCCCCCACAGTCATTTCATCATGGAAACAATACCTTAGTTTAAGTAAAAGCCTTCATTAAAAACTGTGGTGCTGGGGTAAGAGAGTACCATGTGTATGGGGTACAGAGCCAGGAAGAAAATCTCAACCAGGAAGGTAGAAACAGAAATGGCAGTTTACATTACAGACTATATGTTACCAGTATTCCCCAGAGCCAGGCAGCGGAGCTTAGAGGGAGAGAGAAGAATCATACTCTCAGTTTGGAACTGGACCCCAGCAGGCTACCGTCACACTCCAGCATTACCTTAGTATTAGCTCAACGCTGAACACTTAGCTGTAATCAGCTTAAAATAATATAACTATGACATGCCTGTTGCAAGCTGCCCAGCAACTACAAAACAAAGCAAACAAAACAAAATAAACAAAAACAGTCCCGGACTACAAAAATGACCAAGGCATAAATGAAGATGGCTTGTGAGTAAGATACTCTGTACTATGTAAAAGTCTGGAAGAAATGAACAAATCTACAATAAATCCTTATTCATAAAGAATTATCCTAAATAGGAATGGATTAAATTTTCCAATAAAAATTCAAAGGGCTGAATGGGTGCACTGAAAGAATGACAAATCCACACGTATCATCAATCCATGATAGATTTGTATTAAATACAGAACTCATACAGACTAAAGGTGATTATGTTTAAAACTAGGCAAATGACAAGCAAAATGAGATGAGTGGCACCATGTGCATCAGACACAACAGAATGGTCACCAAAAGTAAAAATCAGTATCACATTATAAAGGAAATAATGATCAAAAGAATACAATATTGTAAATGAATGCACACTGAACACTGCACCTAAAATATAAAGCAAGTACTCATCTAATGAAAGAGCATGGCAGACAGCAGTAGAACCATCCATTTTACTGATTAATGCATGGTTCTAGCATCCTATGGGTCCATCCATAGAAGTACAAGTCACCCATTCAAAATGGCAAGATATTTATATATTAGATGCATAGATATTCCCAGACATTTCAAATCTCCTATGCAAATGGGGAGTGGATGGTGCATGTCTTTGATGCCAGCCCTAGAGAGAAGATGAAGGCTTCTTCCTTATCTCTATGAACTCAGGACTGGCTTGGTCTACATAGCTAGTCTCATGTCAGCCAAAGCAACATAATAAAACCTGACTCAAAACATCAAATAACCAAAAAATAAATTCTTTGAAAATCATTGTTATACTGAGCTATTCCATGGAATAATAACAGGAAAGATGTCTGCATGGGTTTGGATCAAACACAAGTTTAAAATAAATGCTTTTCACCTACTGTTGTTCAATCTATGGATGTAAACTTCGCATAAGTGGAGGGATAACTATGAAACAACAATGGAGGAGTTCAGTGTCTTCCTTTCAGCTATGAACAAAGGAAAGAAGCAGCAGACGTGAGTGACACTTTAGTTTGAAGAGTGGTTACAAGCAGGCCATTGCACCACCATGACAAAAGAATGTACATCCCTCTCAAGCACACACAACAGCTGCCTGGAGAGAACACATATTATGGACACAAAACAAGATTGAAACCTACAAAGCTATATTGTTTGAAAATGCCGATGTAAAATTAGACTTTATCAACGGGAGGGACTGATGAGATCGCTCGCTCAGTGGTTAATTGGTATTGAAACAGTTCATTTCTCAGCACCTACAACAGACAGCTGGCGACCGCCTGCACTCTGGATGCAAAGGAACCAATGCCTTCTCGTTGCCTCCACAAGCACACACGCAACAAAAGCATGCACACGTGGACAAAAGTAAAAGATCTCTTCTGCAAAGAAAAAAACATATCTGTAGGAAAAACGCTGGAAAGCACATGAGCTCGTGGAAATTAGGCAACACGTTCTTAAGAAATGAACAAGAAGATTAGCTTGAAAGGTAGAATACTTTGAAATGATTGAAATGAAAGAACAAATCATATTGTTGGGATGCAAGACAAGCAGCTCTAATGGGAAAATGCTAGTAACAAGCATCTACATAATGATGAGAAAGAAAAGATTTCAAAACAACAAAAAAAAAATCTAGGGAAAACTGGTTCTAATGCTTTGATCCAATCAAGAATCTGCATGTCCAAATACTAAAGGTCCTTGTCCCCAGTTGCATTTTGATCAATCAATAATGATGACAGCAGCCAGTGGTTGTGAAACAGGAAATAGAGGGGGATCTGTAGAATTGTAAGGGTAGGACATGGGGCAGGGTGGGAGGGGTCAGGGGATCACCAGGATGTGGTGGGAAATGGAAGAGGAGAAAGTGAACAAGCCACATAGGAATTTGGCTAAGTGGTCACTGGCCACTTCCTTGATTATGCAATGAAAACCCTAGGTGATCGTATGTCCACCAGAACACCCCTACGAGAATGCTGAAACAATCACTTGGATTGAAGAGAATGAGCACAGTCAAGAGGCAACAGAAATAACTACCAAGTAGAAAGTTAAGAAAGCAAAATGGTGTCTGTCAGGTTACCCACGGCATGAAGTTTATGTGTACACAGAACTGTAGCTCCACCAAGATGGAATTAAAAAGCAAGCTCAGGGCAAAAATAAGACAAGAGATAGCATTTTTAAAAACTTGCATTTCTACATGTAGTAAACCACCTTCCATTTTATAAATATAATTGAAACAGAGACAAAATAAAATAAATGAGTGCGCAGAACAGGGCGCGGCCCATCCACCACACGGATCAGCAGCACCTAAAGCTTTAAAGACTGGTGAGTAGGAGACCAGGGCAGCCAGGGAGCAGAGAGATTTCTGTGGAGTGAGCACTGTAAGCGCACCCCCAGCCCTGCCTGATCCAGGGACCAGGAACAGAACTTTGGAACTTCTGTTTCCACCCGGCGACTCTGAGGCATAGAAAAGGGCTCAGCCCACCTGCCACCTAGACCAGTGAAGACCCAGGGACACAGACCAGATACAAGGGAAAGGCGAGAACATATCACTGACAACAAAATGGCAAGAGGAAAGCGAAAGAGTATATCCCAAGAAAACCAAGACAACCTGGCAACTCCAGAAGCCAGCTCTCCCACAACAGCAAACATAGGAATGCCAAACACTATAGATAAAGAAGATGCAGACCTGAAATCATACATCAAGATGCTGATAGAAATACTTAAATAAGAACAGGAGGAAAAGCAAAAAGATTCAGAAGCTTTTAAAGAGGAAACAAGAAAAACACTCAAAGAACTAGAGGAAAACAGAACCAAAGAGATGAAGGAATGGAAGAGGGAATTTAAATGAAAATTGACACAATAAAGAAAACACTAAAAGATATAACCCTAGAGGTAGAACACCTAAAAAAGAAATCAAGAGTCACAGAAGCAAGCATTTCCAATAGATTAAAAGAGATGGAAGAGAGAATCTCGGGGGCAGAAGACAACATTGTAAACATAGAAAAAACAGCCAGGGAAGATGCAAAGAACAAAAAGCTCCTAACCCAAAATGTCCAGGATATCCAGGACACAATGGGAAGACCGAACCTAAGGATAATAGGAATAGAAGAGGGAGAAGAGTATCAACTAAGAGGCACAGTAAATATCTTCAACAAAATCGTAGAAAAAAACTTCCCTACCCTCAAGAATGAGCATAAAAGATGCCTTCAGAACTCCAAATAGGTTGGACCAGAAAAGAAATACCTCCCGACACATAATAGTCAAAACACCAAGTGCCCAAAGCAAAGAAAGAATACTAAAAGCAGTAAGGAAAAAAGGTCAGGTAACATATAAAGGCAGGCCAATCAGAATCATACCCGATTTCTCAACAGAGACTATGAAAGCTAGAAGAGCCTGGACAGACATCATGCAGACCCTAAGAGAGCACAAGTGCCAGCCCAAGCTGCTATACCCAGCAAAACTATCAATCACCATCAATGGAGAGATGAAGATATTTCAAGACAAATCAAAATTTACACAATATCTGACCACAAACCCAGTACTACAACGAATTATAGGTGGAAAACCCAATACAATGAGGGAAAACACAACCTAGTAAAAACAAAACAAAAAAAAAAAAAAAAAAAAAAAAAAAAACTCCTAAACAAGAAAACTAAAAGAAGAAAAAGACACAGACACAACTCAACCCAAAAAAGCAATAATGGCAGGAAACAGAAACAACTATTCCTTGATATCTATTAATATAAATGGACTCAACTCCCCAATAAAGAGACATAGGCTATCAGACTGGATACATAAACAAAATCCAGCCTTTTGCTGCATACAGGAAACTCATCTCAGAGACAAAGGCAGACACTATTTCAGAGTAAAAGGGTGGGAAAAAACTTCCAAGCAAACAGCCCCAAGAAGCAAGCTGGAGTGGCTATTCTAATATCGAATAAAGTAAATTAACAACCAAAAGTTATCAAAAAAGATAAGGAAGGACACTTTTTACTCATTACCGGGGAAATCTGTCAGGAGGAACTCTCAATCCTTAACATATATGCTCCAAATAAAAAATCACCCACATTCATAAAAGAAACCCTACTAAAGCTCAAAAAATACATTTCACCCCATACAATAATAGTGGGAGACTTTAATACCCCACTCTCACCAATGGACAGATCATGAAAACAGAAACTGAACAAGGACAATGCAAAGCTAGTAGAGGCTTTGAACCAACTAAAATTAATAGATATATACAGAACATATCATCCTAAAGTAAAAGAATACACCTTCTTCTCAGCACCCCATGGCACCTTCTCAAAAATTGACCACATAATTGGACACAGAACGAGCCTCAATCGATATAAGAAGATTGAAATACTCCCATGCATCCTCTCAGATCACCATGGTCTTCAGCTGGTCTTTAACAACAACAAAGACTAAAACAACCCACATACACATGGAAACTCAACAATGCTCTGTTAAACGATAGTGGGGTCAAAAAAGAAATAAAGAAAGAAATTAAGGACTTTCTAGAATTCAACGAAAACAAAAACACAACATACCCAAAGTTATAGGATGCAATGAAAGCAGTACTGAGAGGAAAATTCATACTTCTGATTGCTTCCAAAAAGAAACTGGAGGGAGCATACATCAGCAACTTGACAGCACAGCTAAAAGCCCTAGAACAAAAGGAAGCAGATATACCCAAGAAGAGTACACGGCAAGAAATAATCAAAATTAGGGCAGAAATAGACCAAATAGAAACAAAAAGAACCATTGAAAAAATCAACAAAACCAAGAGTTGGTTCTTTGAGAAAATCAACAAGATTGATAAACCCATAGCCAGACTAACTAGAGGGCAAAGAGAGAGTATCCAAATTAACAAAATCAGAAAGGAAAGTGGCGACATAACAACTGAAACTGAGGAAATTCAAGAAATCATCAGATCCTGCTACAAAAACTTATACTCCACAAAATTGGAAAATCTGGAGGAAATGGATGAATTCCTAGACAGATACAAGATCCCTTCGTTAAACCAGGACCAAGTAAACCATCTAAATAACCATATAACACCTAAAGAAATAGAAGAAGTCATCAAAAGCCTCCCAACCAAAAAAAAGTCCAGGTCAGGACGGGTTCAGTGCAGAATTTTATAAGACATTTATTGAGGATATAACACCAATACTCTCCAAACTATTCCAAAAGATAGAATCAGATTGAATGCTACCTAATTCATTTTTTGCGGCTACAATAACCCTAGTACCTAAACCACACAAAGACCCTACAAGGAAAAAGAACTTCAGACCAATCTCACTTATGAACATTGATGCAAAAATACTCAACAAAATACTTGCAAACCGAATCCAAGAACATATCAAAACGATCATTCATCATGACCAAGTAGGCTTCAACCCTGGGATGCAGGGATGGTTTAATATAAGGAAATCCATCAATGCAATCCACCATATAAACAAACTCAAAGGACAAAACCACATGGTCATCTCACTAGATGCTGAGAAAGCATTTCACAAAATTCAACACCCCTTCATATTAAAAGTCCTGGAAAGAACAGGAATCCAAGGTCCATAAGTAAACATAATAAAAGCAATATACAGCAAACCAACAGCCAACATCAAACTTAATGGTGGGAAACTTGAAGCAATCCCACTAAAATCAGGGACTCGACAAGGCTGCCCATTCTCCCCCTACCTATTCAACATAGTACTGTAAGTCCCGGCTCGAGCAATTAGACAGCAAAAGGAGATCAAGGGGATACAAATCGGAAAGGAAGAGATAAAAACATCAGTCTTTGCCAATGACATGATAGTATACATAAGTGACCCCAAAAATTCCACCAGAGAACTCCTACAGATGATAAACAAGTTCAGCAAAGTGGCTGGATACAAAATTAACTCAAACAAATCAGTAGCCTTCCTATACTCAAAGGACAAACATGTGGAGAAAGAAATTAGGGAAAAGGTACCCTTCACAATCATCACAAAAACTATGAAATACCTTGGTGTGACTCTAACTAAGCAAGTGAAGGACCTGTACGACAGGAACTTCAAAACTCTAAAGAAGGAAATTGAGGACGATCTCAGAAAATGGAAAGATCTCCCTTGCACATGGATTGGAAAGATCAACATTTAAAAAATGGCCATCCTACCAAAAGCAATCTACAGATTCAATGCAATCCCCATCAAAATTCCATCACAGTTCTTCATAGAATTGGAAAGATCAATGTGCAATTTCATGTGGAACAACAAAAGACCCAGAATAGCGAAATCCATCCTCAACAACAAGAAAACATCTGCGGGAATCACTATACCTGACCTCAAGCTATATTACAAGGCAATTGTGCTGAAAACTGCATGGTACTGGTACAGAAATAGGCATATGGATCAATGGAATAGAATAGAAGATTCAGAAATGAGCCCTCATGTATATGGTCACCTGATTTTTGACAAAGGAGACGTAAACATTCAATGGAAAAAAGACAGCCTATTCAACAAATGGTGCTGGTACAACTGGCACTCAGGATGCAAAAGAATGAAAATAGACCCTTTCTTATCTTCTTGTACAAAGCTCAACTGTAAGTGGATCAAGGATCTCCACATTAAACCAGATACACTGAAACTATTAGATGAGAAAGTAGGAAAAACTTTAGAACATATAGGCACAGGAGAAAATTTCCTGAACAAAACACCAATGGCTCAAGCTCTAAGGTCAAAGATTAACAAATGGGACTTAATGAGATTGCAAAGTTTCTGTAAGTCGAAGGACATTGTCAAGAAAACAAAATGGCCGCCAACAGAATGGAAAAAGATATTTACCAACTCCACATCAGATAGAGGCCTAGTATCTAAAGTATACAAAGAACTCAAAAAGCTAAACACGAGAGAATCAAATAACCCTATTAAAAAATGGGGTACAGAACTAAACAAAACGTTCTCAGTTGAGGAATATCGAATGGCTGAGAAATATCTGAAGAAGTGCTCGACATCCTGAGCCATCAGGGAAATGCAAATCAAAACCACCCTGAGATTCCACCTCACACCAGTCAGATTGGCCAAGATCCAAAACTCAGATGACAATAGATGCTGGCGAGGTTCCGGAGAAAGAGGAACACTTCTCCACTGTTGGTGGGGTTGCAAACTAATGCAACCACTCTGGAAATCAGTCTGGTGATACCTCAGAGAATTGGACATAATACTACCTGAAGACCCAGCTATTCCAATTCTGGGCATGTACCCCAGAGACACCTTAGTATACAACAAAGATATATGCACCACAATGTTCATAGCAGCTCTATTTATAATAGCCAGAAGCTGGAAAGAACCCAGATGCCCTTCATAAGATGAATGGATACAAAAATTGTGGTACATTTACACAATGGAATACTACTCAGCCACCAGAAACAATGACTTGACCAAATTCTTAAGAAAATGGCTGCATCTAGAGAATATCATTCTGACATAACCCAGTCACAAAAGAACAGACATAATATGCAGTCACTGATAGTGGGATGCTAATCCCCAGAGGCTCGCACTGCCCCAGAAACAGTTCACAGACTGTAGGTAGTCCAAGAAATAAAGAAAACAAAACAAAACAAAAAAATCTTTACAGTACAAGAAAACTTTGACTATTTTCCTGTTACATTTTGTTTAGCATGTACTTTGTGCTCATTGTAACTATTGGGTTTTCAATGCATACAGTCAAACCTTTAAAAAGATCAAGTACTGACTATTCATATAGATTTATGTAAAAATTATTTTAAAATCTGAAAAAAAAGTACTGACCAAAATGTATTGTATAATTTTACGCAAAAAATGCTTGAAATCTGTACATTTATCTTTGTTTTGTAAAATAAAGATGTTAAAAAAATAAATAAATGATAAACTTTACATGGGTTTTAAAGTCCAGGCTTGAGGAGAAGTCTCAGTGTAGACCAGATCTCATTGAACTCGTGACAACACTGCCTTTGACTCCCGGCCACTGAGCATAGAAGCATTGGCTGTTATATACAGCTTAATAACAACAGATAATAGAAATTAAAAATTCCAATAAATGGAGTGCTCTCCTATGATCATGACTGAAAGGATATTTAATATTGTTAAAGTGTCCTTAACACTCAAAATGATCTACAGTTTTAATGTAATTCCTATAAAACCTCAGTGGTACTCATTAAATCATAAAAATTAATAAAAAAACATGTATTTGTATGGAACCACAGAGACTATTGAAATGTCACTGCAGTTGAGCAAGAAGTGAATCTCAATGTAGAAGCTATTTAATTTCAACCTATCCTCCATGGTTACAGCAATCAAAACTGCCTAACAGTGATATGAAAATACAAATCGATCAAAGGAACAGAATATCCTGAACATGAATCCATGGAGTTACAATAAATGTGTCCTGTAAAAATCTCCCAAGAACACACATGATACACATGAGGAAAAGATCATTGCAATAAATAAGAAGTATAAAATCAAACACGGAGATACAGGAAAAAAAATTAGAGCACTCGTATTAAAATATCAAGTCAACAGAATAGAAGGCTTAGATGACCTGAGATTTTTGAAACGCCGAGAGGGAAAAGAGATTAATGTCTTGACAATGAGTGATGGTTTTCTAGGTCTGATCTCAAAATCAAAATCAAAGCAATGAGAAATGGGACTGCAACAGGTTTTTAAAAGAATTGTCAAAGAAGAAAAAACATGAATACACTGAGGAGGCGGCAGGTTGGGGAGTGGAGTCCCTTAAGGGAACAAGATCTCGCCTCTGCACCTGTAATTTACATGTCTTCTTTCCACATGATCAACTTAATTAATCAGGGACAGAAAAGGTGAAGCTACATTGAAACCCATTTTTTCTAAGTCAGAATGGGCACTGTTCAAGATGAAGAACCATGTCTGTTATCCCCACACTCAGGAAGCTGAGGAGAGAATTTCTTTGAAATCAGAATAATAAAAAAAATGGATTCCAAGCAAGCCTGCTTATAACATGAGATTTTGTTTCAATACAGAAAGGGCAAAAGTAACAAAAGAAAAAGAAAGGGTGGGAGGGAGGAGGTGAAAGAAAGAAACAAGACAATAAACGTTGTTAAGATGAAAGTCACAAGGAACAAACTATGAGTACTACTAAGGGTGTCCGCAGAAACGTTCATCCGTGGAGCAGAAATGAGGATTACCGTATGATCCAGCACTGCGGTAAATAACTGAAAGCCTCAATGTCACCGTAGCACGGAGACCCTTGCACATGCATATTTACTGAAGCACCATTCCGTAAGGCCAACATAAGTAGCCAAACTGGTGTGAGAGCAGATGAATGGATAAAGAGAACACCATGCCTGGAAGAGGAGGAGAAACGGGACGTTGTTTGCAGGAAACTTGTAGACAAAATGCACTCAGACAAATATGTGTGTCTTTCTATATGAATTAGCTAGGTATACATGCATATATAATGTGCATTTGCATTTGTACATATACATGGTATGTAAACAAAAGAGGGGCTGGTTGGGAAAGGAACATATTGAACTGGAGAAAGAGATAATGTGCTGAGAGAGAATCCAACATAAGTTTTTCTCTAGTTTCATGTATTTTAATGTAATTTGATAAACTCATGTCATTGTGTGTATGACATAGAAGCAGGAAACGGATTATTTGGGGGCAACAGAGGGTCCAGCAGGAAGAAGAAGGTAAAAGAGAGGAGGCCATTAGGTATGAATATGGTTTGTGTGTGTGCGAATGCATGCACATGTGTGTGCATGTGTGTATACATATATGTAAAATTGCCATACAAAAATACACTATTTTGTACATCATTTCAAAATGATATTAAGTTTTAAAGAAAACAAGGAGAATAAATGATGATTTTAGTCTAAGATGTAAAGTTAATGCATAAGCTGAAATAGAGATAAAATTGTAAGCATAGGGTATTGCTGTACAGAGCAGCAAGCAGAACTCAGAAAACCACAAATTCTATACTTAGTATAGTACCACATTGACCCAAGTACACCAGCGACTACACAAGCCATAAAAAACAACAATCAGATTGTCACGCATGTGGGAAGAAGCGCCTGTTTGTCTGCAGCACTAATGACCACACCAAGAGCTTCAGGCGTGGTAGCCAAGTACTCTTCCACTGAGCCATATCAGTGATGAAGACGTAACATGGCATGTGGGAAGAAGTGGCTTTAAGAGACTGTGCCAGAGAGCAATAAAAACTTCATATAATTTCTATTTACAATTAATAACACAAAAAATCACAACTATTCACAAATCGTACCCAGAATTTCCTTGTAAAACGTTGCCTTCAGAGGTCAAATCTCTGTCATTCTTTCCCATCGAACCTTATTCACCATAGGTGAAGAATGCATTATATAAAATACCCTTGTGAAATTCATTTCTCCAACTTTGAGAATAAACCACCTACTGTGTATATAATGGGATGGTGCAGCTATGGAAAGATTTCTTCCTAAAAACAAACATGAATGAAGGGAAATAGAATTGAAATGAGGATAAAAATTCAAATTCTGTCCTTATTTGTGAAGTCACACACAGTGACATACAGAAAGTCTTGTCTAAAGAAGAAAGACCTCAGCTCTGGGAAACATTGCTCATTGAATAAGACTCAGGTCTTTTATGTTACATGTCATGTGGGTTACATTTCATAAAAGGGACTTCAGACTAAAAGTGCCTACAGTTCTCATGTTTGACAAAGTGAAATTTTAAATGGTGATTGACATATGTCCCCAGATATGTCATCCTTCTAGATGTTACCAAAGGGAAATGCTGTGAGTAGAAGGTGTGTGCACCACTGTGATTCCACGGAAGTCTTTAAGGTTGCGGAAGGCATTACACATGCCAATATAAAGGTATTTCTCAGGTAAGACATAGTTGCTCTGCATCTATCTATTGGATAGAAAATCACTGCAATTATTATCTAATAGTGCTAAATATGGTTCTAAAACCTAATGTGATTAAACAGGTTAAAGTATTTGAATCACCTATTGGTCATTACTTGATTAATTTTGATGAGGTCTCAACATGTAGGGTCTGCTCAGGAAAAAGTACAGACATACCCACAGTTAGTTAAGCCAAACTGCCAGTGAAAGTGTGGTCAGCTGGGACCTTAAATTTAGCTTCAGTGTTCTTTCAGGATGGCTATGCTATGCTGAATCTATATGTTAGAAAAATCTGTACTAATGGTCAACTGACTTTTTGTATCATTGTGATATGTCTAATATCAAAACAAGGATGCCGGTCACATTCCCTAGCAACTCAAGGCCACTGCTGCTGACCTGTGGCGAGATCACATTTTGTTCCTCTTGGCCCCACAGCACTACTGGTTTGGCTTCCCCTGCCTTGTCACTGTTACATTTCTTCATTTTGTCACCTTTATTTTTATTTGTGTGTGTGTGTGTGTGTGTGTGTGCGCGCGCGCGCGCGCGCACGCGCTTTGTGTAGACCTGTGCCCACAGAGGACAAACAAAGGCTTTAGATCTACTGAAGCCGGAATTACAGATGGTTGTGAGTCACCTGACTCATATTGCCTGGAAGAGCAGCAAGCCCTATTAACCCTTGAGCCATTTTTCCATGAAGTGGAAACTTCCAGTTTCTTTGGTAAATTAGTTATGTCAAATGATATTTTTTCTGGGCACATGGGTGAAAAGATGTCTTGATAAAGCAGACACATAGAAAAAAAATGTTTTCCTGAAGCAGACACAGGTGAGAGGATGTTGCACTATAGCAGACATCTGAAAGGACCTGTGGTGATAAAGTGTAAATGTGACCCACAAACAGAGGAAGAAGAGCACCGAGCATTGGCTTGGTTTGCTCAACTTCACTACTCTTGGCTAATGGCATGTGTATATTGGTTCACCTTACATAGTCTTCTTAAGCTCAGCTTGTGGTAACGCTGCCATTGAGAGAAACTTGCCCAAGAACTGTTTTGAGATTCCTGCAGCAGCTTGCAGTTTCCACAGTCTTGCTTCAGGCTGGTTGGGGAACCTAGTTCAAGATTCATCTAATGGTATGGCTCTGGCAGAGCCTCTAAGGAGCCACACTGTTAGTTCAATCACCCAGGGACTGAAACACCAACCAATGAGTTCGCATGGAGAGACCCATTGCCACAGGTGCATATGCAGCAGAGGACAGCATTCTCTGGCATCAATGAGGAGAGGCCTTTGATCCAGCAAAGGCTGGTTTTCCTAGTGTAGGAGAATACCAAGGTGCTGAGGTGGGAGAGGGTGGTTGGGAGAGGGAGCACCTCCATGGAGGCAATGGGAAGGGGAGGGGAGATGGGATTGAGGGAAAGGGATAACATCTGAAATGTAAATGCAGAGAATATCCAATTTAAAAAAAGTTGGAAAAAAAAGATTGAACTAACAGCTAATGGTTCGAACCTGGTGTCTACTTGCAGAAGTGACTGGACTACAGCTACCATTTCTTACTTGATATCTGTCTGCCGAGAGGACTGGTCAGCAGCTGCTAAGTCATCTTTGGTGTTTGCCACAGGACTGAACTGCTGCCAAAGACTTTCAAGCTTGTCCTCAAAGAACTATTGCCGAACAAATCCCATATCCTAATAACTTTTCTCCTCCATTATCTATGCTGGGTGGTAGGTTAGAGGTGAGGTTGAACGCTTACTAAAAGTAGGTTACAAAAAAAAATTATCACTACATCTCCAGACTTTGAGTGTTAGATAAAAATAAAATTGCTAGACAAAACATAAGAAGTCCAACTCGTTTGACATGGAAGAATACGAGTTTAGGTCTGAAAGCGATTGGTGTTTCAAGTTTCTAACAAAATGTTTGGTCAGGCATATTCAGGAATATGAGAACAACACAAGTGTGCATCAAGACTTGCAGAAGTAATGTGGGCATGTCTGTAGGCAACATGAAGCTTCCACAGTAATCCGAACCAATGTTTTCCACCTTTAGAGCTAACATTTTGCACTATAAATTGACAAAACCATATATGCATGGCATATTATTTATTTCCAGTCTTCGATTTATTTTTTTGTCACAGCCCACTAAATTGTGTTGATGATTTCTAATGGAATCAAACCGTGTGATGTGAAATCACTGCTTGAAAAGCAAAGGCATGCATCTGTCTACCCAAAGGCTCTGTGTGGTGCGGAGAGAAGACAGTGATAAGTGGCCAGATTTAAAATGAAAGTTGGCAAAGCCAACAGGGGACTAAAGTGAGCAGGAGTATTTTTACACAGTTTGGGTCATTTTTTTTAAGACATATAAAAGCAATTTGAAGATTTGAGGCAAATGTTTCAAACGTGGTATAAAATGCAAGAAATCATTTAATGTGGTACAGGGGTAAAAAAAAAAAAAAAAAAAAAAGTCTGCTTTCTAAAGAGACATAGAAAGGCTCAGAAAGTTACCATGGGTCCGAAAGAGCCTACCAGAGAAAAACTCACAGAGGAAACACATCCCAGAGCCACAGTAGATGGATCTTGTACTACAACATCTTCCCAAGAAGAAAAAATAAAATGTTATTCAGGTTAAAGGGCAAGTGGTTTTATTAAAATATTTTTGCTTCCAGTTTAGACACACTGCTGCATAAGATGAAGGTCTCCTCTGTTTATATGTCCCTGTAAACGTGTACAGATTTACATGCATATGTAGGGAGGACAGAGGACAACAGTAAGTGATGTGCACCTCTCTCAGAGATGGATTCCATCACTGGCCTTGAACTCTCCAAGTAATCTAAGACGGCTTGCCAGGGGCCTAGGCAGCCCTCTGTGTCAGTTCTCACAGCCTGGGAGTACAAGACTGAGCAGACCTTGTTGTTGCTTTGTTCTCTTTTGTTGGTTTGTTTTTACAAGGTTTTGGGGATCATTCTCAGGTCCTCAGACATTGCAGACACCTTACCAGCCCAAGAGCTTTACTTTTTACTCTTTTATAACGTTGAACTTTATCTTACAACAATTCATCAAGTGTGACCACATCACAGTTCAAATAAACATAAGCCAAAGGTGTGACCCAGACGTCAAGAAGACCATTTATCTGTCAACTCTTACTCAAGACCGTGGGGTTTCTAGGAACAGATTGTTGGAAGAATTCTGACACTGGATGAATAAAATATGAGCAGATGGGCCCCAGAAAAGATTTGGTTCATACATGTTTCCTAATAGTACGATCAAAAAATCCCTAAATATTGAGTGAAAATGGGACTCAGCAAAGCCAGTGTTTATAAGATTCCCAGCAGCAGGCATTAAAAAAATATAAATACACTGTTTTCCCCATGAGGAGTGTGTAGACTATGGCGCACACGTGTCTGCTGGAGCTAGGGGAGAAGAAACAACGCTTGTCTGGTCTGCTGCTCTCTGTCATATCCATGTTTTCAGAGCTTCCTGTTGTAGCCCCTGCTAAGCCTGTGCTTTTCAAGATGCACCCGCAGTTTCCTGGAAGCATGCATGTCAAGTCTACAGTTGCTGCCGACACTCAGAGCGAGCAATCTAGCAATCTAATCGTGATGGAAATGGAGTTTAGGGCTGGAGATATTGTCCAGGGGTTGAGTCCTCAGTGCCCCAGCAAAAGTCAAAGATTCAGTTCCCAGTACCCACCAAGGGTGACCAACTGTAACTCCAGACCCAGGGGGATCTGACACCTCAGGCCTTGCTAGCTTCCGAGCTAATGTGCACACACATAGACACACGGGGACACAGGGACACAGCCCCGTGCTTAGCGAAAAACAAAAAATAAGCCTTAAGAGAAAAGAAGAAGTTTACATTTCAGATTCTAGGAGCTGAAGATATGGGTCCAGCATTAAACACACTTGCTCTTGCTGCTCTTGCTGAGGGCCTGGGTTTTATTTTCACAGGCTGTAACTGTAACTCCATGGGATTTGACGACTTCATCACACCTGCGTGGGCACCAGATACACATGGTATATCTACATACATTCAGGGAAACCACTCATTCACCGGAGATAAAGACTAATAAACCTTTGGGTTTGAGTCTTTGCTAATGAGTTTTTCTCTTTAGTACCATTCCTGTTGATTCTAACAGGCAAGGTCCAGAGCGCAGCAAGAAAATAATATAATGTGGAAACAAACGTGTTATTTGAATTTTTAACATCAGAACATCAGAAAAAAACTATTTTTGGAGACATTACATAAAGAGCTTGTTGCAGGGCTTCCTTTAGAAACTCTCTCATATGTGGGGTACCCAGTATGGTCACTGGTCAGTCTTCCAAGCAATGAGCAGGGCTATGTTTTGCTTGCCACCATACCTAGGGGCTATGTTCCTGAGTCATAATCCTGAAAAGGAATCTTCTCAGGGCCTGGAGTGATTACAGAAATGCCAGCTGTCTTCCCCCAAATTTTGCCACAATCTTCTTGGGATATTGTTCAGTGCTGTGATAATTACATGCCCACTGGATTTGTCTGGCAATAACTGTTTTGAATACATATTCCATAACAAAATAGAAGATAAATGGAATAATTCCTAGAAGCATCTAAGTCACTGTCTCAGCTTCATTAAGCAGTTCTTTTCTAATAAGGACAGAGTGAAATCCAAATTCACTGGTGGCACCTACCACTTTAAGAGACATGTTCCTTAAACTGATGGGAGGGAGGTGAACTGACACAGGGAAAAAAGTAAAATCCACTTGCTTTTACTTATTCTGGTAGTATAACTGATTTTCTGGGATAGTCTGCAATAAAAGCCTGGGAGGGATGTCTGCAAGTCACCATAAATAGTGGTTGACCCAGAAGAAAAATATTGTCAGCAAATATTTAAACAGAAAACATCTACCTCTCTGACATGTTCGGAGACAAATAATTCTATATGATTTAAATCATAACAACAGTGTTTGAAAGTAAGCACTGAGTTTAAAACCTTTACATATATGACTTATGGTCCCCTAAATAGCAACCTCGAGGTAATCACGTCAAGAATGCAGCACAGAATGACCAGCATCGGGACTTAGACTGGGTCTGGATTGGAATTATAGCTGGTAGCATTCTCTTTCTGTTAGCTTCCTAGAGCCCTTTGTATCTCACCGCGTCCTGCAATCATACCCCAGTCTCATATCAATGGACAATATATAGATAGCCATTTACACTATACACACATTTGCAGGGAGGAATTCGGGGCTCTTTCCTCTTTATTTTGGGGGTCTGTAGAACCACACAACTCTGAACTCAACAAGAATTTCACTGAATAGTAACTGCTCCTAGCGCTTCTTAAAGCCGCAGCATCTTACTTTCACCACTAGGGTGCACTAAAGTCGCAATTTACTGTGACGACACAGAGAGTTCATGGAAATTCTCACACCTTTGGATTTGCTTCAAGGAATGCTCATTTGGACATTATTTAATAAGAAATTCATGGATGGTGTGTAATGTGATGTTAATCAATGACAAAACGGCTTCTGTAAGCTCTCCTGCCTTTTGACTGTCTACTGCCAATAAAACAGCTCCAAAGTATCAAGGTCTGTGTGACATTTTTTAGCACTGCAATCGTGTCAATACTCCAGGGTGGAAATAAGCCGGTTTTGATAAGTGAAGTCCATGGACTTCCCGACTTAAGATGAATAGTTGGGACTGTTTGTGTGTTTGTTGGTTTGTTTTCGTTTCCCACACACACCTTAGGTCTCTTTCAACGTATGTTGTGTTAGGCTGACGAGGTAAGTTGTAGTTGTCACCAGACAGACGTTCCTCATCCAGCAAATGGAGCTGACATTATGCATGTGATTTTTAAATTTAAGCTTTTCCTAATATATAGGGGGAAAAAACGGGTACCACCCTAGTACGCATGCCTGTGTATATTGGTGTGTGTACACACACATACCTCAGAAGTAACACCGTTATTTAATGTGAAGAACTGAGTGAATCTATCACTTAAAGGCATAGTCACAAATGTCCACAGGCTAATAGTATTAAGTGGGGAATCAAAGATTTCTGAGAATCACACATGAAAAAATTTCAGCCCTATGTTAAATTTTGGTTCATGTGTTTTGATGTGGTGCTCCACAATTGTATGAAGTGATGGTCACTATTATATACCAAGTATTCCTACCAATGTTCACAGCATTTGGTTGTATCCAGGTCTTATCTCGTTATTATTGTTTTATCTAAACATTCATGTTATTTAATTAACAAGAGAAATCTCCATAGATAGAATTGCTCCTATTTGCATTTATTAAGCCATGAGTCAGGCATGTTTGCTAAGCTGTGTTTTACAGTAGTATGTGAGTTTTCTACCTTAGCCATTTGTAAAAGTAAAAGAAATAGACTTGTAGAATTTCTTGTCAACTATCCATAATTAAACATCTATATATGTGCAGCGGGCCTAGGTCCAGCCTGTGCTTGCTCTTTAGTTAGTGGTTCAGTCTCTGGATGCTTCCTAGGCTACAGATTAGTTGACCCTGTTGGTCTTCCTATAAAGTCCCTGTCCTCTTTGACTCCTACAATATTTCTCACAACTCATCCATGCAACTTCCAAGCATTATCTAATGTTTGGATGTGAGTCTCTGCATCTTTTTCCATCGGCTGCTGGGTGAAGCCTCTCAGAGGACAGTTAGGCTAGGTTCCATACATGTCCTTTTGGGTCTGAGCTACCTTACTGAGGATGATGTTTTCTAATTCCATCCATTTTCTTGTGAAATTCATGATGTCCTTGTTATTAATGCTTGAGTGGTATTCCACTTTGCAAATATACCACATTTTTTAAATCTATTCTTCAGTTGAGAGACATCTAGGTTGTTTGCAGTTTCCAGCCATTACGAATAAAGCTACTGTAAATACAGTTGGTTTATCACCCCTGCACAAACTCAAATCCAGGTGGATCAAATACATCAACATAAAAGCAAATACACTTAACCTAAAAGAATAGAAAATGGGGAATAATCTCCAATCCATCAGTACAGGAGAAAACATCCTAAACTGATGGTTTAGGCACTAAGGCAAAGAATTAGTAAATGAGACTTCATGAAACTGAAAAGCTTCTATAAATCAAAGGACACTGTCAACAGAAAGAAACAACAGCCTACAGACTGGGAAAAGATCTTCACTAACCCTACACCTGACAGAGGACTAATATCGAAAGTATATAAAGAATTCAAGAAGCTAGGTACCAGCAATCCAGAAAACCCAATTAAAATCAGTACAGAGCTAAACAGAGAGAATTCTCAACACAGGAATCTCAAATGACCAAGAAGCACCTAAGGAAGTGCCCACCATTGTATAGTCATCAGGGAAATGCAAATCAAAACTACCCTGAGATTCCACCTCACACCAGTCAGAATGGCTAAGATCAAAACCTCAGGTGACAGCACATGCGGGCAAGAATGTGGAGAAAAGGGACACTCCTCCACTTCTGGGAGAAGTGCAAACTTTTGTAACCACTCTGGAAATCAATTTGGCGGCCTCTCAGAATATTTGTAATAGTTCAACTCAAATCCTAGCTATACCACTACTCCTGGGCATATATCCCAAAGATGCCCCACCATCCACAAGATCACTTGCTCAGTTTCCCTGGTTTTAATCTAATGATTTTTATCTGAAAATAATGTGTTCAAGCCCCTTTAAATGGTTTCTTCAACAGATTAAATTTTCCTCTTTTTAGGAGTTAGAGATGCTTGAAAGAGAACATTAAGGCTTTCTAATTTTATCGTGGAGACAAGAGTTCTCTGTGTGATGCAGAGACCACCTTACAAAATTTCAAGAGGGCGTATACTTACAGTGAGGTCAGCAGCTTCATTCAAGCCTTGTCTCAATTCCTTTTCTTAGCCTATTCTTTACTGAAATATATATATATATATATGTCAGCCTAATTTATTCTCACTCTCCTTTTGCCAGAGTACATACGGTTTTTATACAAGCGTGGGGAATCAGTGGATTGACTCAAATGCATTAAGCTCTAAATTCTACACCTGAAGTTCTGTGATAAGAAAGGAAAACATGTTTGGGAAGCCAAGTGGTTAATTTCAGTTGACAACTTGACGGTATCTCGAATCACCTGGGGCAGGGGATTCTGGGAATTAATGCTTTTGGAGATTATCTTGATAGGTGAAAATGGAAGACTTGCCTCTATGGGTGGCATAATTCCCTAGGCTGGAGATAAAGTGAGTTAAGTACAGCATTTACAGCCACCTGCTTCTGCACAATGTGTGGGATATGAGTAGCTCCTTCAGCTCCCGATGTCTTAACTCCATTCTCTGATGGGTTATACCCTTTAAACTGTAAACTAAAATAGAATCTTTCCCCCTTTGAGATCTTCTCTTGCAAATTTATCAGAGCAACAGGAAAAGAAGCTAATACGAAAGCAAAGCTTTCCTAGTACTAATCCTGTAAGTGTATTGATCGTGCCTTACTTTGTCAGTGCAGTAGGGAAAAAACGTTGCTCCACTGTGGTTAGAGCAGAGATGCAAATAATAGAAAATAAATAATACGATGGTCATGATTTTAAGGTCAAGGAAGAGTGCCAGTGAAGCACCCTGACATTTGTTGCTCTGGAACCTAAAGAAACTTAGGGAGCTGCACACACATAATTCCAGTATAGTCCAAAAATCCTGTTAGAAAAAAAAAACTGGGAAAAATGGACAGCCTGTGGATATAGAGGTGTTTAGGTCTTTCTTCTTTGATTACTATTTTAAAATCACACAATTGTGAGAGCACATCACCTACCCATTTTACCACACCCACCACCTCCACCACCACCACCACCACCACCACCCTCCCTATGGAACTCTAGATAACAATGCAGCAAAGCTCATCTACCTCTGAGTAATGCTTGTCAGTCGGTCTGCTTTTTCGAAAACCAAGAGCATTCCATGTGCTCTGTCATGACTTGTGTGAACCTGTTTGCTTTACTTTGGTGAATATTATCATTTTTGTTCCCAAGGACTGCAGTGGCCTCACATACTACCATCACTTTGTAAACCATTTGAATAGTAAGTGGAATAAAGCCTTGCCCTATTTTATTCAGGAGCCAGCAGCTTCTTAAGCCAAAACAAATTTGAATACATTATTAGGTCTTATTATGTTTAAGTTTAGTTTAGTTTTTCTGCACTGAAAGGGCTATAAGCTTGTTATTCATTGTGAATTTAGAAGAACTCTGAGAATTTAGATAGATAGATAGATAGATAGATAGATAGATAGATGATAGATAGATGATAGATAGATAGATAGATAGATAGATAGATAGATAGATAGATAGTTAGATAGATGATAGATAGATAGATGATAGATAGATGATAGATAGATAGATAGATAGATAGATAGATGATAGATGATAGATAGATGATAGATAGATAGATAGATAGATAGATAGATAGATAGATAGATAGATGATAGAATAGGACAAATCTGGTGTAAAAGAAAGCCTGAAAGTTTTGAGTGCTGGATACGATGTAACAAATGTTCCCCTACAAATTGTCAGTAAAGAAGAAAGTCCTGCATGGATACACTATTTCTCAGAGGGCTCTCCATACTCATCAACCTGCACAAAACTCAAATCTCTTGAATAAAAGACCTAAATATAAACCCAGGCATAATAAATCCAATAGAATAGAAAATGAAGAATTGCCTTAAATGTATTGGCACAGTAAACATATTCCTGAACAGAATGCCAGTAGCTTAGGCAATAAAATCAACAATTTGATAAATAGAACTATAAAGCTTCGGTAAGACCAAGGACACATCAATAGAACAAAATGTCAACATTCAGAAGGGGAAGCCATGTTCACCATCCGTACATCTGCCAGAGGACTAATATCCAAAATATGTAAAGAGCTCAAGAAACTAGACACCAACAAACCAAATAGCCCAATTTAACAAACGCAGTACAGAGTTAAACAAAGAATTCTCAGCAGAGCAATTTTTAATAGATGCTCTTAAAGAAATGTTCAGTAACCTTAGTCATCAGAAAAATACAAATCAAAATGACTGTGTAATTCCATCTCACAGTAGTCAGGAGGGCTAAGATCAAACACTTAAATGGCAGCAGATGCTGTTTAGGGTGATGGAGTACAGGGAACATGTCTCCATTGCTGGGGAGAGAGAAAACTAGTACAGACACTTTGGAAATCAATTTGTGGTTTCTCAGAAAATTGGAAATGGTTCTACTCCAAGACCCAGCTTTACAACTTCTGAGCATATATACCCAAGATTCCGCAGTCTACCACAAGGACACTTGCTCAACTATATTCATAGTAGCTTTATCCATGATACCCACAAACTGGAAATAACATAGGTGTGCCTCAAGAGAAGAATGGAATCTTTAAAAATGCGACATGTACTATCCCAGACCCAGACAGATGCTCATGTTATATACTCACAAGTGGATGTTAGCCATAAAATATAGGATGATCAGACTAGTCCACAGGACCAAAGAAACTAAGTAATAAGAAGGGCCGAAGGGAGGACCTTTGAAGAGGATGTAAAATAGACATCAGAGGTGGACGGAGAAAGGGAACTGAGTAAGGGAGGAGATAAGGAGAGGAACCAGGATGGGAATCAGGTGGGGAAATGGTGGCCAGGAGAGGGCAGGCAAAGGGAAAGGTGGGGGCATCTTTGAGACCAGTGTGAGACCTGTGATAGAGGAGGCTTCTGGGAGTCTATGGGGCCGAGGTTCTCTAAAACAAGATCTTCCTTTCCCACTGAGAGCATGTCTGTAAAGAGCAAGTTTTATGACCAATGAGGGAAGAAAAAACTGTTTCTCTAGAAGTGTAGCTACTGGTGAGGTCTATGTGCTGCTGTAAACAAACTTCCTTGCAAGTTCCTGTTAATAATCTCAATGAAACACAGTCAGTCATTGAAGGAAAGGATAGGAAAGTAAAAGTGGGAATCATGGGAAAGAGGGAGGAGATAAGAGAGAATAATGAGTGAGAAAATATGATTGGAAAATATTCTGTGAATGTGTGAAAATGTTATAATGAAATATCACTCAGGTATAACAATTATATGCTAAGAAAATACATCAAAAGCAAAAAGCTAGTTTTAATATTTCTATAAGATTAAGGTTCTGGGAACATTAATAAGCAAAAACTAATTTTTGAACTATTAAAATTTGTTATCTTAAGACAAACTTCAGAAAACCAGCAAATCAGCAAATCACCTTCCTGTGCTTGCAGATCTGAGCTTGGCCACCTGTCTTGGACACACCCTTCGAGTAGGATCACAGGGACTAATTGGATAGCGGGGAAAAAAAAAAAAAAAAAAAAAAAGCACTGAGCTCAAAGTCATCACGAGTCAGGCCATTTATACATGTGCAACCATCACCATTCCATGAATCACTAGCTCTCCTCAAAGGCAGGAAGAAAATGGAATTAATTGCCTATAGCACCACAGATAGCAAATGAATGCTAGCCCTGAGTTTGTGAACTATGTCTGTCTGGCTTCTAGGGTTTCTTTTTCTTTTTACTGTAACATGAAATAAATAAATGTCATCGCCTCTGTGTATGTGTGTGTGTGTGTGTGTGTGTGTGTACACATGTGTGCATTATTTTGTGTGTATGCATGTATTGATTTCATACTACTTAGCACATTCTACCGTGTACTAGCTTGTAATGATATGTGGGTGGCAAAAGGTACCTGGGAGCGGTGATGTGTCACCATGGAATCATCTAGGACAATGTTAAGCACAGTTAAGGACTGGAGAGCAGGAGAGTATCTAAATCATATATATACTATACTGAGTAGTAACTTTGTAGTACTCTTCCATATCATTAAAATATATTTCTGTAGTCAAAATTCCATGCAAAGTTGTAATTTAAGCTCATGCCTAAGTACTACTTAAATGGTCCATTATGTTAATATAGATAATTAAAAGTGGACTATAGTCAAATACATTACAGGAAACACATCCAATGCTATAGTAACTATTACTATGTAAACTTATTCAAAGATAAGAGCATCCTTTAAAATAATGACTAACTGCTTAAATAATTACAAAGACCTTAGATATTCCAAAAATGTGTCATTTTTTTTTTTTTTTTGTGGATTTTCAGAGCTCATGAGTTAGACTATACACCTTCCAAATTTTCTTTAGCCAAATTAGATTGAAATAAACTGCAATTGGTATGGTGCCTAGATATTTCAAGGAATGATTTACTGCAGATAGGAAACCAAATAGCATTCAATAGTTAATTCATTATTAAAAGACCACCATTTCCTGCCGCGTGGAAACATAGAAGGAATATTTGCAAAAAGGCAAAGTAAATAAAATGACCACTAAGTCTCTTAATACTATTGTTAAGACATGGTATGCTTTTATGATTAGTCATACAAGTACGGTTTCTTGGCCATGTAGAAAGGGGAGAAGAAAGTCAATAAACATTGCTATGCATGCTCTATGTGCTCATGTGTTAGAAATAGGAGAAAACCTGAAGCCTAATTGGAGCCTCTGTCATTGCAACAGGTTGAAGCTAATGAAACCAGTGGTGTTGCTGAGAACTTAGTTCTGGCCCCACAGCCCCTGACTCTAACAAAACTGCCATTCCACTCCAATTGTGCCTTAGCTTTATGCCCCACTAACTGCACATTTACATTAATTTTTATTATTACATTCCACTTCTTGTATGCAGTTTCACTGGCGCTGCGGAGTTTTCTTCCTATATTGAATTGCAGCTCTATAAAATAGAAATTTTCCTAATTAAAATTCATTTGAGAGGGATCACTGGGAAGAGCTTAAGAAGAGCATCTCTGTTATTGGGACTTGAAAATAACACCTTAATGTGGAAATAAGAATTAACCCTGAGGAGTCAGAGGATCAGCTAATGAGGAATTCTGGAGTGGAATCAGGTATTTCGGTGCTGTTTGGGGTTTCGTGGCTTTTTCCCCAAGCCCACAATGCAGAAAATGCTTAGTAAAACATTGATACTATATTGTATGTGTAAGAAACACAGTTACCTATACATTGTAGATGTTTATTTAGTAAGAGTAATAGACATAAATTAGATTATCCACGGTCACTTAAGTATGAGGCAAAAGCTTGGACCATGGTTCCACTTGAAATTAAGGTCTCTTGATAAATTAATTTTAAAAGCTAGATTATTTCGAAATGCTTTTGGTACCTACGGTACTGGCTGCCATGACCAACAATGAAGGTACTTTCCCTTCATATATATTTTGTTTTATTTGGGGTTTTTATTTTCATTTAACACAATGGTATTTGTATACTCCTGCTACACAAAATCCTGTCAAGTTCACATAGGCAGTTTATGGAAATGCATTATCCCAAGAGTCCGTGGTTAGTGATATTAGTAAATCAATATGTAATTTCGGTATTACTATCCATAGCAACAATCTTGATTTAGCAGACAGGAGGAATGAGTCTGTTCAGTAGTATTAGTCTACATAAAATGTCTCAAGACACTTGCTCGCTTTCGTTAGTCATGGTAAGGATGTCTCCTGGAGTGCATAGGTCAAAAGGAAGTTTTTGTGGTGGAAAGATGTGAGGAACTTATACACTGGGGCCTGCCCACAAACCATGCAATTTAGAAACAGCCAAGAAACAAAACCATATAGAAGGAGGGATAAATAACATTGTATTAAGGGTTATTATGCAACTACAAAGACTCAATATGACCCTGGCAATATAGCAAAAAATAGTTATGAAAAGAAGCTATTTCTTATGCTCAGAGCTAATTTTCAAACATATGTACCTGTATTTGAAACTTTGAGCATTTCACACATTTTTCTGTATCTGAAAAAAAAATGGATCCAAACTGATATTGTGTATCAAGATAGCTGAAAACAGTTCATATAAAGGTAGCCAAAAGCGAAGTTCAGTAAGAATTTATAAAAAGAACATTATCCTCACTGCTGAGAAGGCGTTTACAATGTACACTTTGCTTGTATTGGCAAAAGGTAATTACTCTTCAATTTGCTAGAACGAGTAAAGTATCTGTAGTAATATGGTTTTATAAAGTTTTAATTAAATAAAATGTAGATTAAAATGGGCATATCAAACTGTAGGTTCAATTAATAACTTCAAAACTGAAATATGACTCAATTTTGACAATATATATCCCACTATAAAATAGTAAATTATACTTGTCACATAATTTACAATAAAATTATACTTTAATTTTAAATGTTCAAGGGCATTGGTACTATGAAAATAACATTTTAATATTCTATTCATGAAAAGTAAGACATAAATTAACATAAAATAATTTATTTTTTATCAATTTTGCTATAAGATAAAATACAAAATATATAAATACATTAGCATGACTTTAGATGGAAGAAACTTGAATGATTATAAAAATATTCTTATCTCCCAGTTCATAATTTATATATTATGATATGATGAACATACATTTCAAATATGCCTTCCCCTTTATAGATATCTAACTGGGAATATTTTGTTTTATATATATTTAAAGAATACAATGTAAGACTTCTACAGTCAGGTTTAAACTTAACGTAATTGACTCAAGGAACAGCCATTAATAAACTAGGGCATAAGTACTTGCTCTGCCCTGATGTGATCAAAGCTGTGCTGCACATAAAGGACTATTAACTCTGCACTCATGTTCACATGTAAACATAGGGACACGACTCAGAATGCATGCTCTCTCTCTCTCTCTCTCTCTCTCTCTCTCTCTCTCTCTCTCTCTCTCTCTCTCTCTCTCTCTCCTTTAACTTACTGCTTTGTAAGTTCTCTTCTGCCCCGCGTGCTTGCGGATTTGTTCCCCATTTGGCCCTGTCTCCACATGCATAGAATAGATGATGTCAAAGAAATCTTCAACCACAGCCACGCGTCTTAAAGAGAGCTTCTCGTCAACGCCCACGCCATCCTGGAGATGAAACAGCACATCCACAACAAAAGAAAGAAAGAAAAATATGTAAGATTAATGAAATTATCGCCATTGAACAGATAAAGTTAATTAAACCAAAATATTTCAATAAAACAAACCAAATCATCTCTTAAAAAATTTAAAAGTGCTTGAATGAAGTTTTTTTTTCTAAACAATATTTTTTATGTAGCCCAGGTTGACCTCCATCTCTCACGCCCACTGCAGACACCACCACACCTAGCAATCCCATAACTCTGATTTACACAAAATTATAAAATGCTAGCAAAAAGCGTGGTCAATATTAATTTCCTCATCAGTTCCATCTTTTGGGTTCATATCATGATTCTTAGCCATCAGTATAACTTTAAAAACTATAAATTACATTTTAAGTACCTGGTAGGTAATTTTTATTACAGTAGTTTCATTCTAAATCCTTATCAATCTGTGGAAACAGTATTTGAGTTGCTGGGTCGTACCTGTTGGAGTTAATGGAGAAATTAAGGACCAAGGCAATAATATGGGACCTCTACCTGCGAATATCATAGTTTAAGTGAATGCAGGCCCCTCTAGGCATCTCTCTCCAGCTGTGGAGTGATTGGCACACAGGCAAACAATTAAAAGGCCATTGTCTAAGGCAGCATTTCGCCACCTGTGAGCTAGAAAGCTCTTTGAAGTCACATATCAGAAATTCTGAACATCAGATATTGACATTACAACTAATAACAGTAGCAAATTACGGTTATTATGTAGCAACGAAATAATTTTACAGTTGGGGTTACCCCACCATGAGGAACTGTATCAAAGGGCCACAGAGTTAGAAAGGCTGAGAGCCACTTCTCTAAAACTACCTGGCGTGATCTCCCTAAAAAACTACTAAATCTCCCAAATAAAGACTGCATTATTCTCTGATCAAATTCTGCATCCGTAAGTTTCCAGGTTTTATGGCTGCAAGATAGAGACAATAGAAGCTGTTTCCCAAGAATATTGTGAACGCAAAGGGAGATCAGGTATGTGAGCATGTGACCCTGTCTCTGTCTAGTCGTAAACCTTCAATGAATGAGTCATCTTACTGATCACATTACAATATAATGAAGGTCCTGTGAGAGCATGAAGGGTCACCGTGTTATCTCTTCTTCAGGTAGCTCCATAGAAGAAAAACAACTTGACATGCAGTGAGGTTAAGTCTTGGCAGAGGGAAGTCCAACCAACAGCAAAGAGTTGAAATGGGTGCTAAGCCATGTTCAGTGGTAGACTTGAGATACCAGGAAAATGAATATGTCATTAAAAAAGCTGATTGTATGTATTGGCCCATCCACACCTGCATTTACATGCACACATGCAGTCACACACAAAAATATATGTATGATCACATGTACATAGTGTTCTTAGTGGATTTTGAAAATGTTTTATCTGGTGTAATATGTCCTTGCCATTGTTGCTTGAAGATAACATGAAATAGTTTTGCCCAGAAAAAAAAGCACACTACTTAATTATCCAATAAGCAATGGTAAAATCTGAAAAAAATTCAAGTAACATAATATAGTGTAAGGAGGAGATGCAGGTGCACACATGCACACACAATCACATATATGTATACATATATAAAATACACACATATATATACATACACACACAAACACACACATATATACATACACAAACACAAAACACATATATATGAAACAGAGACCAAAAGTATTAAAAAAGGATGGATATATGGGAAGGTTTAAGGAAAGGAACAAGAGGGGAAAATTATATAATATTAGTGTCAAAAAGGTTTTTAAAGATTAAATATGATACCATAAGAGGGTGACTACTCCAAGTGAAAGTTCTAAGTGGTCAATGAATCTCCAGTGGCAATGCTAACAGGCTGAGCTACTGCAAAATGAAGAAAGTTAAGTCAACATCTATTTTTGCTTTTTGCATTTAGCATTTACTTGCATACGGTCATTGTATGTTGCAGACTGAAGTAGCATGCTCAAAGAGCTTCATACATGAGGTTGCACAGTAGGCTCAGTTGCCTGGTCTCTCACCACCGCTCAGTTTGAAGTACACCCTCACATATTTCCTATGCTGCTGACATACAGTTTCTGTTTGGGCTTCAGACCTTTCTAGTGTTTCTTCATTTTTAATTTTTAATGTTTTTATTTTGGTGATATTTCTTAATTATATTATTTCCCATCCCTGAGCTGCACACAGATACTCCCTCTTCCATAACCATCCAACTTCATATTCTGTTATTCTTCTCTCTTTTAATATTTTTCTTATATATTGCACCCTTCGATAAAATCTTAGGCACCACTTTTATAATGAGCTCCACTTTATAATGGTACTACAATAATCCAAGTCTACATGTATCACAAGACCAACGAAAAGCAAAGGCAACATGAAACTCAACAGTGACTGCCTTGAAACACAGCTTACAGGCACTGTCAGGGAGGCGCAAGACCTGTTGTTTGTTAAATACACTGACATGCACTCCCCATTCTCAGAGAATATCCTTTTTCCTATTCTGCTGCAGCCCATTAGTAAAATCATCCATGAAACTTTATCCGCTTTCCACACATCATAAAATTTGTGCAGTTTCTACTCCCATCACTTTCCTGAATAACCATATAATCATTAATAAATACAAGTAATTTCTTTCTCAGATTCATTTGACCTTTACCCATTTAAACTGGCTAACCCTAAAATATTGAACTATCCATTTTATCAATTATCTGAAAAGCCCAACTATTGACAAGCCCTGTATTAGGTAATAAAATGCTCAGTATGTAAAATACATGCATAACTTTTATCTGAGTTGACTTAAGGCCCACTCCAAGAGATGAACCCATACTTGATGTTTCTGGGTAACCAAGAGCAGGAAACTAGCTACCCATGGGCCTAGGGTAAAATCAAATATTACTGTTCTACTGAAAGAACATAGCAATAAAATGACTCTTAATGATATTCTGCTACACTTATAGGACAATGGCTGATCCAGCCATCATCAGAGAGGTTTTCTCCTGCAGCAGATGGGAACAATACAAAGACCCACAGCCACACAATATGCAGAGAGTGAGAGTCCTTGGAACAGCCATAAATGGAATGTCTGCATTCACTCTTTCTACGCTCGGATTAGGTAACCCTGAAGAAGGAGGCAGAAGGAATGTAAGGGCCAGCGAGGATGGAGGACACTGAGGAAATAAGGCTTTTTAAATAAAACATCACTCAGATATATAAACTTATGGAGACTGGAGCAGTGTGTACAGAGCCTGCATAGGTCTGCACCAAAAGGGGTCCTAGAACTGAAAGGAAAAATAGATACAAGCCCTGATCTCTAACCCAGATCTACCTACAACTGATAACAACTTGCAAATTAAAATTTAGTTTTCCTGAGGGAGTGTCACTAGGGCAAAATGGGTAGTCTGTGTACTGAAGATCAGGCAAATCAACAGGAAAATGAACTCAAAGACATATTTGTAGGTTCTTTTTCTCATAGTAGCACATTTTGATATCCAAAGGTATGAATCTGAATTTCTCTGGAATGAGGAACGTGTGAATATGGCATAACCATACAAGTGAACACTATTCTGGCACACAACGAATTAATGTGTGGATATAATAAGCCATTAATGAACGCAAAACACTGAGTTAGAGAAACAAAACAACATGAATTGAATGGTTCAGCTCATGTGAAGGAACTGACATACGGACATTATTGCAAACAGAATCAAACGGTATGCAATCAAACCATCTACATAAAAACATTGAGTAATGTTGCTAAGTGGAAAGGATACTAAAATAGAAGCAGTTATGGGGTGTGCTAGTAAACATTAGGAAACTATCTGATGTAATGGGTTCACAATTACATAAGGTCATAAACTTATTCACATAAAAAATGTATAGCTACAACTCTATATGATAATAGTTATTAGTATTACATGTATTTTCATGATAAATTCCATGTAGGAAACTAATTGTCCCAAGATGTTTTAATAGACTTCTATGCTTAGATGGCCTATGGCTTTGCTTGGTGTTTGCAATGACTCATAAAATTTCAGCTCAATCACCCACTATTTTCTCAATACTTGTGTGTATTAATGTAGTGATTTGGTTTACTGCCTGTTAAACATTTATCACCTATGTCCAAATTTTGATCATTAAACTGAGAATTCAAATCCCATGCTATACAAATGGATACAAGAATAAACTATGTCATGGTTCATGGTATTTTCCAGTTTCTGTGTCAAACATGTACCCCATGGTTGCTTCAAGCTACTGCTGTATAATTACAGAAGATACTGTGAGGAAATGAACAGACATGCAGCATTACCTGGTATGTCCATCTTGACATTATATATCACAATAAACCCTCCAAGGGCATAGTAACAACTATAACCAAGGTACCTTTGACAACTTTGACTCCTTTTTAATTCTACTATAAATTACTTAATAGTTTAGTTAATTTAATTTTTGATAGTGGTGATACCCTTTTCTTAAAGGTATTAACCATTAACTCTAGAGTTATCAAAATATAACTCATGATATCAATATATTATATCAATTCAGATTAGTGAATGCATATTTATAGAAATCATTTAATATTTTATGGAAAAAATTTAAAATAAAGGTGTGCAAAGGGAACAATTATTTAAGGAACTAATTCATCTAATGACACTTTAAGGTCCTATGAAATATCTTTAATATCCCTGGAAACATTTGACCTCTAAACAACTATGAGAGTGATAAGTCAGCAGCTTCTATGACACAATTCCCTGGTCAACTTCAACCTGTGTTTTCACATTTAATTAATTCCCTAAGTATAGTGAACTAAGGCCAGTGTATCATTGAACTGACAGTGTAGAAGTCCGTGGGAGAAGATCTTTACCACACTCCCTTCCTCGGTTAAACTGATATCAGACAGATATTGGAACTGGCAAAAAGGCATTCTAATCATAAAAACCATATTGTTATTTATAGCAGTTATCATGAAAGATTACATCCAAAAGCAGAAGGAACATTTGCCAACTTAGAAACAACTCTATTGGCTATATTTCATGAGAGAGAGGCTAAAGATATAAATATAATGTTTTCTGCACTCAACTTTCAAGGATTAAGTAACCCAATAACTCAAAAGGCCACCAACAAATAGCTAATTTTCTCAGTCACCTTTGAGACTGTATTTATACAAACTCTATTTATTTAAGTAGAGTTATTTTTAAAGTTAATTTTAATGTGAACATCACAAACCCTGTGCTGTCATTTTTCACTATAAATATCTCCATTAGACATACAAGGAAGGCTTCAGTTCAGAGAATAAGTACAAAAACCAACAACAGAAAAAAAAAAAAAAAAAAAAAAAAAAAAAAAAACCAGAGCATCTAGCGAAGTGATTTATAAGAAAGTTTCAAGGTTCAACATTTGACTTTTATTGATTGACAGATACTTACTAGCTTTGTGTAAAACCATACACTTGTAAATCAAACTATAATTTTGAATATGCAGTGCACTTTTTCTTCGCTCTTTTCATGAGTTTAAGCTACTGGCAATAGAGAAAACAGAGCAGGCAGAATTTTAACTGGAGGATATTTCAGGAAAAGAAAGGCAGGCAAAAATAAATGCTATGTAATGAGAAATGAAGGTTTCGAATGTAGGGGGAAAAAGGGTCTCTACAAAAAAGGCTCAACTCTATACAAAATTTATTAACTTTTCACCAGCTATTCAATTGAAATATATAAAAAAAAATTCCTATTCATTCCAAAATTGACAATTTACCCCTAAAAACAGTGGTGAATTCCAAGTTTATGTTTCTTCAATGAGAAGATAATTACAATTATTTACACGCTATATTCATCCTATTTTCAGTACAAATAAAAGACAGTGCTACCAGGGTGTCCAGGCTTGCCAGCACAGAGAAGTCTGGAAAACTGCTTCACCATGAGCTCTGTGCCACAGACAGCCTCACACGCGGGCTGTCCACACTCTCCGATGCATTCTGTTGCCCTTCCTCAAAGCAGAATTGATTTGCATCTTGGGGCATTAATTAAATAAATTTTTTCCAGGATAGCGTGTTTCTATGCCTTTCCCCCACTTTACAAACTTATAAGCAGCTTATGGAGTTTCAGGAGAGCAAAGACCAAAATTTCCTACAATTTAATGTAAATTTAATGCTCCTTGAAGATTTTTTTTTTAACATACATGATTGTGAGAGGTTGTAAAATGGTTAAACACAAACCCTTGGAGGTCAGAGGACAGCTTTTAGAAGTTGGTTCTTCATCAGGCTTATCACAGGGACCCCCAAATGGAGTGGTTATGGGAAGGATTGAGGGAGCTGAAGGGGCCTTTCTGGCATCAATGGGAGGGGAGCCCCTGGTCCCCTGAAAGCTCGATGCCCCAGTGTAGAGGAATACTAGGGCAGGGAGGTAAGAGTGGGTGGGTAGGGGGCACTCTCATAGAAGCAGGGTAAGGGGAAATGCGATAAGTGGTTTGTAGAGGAGAAACTGGGAAGGGGATAACATTTGAAATGTAAATAAATAAAATATCCAATAAGTAAGGAGGAGGAGGAAGAGGAGGAGGAGAGGAAGAGGAAGAAGAAGAGGAGGAAGTGGCCATAGGCAATAGTAATAGTCAGTTCTTTCCAAGTAATAGTCAGTGGGTTCCAAGGATGGAATTCAAGTGATCAGATTTTGCAGCAAAAACTCCCAAGCCATGTGCTACCTCCACTTTACATAATCATTCAAACTGTCCCTTTGGGCCAGGGCACTTCAGTAGCTGGGGTTTAATATTATAAGGGCCTTGTCTTGTATTTACATTTCATATGGCCATGGGGTGAGAATATAAAAAGTAACTTTTCATGTCTTTGAAGCCAGGAACCAGGGAAGACAAAATATCTTTGACCGATATTCACAGAAATATTAATGGTTCGAAACCAGGCTAAAAGTTGTATTGGTTCCATAGCCAATGATTTATCATCATAAATATACTTGAGAATAAATGAAAAAAAAATAAAAAATACCTTTTAAATCCTGAAAATCAAGAGGTTAATCTTATGAGTGAGTCATAATCCTGAGTAAAAAGAATTTTTGTTTTAGACAAGTTCTGGTAGTAACTTAGAGGACATGTAGCTGTGTACTAAGAATTCTTTTTTTAAATCTAAATGCAAGGCCAAGAAATATTTTGTTTCGCTAAATTAATCCTAATTATCAACAGAGTTTCACTGGAGATTTTCAGCTTCTAAGTCATATAAATACCTGGATTTATATCTAAATCATTACTGTCTTACTTTATTGCTAAATAACATTTTACAGCATGATTTCCTCACAATTTACATATGATATAGATCCTAATCTAGGATTCATTTATTCTATGGGGATAGAGAACGTACTGAGGGATTAAGAATATTTACTGTTCTTTCAGTGGACTGAGATTTGACTCCCAACATCCCATGTTGCTTCATAACCATGAGTAACTTTAATTCCAGTGGACCTGATGCACTGCTCTGAGCTCCACAGTTAACAGACACATGTATGATATAGAGACATGCATGCAGCCCAAACACTTATACACATAAACGTTTTTAAATAGATCCTATTGTACTTCAACTTTTCTCTTTAAGTCTTTTCACACAATAGACTCATTAAAAGAAGATACTTAGTAATGAAAGTTTATCCCTAAATACCACCAATCTACTGGTATATAAACATTAATATGAAGGAAATAATTAAAAAACATTATTGACAACATTACACTTGAAAATAGCACAGTAAGTTCCATGTTAGGGCCCTTAGTCATGGCCTTTTGATGTCTTCAGTACCAGATATGATAGACCTCCTATGGAAAAATGCTCAAATCTAATTAGAATCCAGTTTGTTACATGTAAAACTATCACACAACTACATAGCAGTGATCACAAGTTGCCTGGCAGGTTAGTATTATGATATTCAGGGTCTAGTACTGGTTAAGACCATGGATACCCTTTGGCAAAAGATTACATTTTCTAGTCCTGAAAATGTAGCTGGCCAGAAAGAGAATTTTCTGGTCAGTTTGACGTTGATTTTTTTTCATATTCTTCCATAATAGGGTTTTTAATGTAGAGGCTCATAGCCAGTCAAAGTGCTGAGGAGCAGGATTTGAGTACTCAAACACAGACACACCATCTGTACCAACCTCACCACACCCAAGTCTTGTATCATCATGGAAGAATGGGAAGGAAGAGTTTGAGAGCTGGAAGAGGAGAAGAATTGTAAAATTCTGTCTTCTGGACATAACAAGAAATCACGACATCTGCAGTTGCTCATACAAAACCTGCACAAGATCAAGGCAAGCAAGATGTCTGCATGGGGATCCCAAGACCTTACTATAATCTGTGATGTCTGCATGGAGATCCCATGACCTCACTATAATCTGTGATGTCTGCATGGGGATCCCATGACCTCACTATAATCTGTGATGTCTGCATGGGGATCCCATGACCTCACTATAATCTGTGATGTCTGCATGGGGATCCCATGACCTCACTATAATCTGTGATGTCTGCATGGAGATCCCATGACCTCACTATAATCTGTGATGTCTGCATGGAGATCCCATGACCTCACTATAATCTGTGATGTCTGCATGGAGATCCCATGACCTCACTATAATCTGTGATGTCTGCATGGGGATCCCATGACCTCACTATAATCTGTGATGTCTGCATGGAGATCCCATGACCTCACTATAATCTGTGATGTCTGCATGGAGATCCCATGACCTCACTATAATCTGTGATGTCTGCATGGGGATCCCAAGACCTCACTATAATCTGTGATGTCTGCATGGAGATCCCATGACCTCACTATAATCTGTGATGTCTGCATGGGGATCCCATGACCTCACTATAATCTGTGATGTCTGCATGGGGATCCCAAGACCTCACTATAATCTGTGATGTCTGCATGGGGATCCCATGACTTCACTATAATCTGTGATGTCTGCATGGGGATCCCAAGACCTCACTATAATCTGTGATGTCTGCATGGAGATCCCATGACCTCACTATAATCTGTGATGTCTGCATGGGGATCCCAAGACCTCACTATAATCTGTGATGTCTGCATGGGGATCCCATGACTTCACTATAATCTGTGATGTCTGCATGGGGATCCCAAGACCTCACTATAATCTGTGATGTCTGCATGGAGATCCCATGACCTCACTATAATCTGTGATGTCTGCATGGGGATCCCAAGACCTCACTATAATCTGTGATGTCTGCATGGAGATCCCATGACCTCACTATAATCTGTGATGTCTGCATGGGGATCCCATGACCTCACTATAATCTGTGATGTCTGCATGGAGATCCCATGACTTCACTATAATCTGTGATGTCTGCATGGGGATCCCAAGACCTCACTATAATCTGTGATGTCTGCATGGAGATCCCATGACCTCACTATAATCTGTGATGTCTGCATGGGGATCCCATGACCTCACTATAATCTGTGATGTCTGCATGGGGATCCCAAGACCTCACTATAATCTGTGATGTCTGCATGGGGATCCCAAGACCTCACTATAATCTGTGATTGTCAGTTCGTAGGTGATGAGCAAAAGAGTCACTTTTCTTTGTAGATAAAGCCAGTAGTAAATTGTCCGAACTCCACACCATTGTGAAAATAGTAAACACTATTTGGACTCAGTCAGATGGTGAAGGGAAGGGGGAGGATGAGGAGGAAGGAGGAGGAGGAGGAGAAGGAGGAGGAGAAGAAGAAGGAGAAGGAGAAAGAGGAGAAAGACATAAAATTCAGAGGGAGATGGGAAGCAAGCACAAGGGGAGGAAGGTAGGGAAAACATAAGGACATCTGACAAACCCACATTGAACGATACTGTGATATTTACCAAATAAAAAGCCACAGTACATGAAATTTCTCATATATGTATATAGTTTGATTAAATTTTCTTATCTGGGATATTTGTGCTTTAGCACCAAGACCTAAAGATTGTCTAACAGAACCCCCAATATGAGGCCTGAAAAGTGTTCTTGGATAGGAATGTCCATAAGACACCCAAAATATACATAATACTGCTGTTGCCCTTTATTAACCCTCATAGGTAGAAGATAAGTCCCCAATGCTGAAGATATCATGAACTTCAAAACAGAGGACCCTGAGCTAGAAATGACAAGTTCTTTCTGAGGACTAGCTTTCATAGTACCAGAAGTCATTATGTAACTGCCCATAGGATGTAGTCAAACAGCAGTCCTGTACAGTTGAGTCCTTTGAACCACATCAGTGTGACCAGCGTGGCATGGTAGCCTCAAGAGTACAGAAGAGGCATGCTTAGCTTGACAGTAACCAACTGCTCCTTAGTTGGATTCAAACTTCCTCAACAAGAGGCTAGTGAAGTCATAGGTATTGAAGGAGAATCTACAGCTATTGATGTATACAAACAGTATTATCCCTAAGAGCAATATATACACATTTGTCCAAATGTGAGTGCAAAACTATTATGCAAAAGAACATTGCAAACTAGATGGAGAAATGTTTATGAGGCTTTAAACTTTCACAAAGAAAGTAGAGAACTGAAGTAAGCTGTTAGTAAAAAAAACATTCCTCTCCCCAGGCAGGGTCACACTAAAGTCCACTGCCAATGGTCGGCCATAAATACATAAATTCAAGTAACATTACATAGACTTGACGGGCCATATTTAGAAATGCATGTGTATATGCAGATATATTGGGATGGGTACATGGGAGGGATTGGAAGGGAAAGTGGGAATGTTGTGATTAATTTATAACCATAAAAAGTAAACAAAAATGTTATAAAGTTACTCCAAAACTGAAAAAATCCATTTAAAAAATGAAGTATATATAAACTGTTCTGTGTATGTGTGTAGGGGGTGAATGTGCAATAATGTGTTAAAAAGCTATTTGTTATTCCCAATATACAAAGAGACCATGAACCCCAACAAAAAGAAATAAAAACACTTTTATCAATTAAGATTAGAGTAGGAAAATGAGTATCTAAAGGAAACTTCTATATCATATATCACTTGGGAAGAACAGTCTAACCAGCATCTCATTGCCTGCCCATTGAAAGGGTTAAATATGTAGCCAAAGCTCCTCCAACACAAAACAACTTAACTTTCAGCCATTTCTCACAGAAATCTAAAACCTATATCAAGTTTAGAAGACAAATTAACATTTTCTTTTAAGAATGACAAACACATCCTTAAGATACAATTCAGCATTCACACTATTTGACATTTATACCAAGGAATTAAAAAATTTACATCCAAGGCAATAAGTAAATAAAACCTACACGTGGATACTTGACATCAGCTTTATTCGCTATTGTCAGCATTCTGAAACAGACATGATGAATTTCAGTAGATGTGACTGTATCACATCCAGGGAATAGAATATTATCTATTACCAAAAAGAAGTGAGCCATCCACCCCAGAAAAGACACAAAGAGGTATACAGCATATGTATTTAGATGAAGGGCATGATTCTACAGAGAACTTATATACTCATGGAAAATTCATAACTATATAGATAATGAAGAACTGGTATGGATGAGAGTTAGGAGAAGAGAGATGACTAGAAAGTAAAAGACATCTTCAGGACAGTCAGGTTACACCAGATCCTAATATAGCGGTAGATAGAAGCCATTCTACACTCATGACAGTGGAGGCTGTTGTAAATTTATGACGGATGGTGATAATGGTTTATCAATAACTTGCTGGCTGGTGGTTGGAAATATTAATGGCATTGGCCTGGATGATGATATTGGGATGGCACATGTTTAGAAAGCCACAGCTTACTTAGTGCTGCTGTACATGGAAAATATCCTTAGGAGTGAGGTGGAAGATAGGGGGCAGAGATCTGTGGGGAGGAAAATGGGTGCTAAATCCTAAACGAAAATGAGGAAAAGCTGTCCAAGTGCACCCACCACAAAACAGCTCACACGAACTGAATGTGTTCAATCTACAGTATTGAAATGGAGACATAGCAAAAACACAGTAGTGTGTGTGTGTATGTGTGTGTGTGTGTGTGTGTGTGTGTGTGTGTGTGTGTGTGTTTTAAAGTACTTTCATGATTTTTAAACACCATGCATATCTGGCAGTATGTGCCTGTCATCCTAGAACTTAGGGAACAGAAACATATAAGCTGAGATTGAGGCCAACCTTGGAAATATGGCAGCATTGCATATTTCAAATAAAAAATAACAAAATACACCAAAAACAAAGTTTTCCAGGGATATAGACATTTATTTTTTTAATATTCTTTTAATAGAGAAAATTTCTGCCAGGAAATAACCAGAATGTTGAGCATCAATCTTGTTTAGTTTAAATGTTGAGCTCTGGAAGTCAGGCAGTTTTGTGAGTAATAGGGCACTGGGTGTGAAAAGACCTGCACATTAAAGTAGGACTTTCAGAGACCAAGGTCTTTCTGAACACAAGGGACTAGAAGAAAATCAGGTCTATCCTTTTGCAAAGAAGCAGAACTGGGTGATGTTTTCCTGTTTTTGAAAAAAAAAAATAGGGGGAGACAGAGAAAGAGAGAAGGGAAATTTGAGTAATATGGATCTCAGAGTTAAGAAACACAATAAATCTTTAAGCAGGAAACATCGCTCTAAGAATCTATCCATGAATAAGCAGCAGGAGAAGTGTGCACAGCCACAGAATGACCAGATTCAGAGGAGCTGAACTGAGAGAGCAGATTGGCCTCCCTGGCAGGCTAACAGCTTGTCAGCAGCCACCCTGATCTGGTCAGAGCGAGGTGGACTATCACTCGCTTCCTTACACACTGGAATAGATAAGCTCTGGTCCTATGCACTTGGCCAGCAGCAGCAGAGATGATTTTTGCCAGGATTTTTTTTTTTTTTTTTTTTACAGAAAATGAAATTGTACAGGGAAGAGAAAATGGTTAGAATTTACAACTAGTTTCTTCATCTTGGAAATAAACCAGATAAACCAGTCATTTTCGTCTGTACTTACCGGAGCCATTGCGCCATGGTACCAGTGTGATTCTTTTAAAAAATATTTATTTTTAACTATCGGTGCGGGTGCCTGTGTTTGGATTTTTGCACATGGGGACAGTGTGCATACAGGCCTGGAGCCAGTGTTGGATCTCGTGGGGTAGGATTTTCATGTACCTGTGAACCATCTGACATGGGCGTGGCAGAGCAAACTAGAATCCTCTGGAAGGACAGCAGGACCTTTAACCACTGACCACCTCTCCAGCCCCGGGGTTCACTTGCTTCTCAGCTTTGTGTCATCAGTGATTGTTCAGGCTTTTAGCTCGCTGACCATGCTGAACCCTCACAAGTATCATCATTGTCATTCTCCGTAATAAATTTCTATTCCCTGTTTATGTTAAGAATGCTGAAGCTCAGGAAAATGGATGTGTCCCGAGGATGCCACATCTACAAAATACTAATGGGTAGACTTAACAAATATATCACAGCCTGGATCAAATCAGTAAACTAGGAAATCTCAGAAAGAGACATGAGCTTAACCAAGAGCCCAAAGAAACGCAGGAATCATACATGTTTTGGAAGACCTTAGTATCTTAAGACACAGGTATATTGGAATTAAGAAAACTCAAAATATTTTAACTTAATTTAAGTAGAATTTAAAATGTTTTGCAGTGTAGCTTCTCTTTGTACAGTGTACTTGGAACGCGTATTTTCCAGGCTTTTCCAAGACACAGCTCTCTCCCAGCCTCCATATGATGGAGAAAACATAAAGAGAAGCTAAAGGAATGAACAGTTCACACCACTCCCTATACCAAGAGCTTTCCCCTAATGAGTAAAGATTTCGGGGGACCAATCACTGGGCGTGGAGTAGGCGGGACTTCCAGGTCAGAGAGAGGAAGAGGGGAGGCGGGAGAAAGAGACTTTCCTTTTGGACAGGAAGGATGTGGAGACAATACGTAGGTAGGGGAGGCTCCTGGTTCAGGAGATGGATCTATTGAGATCAGCTACCAGAGGATTTATAATTTATAGATTAGAAATATAAAATTATAAACAGGACAATTTGTCTTATGTAAGTGGGCAGTTTATATCATTATCAATTGGCCCTGACTTCATTTTGTGAACGTTTTGTGGAAGTGAGAATTTACTGATATAAATCTGATTGATAAATTACAAGCCTCAAGAGGTTTGATTTTGCCTGGTTTCAGGGAATGTAAGCAGAATCCTCAGCAGAGGGCGGAAGGCAGCTGCTGGAGCCATAGAGTAGCCAGCACCTTGTGGCTAGCCATGGAGACAAAGAGACAGCCAGGGACAAAGAGTAGCAGGGGTTAGCGTGGAATGGTGCCTGAAACTTAGCTTTTTTAATATTTACCACTCCAACTCCCACTGTTCCCGGAGGTCTGAATGCCCCCTCACAATCACATACAGAAGCAAAGCTGGAAAATGCAGTCAGGTGTTGCTCAAGCAGTTGCTTTGCAAGTACAAGCACCCAAGTTTTCTAAACATGCTGCCCTGAGTACTGGGAACACAGAGACAAGTGGAGTCCTGAGACTCACTGCCATCCACTTTACTATTCCTTGACTACATGGCAAATTCCAGAGCAGTTAGAGTTATTGTTTCAAAAAATATAATATGGGGAGCTCCCGAAGAACTATATCCAAGGAATGTATGTATGCCTGTATGCATGAGCACACAGACAAGATGGGCCACAGGCAGCCGTGTGCCCTGTTGATATCCGACATGTGCTGTTACTCAAAATGACCAAAACAATGACAATAAAGGACAATTTGGAGGTCTTTGCATATTTACCATCAAAATCTGCTAGAAACACAAGGCACACACAAAGACACAGTGGTGCATGAGTAGAAAAGCAAAAAGAACAAGAGCAGGTCAAAATCTAATAGGGGAAGGATCAAATGCCTAGCTAAAGAAAACAGCCTAATGAAATAGTTAATGGGAAATCTTACTAAAATACATGAACTAAGACACAGAGAAAAGTGCAAAACTTACAAATGCACAGCATGATGTCAGTTTCTGCAAAGTAAGCACACATTTCAAAGTGCTCTCAGGCCAGTGAGCAGAACAGCAGTTTCCACAACGTGTGCCTGGTCATAGCCCATGTTTGCCTACCCAAAGACCACCACATCTCACTGCTCAGCAGAGAGTTCTCTCAACTGTATGTCATGTTTTGCAGCGTGTGCCAGTTTAATTCAACTCTCTGAGATAATTTAATCTTTGTTTTCTAGGTAAGTATTAGAACGACCTCCCATTGTCCGCTGTCAGAAACAACACAATTGCAACAGCTCTCCCTTTTATTCTTTGCTTTCGAATACTGTCCTAGTGAGGGTTAGTTACTGTTGCTCTAATGAAACACTAAGCAAGATGGGGAGGAAAGCGTTTGCTGGCTTATATTTCTATCATCGATACACCATCAAAGGAAGTCACAGTGGGAAGGTGGAGGCTAATGTAGACAGTGTAGACAGATGATACCTACTGGCTTGCTCCTCACAGCTTGCATAGCCTGCCTTCACGAGTGAAGAACTCAGGATCATCAGCCCATGGGTGTTCCTACCCACAAGGTGCTGAGCTCCCCTAACCCTCTAGGACTGTTTGCTTACAGCCAGATGTCTGGCGGCATTTTCTCATTTGAGGTTCTTTCCTCTCAAGTATGACTGTAGCTTGTGAAAAGTTTGCAATAAAACTCACCAGTACAAAGGCCCAGACAAGTAGCAGATTTTCTTCAAAATGTACGCATACATATTCAGCTTCTCAGTAAGATTTTTTCTTTTGTCCCTTAATTAAAAATAGTTTTTTTATCACATAAAATATCTAATATGCTTTCCCTCCCTCTTCTCTCATCTCCTCACGACTCCCCACCCCATCCCGATCCATTCCCCCTCTGTCTTTCATTGCAAAGCAAAGAGGATTCTAAGGGATCATAATAACATATAATGTAGTATAACAAGATAAACCAATAACATCAGAGTGGGAAAAGGCAAACAGGAGGAAAGAAGCCCAAAAGAAGGCACAAGACTCAGAGACTTGTGGTTTTGCATCTTACCCTGGAATTAGAGTTGTAGGCAGTAATGTGGTGTCACTTGGAACCAGACCCAAATCCTTTATAAGAGTAGCAAGAGCATGACCTACCAAACTATCTCTGCAGCCTGTATTAACTTCAATAGAAATGCTGAAGAGCTCATTCGAGAGCCCATATCAAGTTACTATTCCTGTAACAGTAAATGTGCGTCCTCCTTGTTCAACATTCCCACCAGCACTTGGGTTGTCTTTTATCCTGCCGTTCTCTGATGAAAATGATGACATCATTCAGTCATTCTCCCTTTCTCTGATGGGATGCTGCTGACCTTAACTTGCCTTTTTTGTTTGTTTTTATTTTTGTTTGGTTGGCTATGTTTTTTAGCTGATTTGAGGTTGAAGTGAAGATTAATAATTATCTGTATTTATCATTGGCAATGACCTGGCTTCCCTAATTTCTCCTGGTCAGTTGCTCGATTCTTAACTTGTCTTTTCCTTGTTTACATGATTTCTTAAACAAGCTGCATATTAATTCTGAACCAGCTTTTAATGTTATGAATAAAGCCAGCCTGGGTAACACAGGGAGACTCTGAATTCAAAATATGCAAAATCTGAACAAAAGTATATATCTGAATGAAGATATATATCATATTATACATACTGTTAATATATATATATATACATATATATATATACACACAGAGAGATATATCAGTATCAATTTAAATTGCTATTCCTTGGAGAGACTATTTAGAGACAAAATAATAATCATATCTTAAAAATTGAGATACTTTATTAAGGATTAATTGATTTATTCAGTCAACATAGAGAATTCTTGATAACTGGATGCAATTGATGAGAGATTATTTGACTAGACAAAGCTGTCAGCTGTCAAGAGGGAACCTGACAAGGGACTGAGGGTTACTGTCAAATCAGCAAATCAAGAGCACAAGTAAGCACTGTAACCTGGACTTCCTTGGTTTATTAGTATTACCTGGTGTATTATCTCCCCTCTGGATTGAAAAATGTTTCTTCACTTTCTTTTCTATAACTAGCAAGAAAATAGTTTCAATGAAAACAAAATTAAAAATTAATAGGCAACAGGAAATATTTTAAGATAAATATTTACCCAGGAAGCGAAGTTTGAAGAGGTAACCACCCACTAAAAGCTACCCCTCCCCCCTCCCTGGTCCCAACCGTGGTGCTCGCCCTACTTAGAGGCTGCATCTTGGTTCTAAGTTTAACATAGGTAGTGGAGCCTCTTCCATGTGGTTTACTGAGATGTGTGCTGGACTGTGGTTCTGAGTGCTCTGTCTGTCTTAAAGCACCAAGCTCAGCAGCTAACATATTGGCCCCTGTCATGAATATGAGTCCTGGATGCTGAATCCTGAATTCAATTCCTTCCCTATTGCCTTGAGCCTTCTCAGTGGCATATGCTGTGCAAATTCCATTGAGTGCGGCCTGGGAAATTAAGAATCATAGCCGTCAGAATTTTGTGGTAGAGATCTGGGATGTGGAAAGCCCCAGATGGCATAAAGTCCTCTAAGGACAAAGACAAGATGAAGACACACAGTGGGTGACAAGGAAGGTAGATCACTAAAAATACCACCTGTCTGTTCTCTCACCGCCCCCCATGTCCTTCTCTCTGTTATCTATGGAAAAGCACCATCATATTTCTCTTTCCTGTGTCCAAATTCTCACCTTTTTAATTCAATATCCACTCTAAAGCCAGATGATCTTTGAAAATACTGGAACCAATTCCTGCCACTCTCCTTAGCAATACCCTCTGCCATTCCATTGAACATAGGAAGAAATACAAAATTGTTGAGTACCAAAGTTCTGAAAAGGCTGCATTTCCACTCCAACTACAGTTCAGTTCCTCTTATCACTACTTTAGGTCAATCCTTTCAAACCAACCAACCTTTGCCTCTACACAATGGTTAGAATGGATAGAATCTCGTCAAAGGTAAGATGTTAGCAATGGGTATTGAGAAAGCATGAGGTTAGCAGGGCTCTTCATCCTTAAATAGAATTAGATATTCTTCTTGTGAGACTTTTCAGAGGACAAAGGTCCCTCTCTGCCTTTTCTTCTGTCTTTTACATGTCCTATCCTTCTAGAAGGTAGATAGATAGCTAATAGATAGATAGATAGATAGATAGATAGATAGATAGATAGATAGATAGATAGATAGTATACTGGCTGGTTCTGTGTCAACTTGACACAAGCTGGAGTCATCACAAAGAAAGGAGCCTTCAGTTGAGGAAATGCCTCCAGGAGATCCAGCTGTAAGGCATTTTCTCAACTAGTGATCAAGGGTGGGAGGGTCCAGCCCACTGTGAATGGTGCCTTACCTATGCTGGTAGACCTGGGCTCTATAAGAAAGCAAGTTGAGCTAGCCAGGGGAAGCAAGCCAGTAAGCAACATCCCTTCATGGCCTCTGCATCAGCTACTGCTTCCTGACTTGCTTGGTTTCCAGTCCTGATTTGTTTTGGTGATGAACAGCAATATGGAAGAGTAAGCTGAATAAACCCTTTACTCCCCAACTTGCTTCTTGGTCATGATGTTTTATGCAGAAATATAAACCCCAAGACAGACAGACAGACAAACAGATACATAGAAGGATAAATAGGTAGATAGATAGATAGTTAGATAGATAGATAGATAGATAGATAGATAGATAGACAGATATGCCTTAACAGACATAAAAAAAACAAGTGCTTTGATTTTGAACTTCCAACTTACAAAAAGTGAGAATTTTTTTTCTTTAAAAATCACCCAGCCTATGTAATTCTGTCATAGCAGTATGGGTAGACTGAAATAAGATATGTCAATGAGATCTTTATTCTTACTGTTCCCTATAGTTGATGGTTTTTTTGTTTTTTTGTTTTTTTTTTTTTTTTTTTTTTTTTTTTTTTTTTTTGAGAAACTTACATGTTTGAAATTGTCTCCTTGTCCCAACACATAAATCTGTTATTTGTCAAAAGCCCTGCCCCCCAAAAAAAAGCCCTGCCCAACTTGTTCTTTAACAGTGCTATCCTAATCTAACAGTAGACATTAGAATATCTGTAATTTAAGTAACTTAAGTACTTAGCTATGAATGTATCACTTTCTCTGCTGCTAGAGTGAGTTTTCAGGATACAGCTTTTCTGTTGCACATAAATTATTAATAGGAAAATCTGATATGATCAAAGGAATCAACAAGTATTCTCAAGAAGAATAACTGATCTTAGTTAACTAGAACTTCCTGAGATCCATAAGTGATAGATGAAGTAGAAGCAGCCACTTTCTATGTGGACACAGCTCAGTAATGGGCAGGCTGATCTTGAGATCTCTACAGAAAACATAGATTAAAGTATCTTTCAAGAAGGAAGTCTACAGCTCAAAAATGTCTTCAAAAGACAGCACCAATTTCATATGGAAAAGAACAAGATGGTTGATGGACAAAATCCAGAAAAAATATTTGCAGTGAAAAAAAATAAATAAAACCAGGAGGAAGTAAAGATGCAGTATCAGGAGATAAAACTGCAGACAAGATGGCAGATCTTAAACATTTATAGTAGGGTAAAAAGAGAGAGAGATAAGTACTAAAACTTGGCACAGGTAGCTGAACCTTGCTGCTGTGGAAACTGTGAGATTGGAGGGGTGACAGTATTTGAGAACTGTTCTGTAGTTTCCAAAAATAAGCACAAACGACATCCTGATTTTTTTTCAGGAAATAATTTTGTAACTAATTAAAACAAAGTGGAATAAACTAGATATCAACAGCAAGAATAATCAGAGAAAATATATAAGTGCATGGGAATTGGACAATGCTTTTGAATCTCAGTAGAAGCAGAAGATATTCTTAACAGAATCCAATCATTTCCTGATTATCTTTGAGACTGAGCATAGAAACCTAAACTCTCAGCATAGGAAACTATAATGATCTCCTAGCTGGTGCCACAATGCAGTGAACAGATGAAGTTCATTCTCTCCATCAAGGATGTTAACCTTCACAGGTTTTATTCAATAAAGCACATGTATTATTTTTATCATGTGCACAAACAGAATGAGAAAGGTATGTGCCCATGAGTGCAGGTGTTCAAGGTGAGTTGTGAGCTGCTGATATGGATGCTGGGAACCAAACTCAGTATGGACTTTTATTAACTGAGCTACCTCCCAGAACTTGAAATGGTAGCCAATGAGATAAGACAAGAAAAATAAGTAAAAGGGACACAATTGAGCAATGAAGTTAATTTTTACAGATAATACCAAGCAACTCAAAAACATGATAAAGATTTTACCAAAATCTGCAAAATAAATCAAATTATCATGATCCAAAAATGAATCTATGAAAGTCAGAAGTTTCTCAATAAACAAAATAACAGCTTCACTCAAAAATGAACTGAGTATACCATGCAGATTCTGTCAGCATTCACAGCAGCCCGGTCAATGGAAGGCTGGTACTATAAATTGTGTTATATAGTTACATGCAACGATGCCCAATTATAAATGACAGTAAAACCTCACCATCTGCGTAAAAACGAATATGCCTCCATGTTAATATAGGTCATAATTAGACATACAATGCATAATTCCTTGCATAAGGAGAATCCAGAAAATGAAAGGAGTGATTAACTTAAAAGCAATACTCAAAGTAAGAATGAACATGATTTGAAGAGGCAGAAGGAAGGTGATAATAATGGGGAAATAAATATGAAGAAAGGTTAGCATGTATTCTAAGTTGTGATAAAATCCATTATACTTTATCCATTATTGACTTGTACAAATAGAATATGTGGACAGAGGGAAAAATGAAGCTTCTTTACCACAAAGATATGCCTATGTATTGGCTTTTTCACAAATCATTCTAGCCTGCTCTTTTCTATCATGTTTTTGAGGTGTTGCAAATCACATCTTATTTCAAAGCCAATAAGGAAAACTATTCTGAAGGAATGAAAGAAGGAAAGGGCCATGTCTCAATTAAATCAGTACCAAAAAGTGTGAGGGATTTCCAGGGAAAAGATGTTTCAAAAATATGTATTAATCTTTAGGATTGAGAGGGATGCGAAAGGGGAATTTGCTTTGCTTTGCTTCAGGAAAACCCAGAGACAACTTGAAAGAAGACGGTCCAGAAACTTCAAGTAAATCGACTGTTTCATCTAGGGTTTGGAATTTACCAGAATCTTTCCGTGGCTATAAGGCCCTCATGACAGAACTTGTGGCCAGTGCTCCTATAATTAGCATTCTCCATTGCTAGGATTCTAAGGAAGTGTACATTGGAAACCAGACTGAAAGGCTGGTCTGCTCGAAGCTGCAGAACTATGCAAGAAACTTGTGATTATCAGAACTTGAAGTTACCAGGGGACTCGCCCTAAATGAAAACTGCAGACAGATGCATGACATAGGAGAGTGAAAAGCCCGGGGTTCTGACCAAAGGCAGTACATAGCCTGCCGGGCTGAGGCTGGCAACTGCAGATCACAGATGGCACCACTTGTCCGTCCCCTTTAGCTGAGTGTGTTCACACTCAATCCAGAGAGGCATCCATGCGCCAGAGTTTGCACTTGAGCTGACTGTGATTGGTCTGAAGTGCTTCATCCAAAGGCAGAATCCTTGGGCTTACCTCTACCCCCACCACTTGCAAATGTCAAAAGCAATACCAAATGTAGAAGGAAGAGAATCCAGAAAAGTGAGATTATGGCACTACGTTGAGTGTGGAATTGGAAGCAATACGGCAAAGGAGCTTCCAAAAAAACCTATTACTTCTTCGAGGACGTCCAAATAGTACAGCATTAGACACCATCAAATATCTGTCAAGAACAAACAAAACAAACCGTTTCTGACTGGTGCCCAATGACAAGAAAACAGTCTTATAAGTATAATTCGCTTTGATTAATAAAGCCGGGGAGTTCGTGCGTTTGATGTAATGGAGACTGGAAGTGGAGAGAGGAAATGAGGAAGGAAAGAAGGGAATAAAGGAAGGGAGGAGGGGGAGGGGGAGGGAAGAAAGGTGAGAAGCAGGGAAGGAGCCCTGTTAAAATAGTTTAAGGATTAAGGATTAACCTTGGTCTGTTGTTTCCTGGAATTGAAAGCTGCAGGAAAGATGTCCGCAGGCAGAATAAAGAAAATCATCCTATGTTTCCTTCTACACTCTTTGTATCATAAAATGTGCCGAGGTATAAAATTCAGAATGAAAAAGCCGACTAAAGAAAAATGTGGAGGTGGAACTGGCCCATTCTAGACTTCTGCCCTCTTACTTCCTGCCTGTGGGAGGCTGGCTGTGGCAGCTGCTGGGTTTTAGTTCCAGGAAGAGGCGCTGGGGCAAAGGAGAGCTCAGGTTGTTTCTTCTTGAGCGACTGTGGCTGCTGCAGCTGGTACTGGTGAGGTTGCCCCGGCGGTCTCCATGGCAACATTGGAGGGGGCTGGGAGGACCAAAGCCTACACGAATAGGCCAGGCCTCATGTGGGCTTCCAGGGCATGCTTGGTACTCGGCGTTACGCCAGGGGGAGCTGTGCTGCAGCTTGGGGACCTACAGGCTCAAACATTGAGGTTGCCATAGCAACAGTTGGGGGCGGGGTGGAGGGGGGCTAGACTCTGCCTACAGGTTTTTCCCGCACACAGTGTCCTGGGTGCCCAAGCAAGGATGAGATCTGAGACTCCTTCAAGAGCTGCTGGAGCCCTCTGAGTTTCAAGACAGGCTAAAGGCTGCTGCTGAACTTAGCAGCTCATCGGGTCTCTCTTTGTAACCTTATTCCCCTTCTCTACAGAGCTGGTCATGCATGATTTTAGTGTGGCATAAGTCGCTACAGCTGGACCTAGTTCAGCAAAGGCCAAGTTCACCCGTGGGACAGCACAGAACCTTTGGGAGTCTTTCTTTCTCTGATGCCCCCTTGGGCTAGAAAAAGCTGAGTCCAACCCTCTTCACTCTCTCCAGGTGTCTGTAACCCGCGAGATCTCTCCTTTCCCTGGAATCTAGGAAACTTGTACATCCTGGACAGGACAGACTTTCTTCCACTGTCCCACCTCCCCCCTGCAGTCTGCAGCTCTATTAATCCGGCTCTTTTAGATACACAGGGCACGGGCCCTTCCATGGCATTCCTAGCCTGCTAAATCAGGTGCGTAGAATAAGGACCACTGAAGGATGTTTGTATAGAAAGAGCTGGCTCAGGGTTCGAGTGCACTTACGAAATTAATGTTGCTCTGGGCCTCAAATATTTAAAAGCTTTGCTGCAGCCTGTTCAGGTAGCTAAGTCCATGGAGAAACATGTTTTTGCTTTCAAAACATTAGATGATACCAGGAGTCAGGAAAAATGGCTCAATCCATAACCCTAGTTATTTGAAAGGCTGAGCCAAGGAGAAATGCTAAGAATTTGAGATTACTTGGTGAGTTTCAGGCTAGCCTTTGTTATAAGAGAGATTGTATCTCTAACCCAACTTTCCTAATTTCCTGGATTTAGAAGAAAACACATGCACAGGAGCTCGCGCGCGCGCGCGGACACACACACACACAAACTTCTCAGATAAGTAACTTTAAAATACTCTACTTTTAAAGTTTTTGAGAGAAGCTTTTTTATTAGTGGATAATTCAGAACTAACCTCTTCTAGGGCAACAGTTAGACATTTCTTATTAAAACCAAGATTCCTCATAATAAAAGCTTCTGCAGTTTTTTAGCACAATGTTCAAAAACTTGAAATTAATAAATGTGTAGGAGATACGCATCTGTGAATGTTTTCTAAATATTTAAGGAAACGCTTGATGAATCAGTGCAGTGTTAAATAATGGCCTCTTTCCTGGTACCTAGAACAAGCATAATCATTGTCTAAACAAAAGGCATAAAGAAATCCAAGTATTCAAGTATTTTAATTAAGTTTAATTAAAAGAATGATAATTTGCTTAAGACACATGGGGAAAGGGGGACTTATTTGGACACTAAACATAAGGTATCTTGGAAGTAGATTTTTAAATTAACCCTATTCCCTAAAATACAAACATTGTTAACATAAATATTTCTTGCTGCATTTGTTCTACAATATGTAGTTTTACAAACTGATCTATTTCTAGGTTCTTCTGGAAGTTTTATTTTAGACATCAACAAGGACAATGTATCTGAAATCAGTTTTCTCCAAACTGCCTATTTTCACAGATGCTGAAATAATCCCCCTGCGCTCTCTCCCTCCCTCTCTCCTCTCCCTCCCTCTCTCCTCTCTCTCTCTCTCTGTGTCTCTCTCTCTCTCTCTCTCTCTCTCTCTCTCTCTCTCTCTCTCTCTCTCTCTCTCTCTCTCTCTCTCCAGTAATATTACCATATCATCAATTGCCAGATTTGCTGTATTAGCCATAGTGGGACAATGTGAGTTGTCATTTCTCCTGCTCTGTGACTCTCTGTTTAAACTACAGGCTGTGTGTGTCAATTGCCATCCATCCAAAGCTTCGTCTTAGTTTTCCCGGGTCTCATGGAAAATTGCAAACAATCAGAGAGCCCCCATTTATGTAGAAGTTTCATGGAAGTACAAGGTAAATGGGAAGGTCCCAGCTTCCTGGGAGCTTCTTGTGACATCTGAAATTCTGCTGAGCATTCTGCTCTTAAGTGCTTCACTGGTTCAGAACTTTGGAACAGGCCATCATGCTTTCAGACAGGTCTTGAGATTTTTGTCTCCGAGGACTGTGTTCCTGAGTATAGAAACAGGTGAACAAAATTCACATGTGAAGTGTATGACTGGAATTTTACCACAGAGGGACCTGGGGCAGTAAGAGCTCATGGGCAGCCTAGTTAGGATTACTTACTCATATTTTGCAACAAGCAAAACCAAATAAGGCATGTGTATCTATACTGCATGTATTGCATTAAAGAGATCGGGGTGGGGCAAGTATATCTAAACTTTTTTAAATCTGCCAGCAAAAACAAAGTGATTAATATATAATTTTTATTAAACTTTTCGAGAACTCTACAGCAGGCAGGTATCTAAATAATTATAGTAAATGATACATCTCTAAAATTTTTAATATTTGTGCTTTGAAAAAAGATTGTAAACTTTTTATTTAGATATATTAATTGTGGCTAACAATAATATAGTTATTAAATGCAAGAATAACTTGTACTGTGTATTACCAAAACAGATAAGTGAATGAAAATTTACTGAATGCATACCTATAGGGCTTTAAAATATTTTACTGATTCTTAAAAATTAGTACTAAACCAGATAAACTTGATGGAAACCTCTAATTTATGCAATAAAATACTGCTAGTGTATAAAACTATCCACAAATAGCATTCTAATTTTGTAAAATATCTGGAGCCTTATCTAACAGGAAGCTGACATTTTTATTCTCACCTGCTTCAGAACAAAATCTCACTATAGTTTATCCAAGACAGTGGGTACCAATAAATTTTTAAGTTGGAGCTAAAAGGGAACCACTAAAAAGAAGACAAAGTTAAAAAAGCCAACTTTTAATTCCTGCTGCAGTAAAATATTCCATTTGCTTGGCCTGAAGGGATTCTGGAGGAGGAGAGTGAAAGGAAGTTGATCACTTGGGATTGCTCCCAGCATTTCTCAAATGATTACCTCTCCTATTTGCTAAGTGGTCAGTTCCTGCTCTGCTTCTCTCTTCCATCTTCACACCACATCTTTCCAACCTCTTCTCCACTGGCTGTGTTTCCTACAACTCCAACCTTCCTGCCTCCCTCTCAGAGAACACTGTTTTTGTTGTTTTTTCATTGAACTCATAATAATATCTCAATATAATATTTTACCTCAAGATCTCAAACTGACCCACATCTTTAAAGTCTGCATTTTTCACATCGAGTAAATTTTGGATGATATTTGTTCAAAAGGACATTATTCTATCTAAAAAGACTTTTCAAATATCTCTTTTGAGTAAAAGAACTAAGATGATGTGTTTTTCTAATAATTTAAGCTACTCTTAAGGACTTTACATAGGATAAATAAAACAATTTCAGAAAAGGTCAGAGTAAAATAAACTGTTTCTGTTACAAAATAAATAACATGTATGCTGTCTGGTGAGCAGATTGTATACACACATACACATATATACATACATATACATATATATTATATATGTGTGTATGTATTTCTATATGATGTATCTAAATAAGCATTAAGAGATTCACTAAGATGTTTTGTCTCAAACATAATAGGGGATCCATGAATTATGAAATAGGAACTGATGCCAAAACCCATCACCTCAACAACAACTAAACTTTAACATTTTCTTCAAAAAATATACATATCTGTTCATCTTTCATGAAATGCTTGATAGGTTACTAGTTCAGGCACTAAATAGTCTTTTAAAATATATGTCAAGACAGGTGGAGAGATAAGTATTGTGAGCATGCATCAAAGCCATTGTACAGTCTGCAGGACTAGGCTTGAAATTATAAATGTGAATGATGGGAAGCTATTTCAGGAGATCAAGTGCTTAAACTGAGGGTCTCAGTTTGCATCCATTGCTTGTGAAGAACACCAGACACGGTGGGGTAGACCTGGAATCCAGGCCTGAGGAGAAGAGACCAGAGGATCTGGGGTTCCTACTGCCCAGTCAATCCAGTAATTCAGTCCATTTCTGCTCTGCAGCTCCAGTATTCCAATCTCCAGTAATCCAATCTCCAGTAATCCAATCCTTTCTCAAAAGAACAAAGTGGAGAAAAATTAAGTAAAACACCTTTGCTGATATCTAACCTCCATTCATACTCATGCAAATGAGCATATACAAAAATAAAGATCTCTAGCAAAAAGTTAATAATTATCTAATCCTCATTCTTTTGTAGTTCCTAATATCCTGATCTTTCTTCCAGTAACGGTTTTAGATTCTCAATGAATGCAAAAATATTTAATCTTAATTTTTCTTGTTATTCTTTGGTTAATAATTAGTTATTATATTATTGTGTTTCCCATTTTGCTACATTCTTGCTCAGGCTTCATCAGATGCTCCCTGAGACAGTAAGTTTAATTTAATGCCACAAAATTTTCCTTGTAAGGGCTTATATTTATGTAAGCTTACATGTGCTGTATTTATTTTCACCCCAGAGTATTTGTTAAGAAAATAAAAGTTTCCTCTATAAAAAACACTAGACTTATTTGGTAAAGAAATAATAGAACTAATAAGGCTTCATCTTAAAATAGTGAAGACATTTGCATTTAATTCACTAACATGGACCATGTATGAACCAATCTCTACCATTTCCACAAATGTTCACGCAAAAGACAAAACAGCAGAACCTCTAAATCATTCTGTGTTTTCTAAGCATTGATAGCTCAGTTCCTGGCTGACCATAATCTTAGATGTTCACAGAAAAACTAGAGTAGCTGACAGTTGGATCAAGAAAGAAGGAGGTGCTAGCATTCCTCTGTGCATCCATCTCCTTGCTGAAGTAAAGGCATGCTAATTGAAAGATGTTTGCATATAGCCACTTGACAAGTCAGAAACATTAGGTGTGAGTCACCAGTGAAAATTTCTCTTTAACCACCCCTTTCTGTATTAAGACTTATCTTAATCAATTATGCTTTTCACCCCTAAATAGCAAGAGAGGACTTTAATATTTCCAAATATTAGGCCATTTGCATGAAAACTCAAAAAAGACACCCTGATGCCAACAGTAAATTTAAAAATGTTAATCTTTATTTATACTTATCTGTGTTACCTCTCAGCTTCTAATTTAAAAAAATGAACATTTTGGTAATTATATCACTGTTGGCATTATCCTGATGATTAATAAGATATATGAAATTGACTAAAACTCCTATTCAATTACTCAAAGTTGTGTTCCATCATGCAAGTATGTCCAATTTCCTTACCCACTCACTTTTTTTCACATCTTAGTGAGTGGTGCTGCATGGAAATTGAGAACATGGAAGTTAACCATGCTAGTCTCAATTCCCTTGGACATATAGGGATGTGGGATTCTTGAAATATATTTGTCTTTCTACTTGTTTCAGGAGCCTCCACAGTCATCTCCATATGGATGTGAATCTTACTGCACACACACACACACACACACACACACACACACACACACACACACACATAACCATTGTACAGGGTATATGTATAGCAGATAATGTATATTAATTTTTCATTTGTTATTTTACATAAATAAATAAAAGAGCGTACCTTAATTACTTGGTATGAGAACACATATTTTGTTAAAAGAAATCAGGTACTTCCCTGTTTATCCCAAATAAATATTAAAGAATATGTAAAGAACATAGTGACATGAGTGAGGGCCGGATCTCCACCACCTCACCGGGACTCGGAATCTGCCCACAGGAAGCTGAGCTCCCAGATCCGCTGCACAGGTACTTTCCCACCTGGACCAAGGGTGATAACACACAGGTCAGCAAGTTGTTCGACAAAAGTATGTCAAGACTTCTCAGAGCTCAGTGAGTGTGATAATCTCTAGAAAAGGGTCCTTTTTGGCCCAGAGAGCTGGCTCTCAACCGTTAGGACTCAGGACCTGTGGGCAGAGGACTGAGCTGCCAGAAGAGCCTCACAGGAGCTCAAACACTTAAGCCCGCGGAGACAGAACTGAGTCACTGCCATCAGAACTCACTGCCTGCTGATGAAGACACAAACACCAAGAAGCAATCTCCCTATTGAGCCCAGGGGCCTTCAGACTCACAGAAGAGACAAGCACCAGTCAGAAACAAAAAAAAAAAAATCACCTACAATTACTGACAACAAGATGGCAAGAGGAATGTGCAAAAACCCAAACAATAGAAACCAAGACAACCTGGCAACATCAGAACTGAGTTCTCCCAAAAAGCAAGTAGTGGATTTCCCAACACTCCAGAAAAACAAGATTTAGACTTAAAATCATTCTGATGATGATGATGGAGATCTATGAAAAGCTCATGAATAACTCCCTTAAACAATTACAGGAGAAGCAGGAGAAATGATTCGAAGAAATACAGGAAGATAGAACCAAGCAGGTGAAGAAATTAAAAATGGAAATAGATACAATGAAGAAATCACAAAGAGAGACAACCCTGGAGATAGAAAACCAAAGAAAGAAATCAGGAGTCATAGATACAAGTATCACCAATAAACTACAAGAGATGGAGGAGAGGATCTCAGGGGCAGAAGACAACATAGAAAACATAGAAAAAACAGTCAGAGGAGATACAAACACCAGAAAGCTCCTAACCTAAAATGTCCAGGAGATCCAGTACATAACGAGAAGACCAAACCAAAGAATAATAGGTGTAGAAGAGAGCAAAGAATATCAACTAAAAGGCACAGTAAATATCTTCAACAAAGTCATAGAAGAAAACTTCCCTGCCCTTAAGAACAAGATGATCTTCAACATACAAGAAGTTGACAGAACTTCAAATAGATTGGGCAAGAAAAAAAAACTCTTTCTGACACATAATAATCAAAACACCAAATGTTCAAAACAAAGAATACTAAAAGCAGAAAGTGTGGGGGGGGGGAGGACATGTAACATATAAAGGCAAACCAATCAAAATTACACCAGACTTCTTAACAGAGACAATGAAAGCTAGAAGATCCTGAACAGAAATCATACAGACTCTAAGAGAACACAAATGCCAGCCCAGGTTACTATATCCAATAAAATTCTCAATTACCCTAGATGAAGAGACCAAGATATTGCAGGAGAAAACCAAATTTAAACAATATCTAATCACAAATCCAACCTTATAAAAGATGATAGGTGGAAAATCCAACACAAGGAGGTAAACTACACCCTAGGAAAAGTAAGAAAATAATCATGAAAAAAAAAAAGACACACAAACATACTTCTTCCTCTAACAACAAAAATAACAGGAAACAACAATCACTATTCCTTAATATCTGTTAACATCGATGGACTCAATTCTCCAATAAAGAGACATAGGGTATTAGACTATCAGACTGTATACATAAACAGGATCCAGCATTTTGCTGTATACATGAAACACATTTCAGAGACAAAGACAGACACCACCTCAGAGTAAGTGGCTGGGGAAAAAGCCATCCAAGAAAATGGTCCCAAGAAACAAGCTGGAGTAGCCATTCTAATATCAAATAAAATAGATTTTCAACAAAAAGGTATCAAAAATGATAAGGAAGAACATTTTTATTCAAAGCAGGAAAATCAATTAAGATGAATTCCCAATCCTGAACATCTATGCTCCAAATACAAGAGCACCCACATTTATAAAGGAAACCCTAGTAAAGCTCAAAACATATATTGTGCCACACACAATAATTGTGAGAGATTTCAACACCCCACTTTCATCAGTGGACAGATCATGGACATAGATACTGAACAGAGACACAGTGACAAGCAGAGGTAATGAAGCAACTGGAATTAACAGACATCTACATAACTTTCATCCTAAAACAAAAGAATATACCTTATTCTCAGCACCTCATAGCACCTTTTCCAAAATTGAACATTTAGTCATTCACAAAACAAGCCTCAACAGATATAAAAAGATTTAAATACTCCTATCCATGCTATCAGACCACAATGTACTAATAACAACAAAGACAACAAAAAGGCCACATACACATTGAAGCTGAACAATGGGCTACTCAATGATAACATGGTCAAGGAAGAAATAAAGAAAAGTAAATTAAGGATTTTTTATAATTTAATGAAAATGAAGGCACAACATACCCAAATCCATGGGATGCGAAGAAAGCAGTACTAAGAGGAAAACTCATAGCTGCCTCCAAAAAGAAATTGGAGTGAACATAGACTAACAGCTTGACAGCACAGCTGCAAGCACTAAAACAAAAAGAAACAGCTACACCGAAGACGAGTAGACAACTGGAAATAATCAAACTCAGATCAGAAATAAATCAAGTAGAAACAAAACAACTGTACAAAAAAAAAATCAACAAAACCAGGAGCTGATTCTTTGAGAAAAATCAACAAGATCAATAAGTCCTTAGCCAGACTAAATAGAGGGCACAGAGAGAGTATCTAAATTAACCAAATCATAAATAAAAGGGGGGACATAATGACAGAAACTGAGGAAATTCAAGAAATCATCAGATCCTATTACAAAAACCTATACTCAACAAAACTGAAAAATTTGAAGGAAATGGATTAATTCATGGACAGAAACCAGATACCAAAGTTAAATTCGGATCAGATAAACCATCTAAACAACCTCATAACATCTAAAGAAATAGAAGCATTTATTAAAACCCTCTCAAACATAAAAAGATTAGGACCAGATGGGTTTAGTGGAGAATTCTATCAGACCTTCATAGAAGACCTAATGCCAATACTCTCCAAACTATTCCACAAAATAGAGAAAGAAAGAACACTACCCAACTCATTCTTCGAAGCCACAATTACTCTCATTCCTAAACCACACAAAAACCCTACGAGGAAATAGTACTTCAGAACAATTTTGCTCATGAACATTGATGCAAAAATACTCAACAAAATTTTTGCAAACCGAATCCAAGAACACATTAAAAAGATTATTCTCCATGATCAAGAAGGCTTCATCCCTGGGATGCAGGGATGGTTCAATACATGGAAATCCATCAATGTAACTCATCATATAAACAAACACAAAGGAAAAACAACACATGATCATCTCACTAGATGCTGAGAAAGCATTTGACAAAATTCAATACCCCTTTTGTTTAAAAGTCTTGGAAAGAGCAAGACTCCAAGGCCCATACCAAAACATAATGAAAGCATTATACAGCAAACCAATAGCAAACATCAAACTAAACGGTGAGAAACTTGAAGCAATCCTATTAAAATCAGGGACTAGACAAGGCTTCCTACTCCCCCCTACCTAGTCAACATAGTACTGGAAGTCCTGGCAAGAGAAATTAGACAACAAAAGGAAGTCAAAGGGATACAAATCAAAAAAAAAGAAATCAAAATATCACTCTTTGCAGATGACATGATAGTATACCTAAGTGACTGCAAAAATTCTAGCAGGGAACTTTTACAGCTGATAAACAACTTCAGCAAAGTGGCTGGATGCAAAATAAGCTCAAACAAATCAGTAGCCTTCCTCTACTCAAAGGATAAACATGCTGAGAAAGAAATTAAGGAAAAGATACCCTTCACTTAAGTCACAAACAATATGAAATACCTTGCTGTGATCCTAACTAAGCAAGTGAAGGATCTGTATGACAAGAACTTCAAATCTCTGCTGCAGGAAATGAAGAAGATCTCAGAAGATGGAAAGATCTCCCATGCTCATGGATTGGGAGTATCAACATTGTAAAAATGGCCATCTTGCCTGAGGTAATCTACAAATTCAATGCAATCCCCATCAAAATTTCTATTCAATTCTTCATAGACTTAGAAAGAGCAATTTGCAAATTAGTTTGGATTAATAAAAAACCCAGGATAGCAAAAGCCATTCTCAACAATAAAAAACTTACAGGTGAATCACCATCCCTAACTTTAAGCTGTATTACAGATCAATTGTGATAAAAACTGCCTGGTATTGATCCAGAGACAGGTGGTAGATCTATAGAATAGATTTGAAAACCCAGAAATGAACCCACACGCCTATGTTCATTTGATCTTTGACAAAGGAGTTAAAAACACTCAATAGATAAAGAATAGCCTCTTCAACAAATGGTGCTCTTTCAACTGGCAGTCAGCATGCAGAAGAATTCAAATAGATCCTTTCTTATCTCCTTGTACTAAGCTCAAGTACAAGTGGATCAAAGATCTCCACATAAAACCAGGTACACTAAAACTATTAGAAGAGAAAGTGAGGAAGAGCTTAGAACACATAAGCACAGGGGAAATTTTCCTGAACCTATGCTTTAAGATCAAAACTCGACAAATGGGACCTAATGAAATTGCAAAGTTTCTATAGTGCTAAAGACACTGTCAATTAAACAAACAGCACCCAACAGCCTTGTAAAGGATCTTTACCAATCTCACATTTGATAGAGGCCTAATAACTAATTAATGTATACAAAAAACTCAAGAAGTTAGATCCCAGAGAACCAAACAATCCTATTAAAAAAGGGGTACAGAACTAAAATAAGAATTCTCAACAGAGGAATAACAATTGCTGAGAAGCACCTAAAGAAATGCTCAACATCTCTATTCATCAAGGAAATGCAAATCAAAACAGCCCTGAGATTCCACCTCACACCAGTCAAAATGGTTAAGATTAAAAATTCAGCTGACAGCAGGTGCTGGCTAGGATGTGGAGAAAGAGGAACACACCTCCACTGTTGGTGGGACTGTAAGCTGTACAACCACTCTGGAAATCAATTTGGCAGTTCCTCAGAAAATTGAACATAATAATACCTGAAAACCCACCTATTCCACTCCTGGGCATATACCCCAAAGATGCTTCATAATATAACAAAGACACATGCTCCACAATGTTCATAGTAGCCTTATTTATAATAGCCAGAAGCTGGAAAGAAACTAGATGTCCATCAACAGAGGAATGAATACAGAAAGTGCGGTATATTAGTACAATGGAGTACACTGTAGCTATTAGAAACAATGACGTTACGAAATTCATAGGCAAATGGATGGAACTAGAGAATATTATCCTAAGTGAGGTAACCCAGTCACAAAAGAACAGACATGATATGCACTCACTGATAACTGGATACTAACCCCAGAAAACTCTGAATACCCCAAAAACAATTCACAGATCGTATGAAGCTCAAAAAGAAGGCCAAAATGTGGAAGCCTCAGTCCTTCTTAGAAAAAATATGTGTATTCATCATATATTATCATGTAACAAATTTTGTGAGCTGTAATATTTTATTAAATAAATAAATTAATAAAACAAGGAAAAACAATATAGTGACTCACAGCATGGATATTTCTATACCTTGCTGTGCCACACTCACTGAGTCGGAGGATGTGAATAGCAAACCTTGACAGTGCCCTGGAAAGCATCCTTTCCGTAAACAGTATGTTCATCTTTTTAAATAGTATGAATGGTACTATCCACGTCAACTTCAATTATAATTGTTCACAACTAGTTTGTTATCATTTCTTCAATGTGAATTATTTTTTATTAAGTTCTGAGAACCAAATCAAAGAACACAACATCCAAGAGTTGGGAGTATAGACATCTGCTAGGAAATTGGCTCACATCTTTCACTTAGCAATGTTCTGCCATGCTGCTGGCCTCTCCAGTGGGAGAGAACTTGACAATGAAAAATGCTAACAGATCTTGCTGACTATAAAAGATGAAGTTCAGGGCCAAAAGGATGGATCAGTAAATAAAGGCACATTCCACTAAGCCTGAAGACCTGAATCTGAGTCTTATTATCCACAGGACTCAAGCTGTTCAAAAAAACATCTGAGTCTTGTTAGAGGAGGGGGGTTGTTGATTTAACTCGTCCTGGTTCCAAATGCTGTAATGTAACTCTACAGTATTCTTGAAAAATGAGCAGCCTGGTTCCTTTGCAGCCCTATAGAAGAGAACGAAGCTGGAAGTTTATGGAGCCTCAGCCAAGGTTCTGTCTTGCTGTTTGACCAATCTGCTGGTCTCCTGGAAGACACACCTTACAGGCTATTCTCAGACTCAGAACTCATCCAACATGGAAGGATTTCTCCTCTAGTGCCATTTGTAAAAACACACCATAAGAAACACCTTCAATAAACTATTTTATATTTGTCACTACCTGAGGTCATAGATAATAGTTAAGCAACAGACAAAATACAATGCTTGAAAAGAAAAAAACCTAAAGAATGAAGTATCTGCATTATCAAAGTCCACCTGTGTCTGTGCATGTGTGTGTGCATGTGTCTTTTAATGACTGCAGAAGGCAGCAGGTACAGACATGTGTGTACTCAGCTAATAATTGAGGGATCAAGGTCCCATCTCTAACCAGCCTTATGGCTCTGTCCAAGACTGACCATAGAATGATTGTGCTGATGGACACCATCAGTCCTTGGCCCAAGAGAAGGAGATTCATTGGTTTCAGGCATTCAAAGAAATTAGTTTTGTCTGCCATTAAAATCTTAAAGTGAACTGGGTTTCTGGACGCACACCTGTGATCCTGACACTCAGGAGGCTTAAGGCTGGAGGAGGCCAGTGTACTCTATACGCCACGATAAATGCTTTAAACTAGGAAATCCTTCCCAGAGTAGGGTATGATGGTACCCACCCGCAACCTCAGCACTAGGGTGTCTGAGGTAGGAGCATCCCCTGTTTGAGATTGATCTGGGCTGTACGAAACGGTCTGAAGGCAACCTGACTTTACAGTGAGAGCTTTCTTTAAAAAGAAAGCAACTGTGCTTGTCTAGGATCATGGCAGTAGTAGATTCTTCTCTAAGGTCAATGACTTCACTAGCCCCAGGAAGCTGGCTAGACCTCATATACCAGGTATGATCTTCCTCCTCTCGAGTGAGACTTAAGTCCAATTAGACAGTTGTCACTGATGTTATTATGCATATTTTTATGTTACTCATTATATCGGCCCACGGGTGTGGCAGCTGAGCAGGACCTGTTTAATTGCTTCTCTCTTTTGGGACCTTACACTGTACTTTCTAGAACCATGAGAGTTAGGCAAAAAAAAATGTCTCTTGCCTTTAGCCCCGCTTACATCATCCAAGTCATGTGTTCTCCTAAATACCCCCAGCTGCTAATAGGCTGCTGAAGGACTCCATCAATGCTTCATGTTGTTTTGGGAGACATTTGAACTATCATGAAACTTTCTTTCTCATGCCTTCTACTGGGGTTTGTGCTATTCTGTGCTTCTTGTATCTACTCATGTGGTTTAAGTTGCTAATTATATTATTATATTCCTAGTATACATTTCTGTGTAATATATATTACATATATTTTATATTACACTTATTATATATTCTGTTCCTAATTATATATGTATATAGAAAGAGGCATATACATCTATTTCATAAAAATCAATATAGTTATATAATTTTAGGTAAGTATAAATGTGATCCCTTGAGAGTCACAGAACTGCTTCTCTGTCTGCTAGACCAGCATAATTCTTACTACATCCTAAATCTTACCCTCAATCTCACAGATAAGTGTCAATAAGCTTGACCTACAGCAAATAGAAACCATCATAGAAAATCAAAACTGGGTGCAATGGACCAGTTGATTGTAGAGAGCTGAGCCGCACTAGGCACACCTACATCACAGCTTCTGCAGCTATGATTCAGGCAACATTAACTGAAAAGAAGGAGGAAAGGCTACAAAAACCATAATACTAGGAAATTTGCTGAGAAACAGTTTTTTTCCAAAAATATGTGATAAACAAGATAGGAACAATGACATCAACAGATATGTTAATGTCAAAGAGGAAAATATTTAATAGGATCTCACCCCTAGACAAAGTAGTTAATTATTGATTACTGGTTATTGATTATTGAATTGAGAGAAGCAGAATTAGTCATCTTTCAGAAATAAGTCTCCTTATCAGTGGTTCATTGCAGAGCATAGAAAGGTTGTCCTTGAAGACAATAGACACAAAATTAACAAAAACAGATTCAGCAAGATTATGTGTGCATAATGACAGGGCACCTACACCCACATGAACATGTGCATTCGCATATATATCTATACCTATCTTATATCTATGTATAGATAGACATATCTATGTATAGATAGACATATATATATGAAAGGTGTTAGGGGTGGAGTAACTTGGTTTAAAGGAAAAATCCTTCAGTGTGTTGTGATTAATTTACATTTTAAACTTATTTCACATTTTAAATTCTGTGAAGTCCCTTGGAGTAGTTGAGGCTTGTCCAGAAAATATTAACTAACAGGAGGAAATCTGCACCGGATGTGAGTGGTAGAACCCTTCGGAATCTAAGACTGAATTAAAAAGAGGGTAAGGAGAAAGCCAGCTGAGTGTTCCTCTTCCTCTGCCCCCAATTCAATGTTATTGGTGAGAAGCCGCCTGCTGCCAGGCCTTTCCTGCCGTGACAGGGCTATACTTTAACCAATAGCCAGAGTAACCAACCTTCCATGCCTTAAGTTGCTTCTTCAGACATCCAAATCCAATATGTGCAGTTTACTGATGGGGTAGATGTTGGGCTGGGTTGTCTCAAAGCCCTGGATCTGGGCCTGTATGGTAGCTGAGTTGGTCAGTCCACCAGCTCCCCTCACCTATAACATCAGGGCCAGCTTTCCTACCCTGCCTGCTCTTCCCTACAGCCTGGGTGAGCTGTGGACTAGAGGAGCAGGCCCATCTCTGGCACCCTCACATCGGGGCCATCTTTCCCAGGCCCATGCCACCAGGTCCAGTTTCCTCTATTCTCTCCTCTCCTCTCCCCACAGCACTGCCCAGGCAAGGGGCAAAGCCAGCTTTCCTGCACTACATGTGGATGCAGGTGCCCACAGAAGGCAGAAAAGTGCATCAGATGCCTTGGAGCTAAACTTACAGGTGGTTGTGAGGAAGCTAATATGGGTGCTGCTGGGAAGTGAATTTAAGTTCTACCAAAAATGATACACTCTCTTAACCACAGAGTGACTTTTCCAGATCCTGTCAGCCATTTTATATGACTGTCCTTACTTCCCCAGCCTAGGCCTCTGTGGTCAGCTATTAAAGTAAAAGCCATCTTTATGTCTGAATGACATTTATATCTGCCATGCTTTTGAAAGGTCTAAGCTCATATGCTGCCTATATTTCACTTGTCTTAATAGGTTCCTGAAGAGCACGCCAGTGCCTCAGACTGTGCAGGACCACTGATTGCATTATACAGGTAAGTGTGGCCAAAATACCGAAATACCACAGATCTCTAAGCTCCGATCGTCTCCAAGCAAGAGGGAAGCCCAGTGACATCTGGCAGGTACTGAGATGTGTGGCAGCAAAAAACTTCAAAACTTTTACTGGGAGTTAACTTTTGCAAAGTTGAGCAGTGAATAAATGAGGCTTTTGCAGAGAATAAAGGAGAAGCTAGCTAGTCTGCCCTGACAGAGACGTGGTGGACAGCCCTACCATTATCCTTGAAAAGACGTGAGCAAAGGCTGTCAGCACCTCTGCTCCCAAGGTATGAAGATGTGATGAAGAACCACAGAAACTGCCTTCTAGGAACCTTCCAATCTTTTCTTCTGGTTCTGAGCCAAATAAAGGAAGTTATTAAATCATACTCGGGACTTCATGCCTGAGAGTTTCATATACCTTTTACGGGTAATTACCATTATTGTTTTCAACTTTTGGATGCAGTAGAGACGTCAGACTCAGATCTCATTTACAGAGGATCGTACCAAAAACCTACACTGAGTATGTGTGTGTGCGTGTGTGTGTGTGTGTGTGTGTGTGTGTGTGTGTGTGTATGAAAGAGTGAGAGACAGAGACAGAGAGAGAGAGAGAGAGGGAGAGAGAGAGAGAGAGAGAGAGAGAGAGAGAGAGAGAGAGAGAGAGAGAGAGAGAAATTCTTTATAAATTTGAAATGAAGAGGAAAGGCCACAAAAAAAAATTTCTGCTACAAAAAGGCACCTTTAGGTAAACAAGGACACACAGTAAATTTTCTTAAATGTTAGAAATGTGAAATTCAGAAAAGGAATAGAGTTCCTGAAGAAGAAAACATTCCAAGCCTCCTACAGAATCCTAGGATGGGGAGGAAACACATTCTTCCTGGACCAAAATTTTTGTTTCCCACTGTGTTCTATGAAAATTCATTTTGTACAAAGTTACCTTCCATGCTTCAGGTAGATTCACATTTAACATGTTAAATTTGTTGTCTTAGCTGGTAAGCACCTTCCTCAGAACATGATTATAGAGTTCTAGCTGTGGCCTAGCTGCCACTTCACTGAGAACTTAAGGCAGGGGGCACTCACAGAAGACCCCAATCCTCTCCTTCTAGCCAGAGAGGAAATCCGAGCATTTACATCCTTCCTATGTATCTAATTCACAACCGTCAACAGCTCTTTTGTAGAGGAAATCATTGTTTTTCTTTATTTTAAGCTTAAAACCCAGCTTCACAAATTTATGAGAAATAATCATACACATTTGCAAAATGATATATTCATTGCTGAAAAAACTGTCACTTTGTTTTGAAATCTTCCAAGGCCTTTGATGCAAGATGATCTGATTTTTCAGGGGAGGCGTTATTTTGCTCTTGCCCTGAGATACAGCTCTGATTGCGTTGCCAAGACATAGCTCAGCTTTCAGTTTTGTGAAATGTTTAAGGAATTCCATGACAGTTTCATAATTGCTAGCACACAAGAAAAATTAACCAATACTCAGGCACGCAAAATGCTTTCTTTCTAGTTATTTGAAATAATCTTTCCTGTTTAACCTAACAGTGAGGAAGGACCACTTGGAAGAATGTGACATGGGTAATTCTATTGGTCCTGAATATGTATCATTTCCTTCTCTTCCCTGTCATTCTCTCTTGTAATCTACATTGTGTTTAGACTTCAACAGATCATTTTGTTTCCCTTGTCTACGTCTGTAAATTCGGGATGTGATGTAGCAACCCAGAAGCAGCAAACCTCATTTCACAGACAGACACAGTCAGGAACACATGCATCATCCTCTCCTGCCCTGTTAACGGAATATCAGTGACATTACGTTTCTCACAGTTGTGACCAAACACCTGAGAGAACCATGTAAGAAAGAAAGGCTTCTTTGGTTGGAGGGCAAATTATAGAGAGGAAGTCCTGGCAGTAGGAGCATATCATGACTGGTCACACTGTGTAACAGCCATCAGGACTCATAGAGAAGTGGATGCTGGGACTCAGCTTCCCCTTGCCTTTTCACTCAGCTCCAGACCTAGTGCACTGGTATAGTGTCAACTACATTCAAGTGGAGCCTACATCCCCAGTTAAACCTTCAAGAAACAAGGAGATCCACAGCCAAACATTAGCTGGAGCTCCGGGAGTCTGTGGAAGTGCTGAGGAAAGGATTGAGGGACCTAAAGAGGACAGAGATGCCACAGGAAGCCCAACAGGGTCAATTAACTGGACCCTTGGGGGCTCCCAGAGATGAAACCACCATCAAAGATAGCATGAGCTGGACACAGACCCTCTTCTCATGCACATATGTAGCAGATGTGTAACTTGGTCTTCATGTGGATCCCCCAACAAGTGGAGAGGGGGCCGTCCCTGAATTTTGCCTCTTTGTGGATCCCCCCCCCCCGGTTCCTACCCCACCTCATACCTGGGCTGCCTTGTCTGGTCTCAGTGGAAGAGGATGTACCTAGTTACTGGAGAGATTTGTCGTACCAGGGTAAGGGTGATATTCAGGAAAGGCCTCTATCCTCTCAGAGGAAATGGGGATGGGGAGAAGGAACTATGATAAGGAAGTAGTGGGAAGAGAGTGGAACAGATACTACTGTAAAGTGAAGAAAGAAAAAAAGAAAGAAAGAGAAAGGAAAGAACAAAGGAAGGAAGGAAGGAAGAAAGAAAGAAAGAAAGAAAGAAAGAAAGAAAGAAAGAAAGAAAGATCTTTCAGGAACCCTCCAATAAATCCTGAAGTACATTTACATCATAATTATAAATCCAGTCAAGTTAGCAAAGCGTTAGTTACTACAGCTGCCAAGACAAAATGATCAACACATTTATCACTGTGGTTAAGAAACTACGGCCATAATAGTGACAGGTTGTTAAGAAGGTGGTGAGGAAGGCCGGGAGATGGCCCAGGAATTACAAGTACATGCCCTGTAGAGAAACTGGTATGATTGCCAACACCCAAATCATGACTCACAGCCATCTGTAACTCCAGTTTCAGGGAAAGTCACACCTGTTACTGACATCTAAGAGCAGCAGGGATGGACGCGGTACACATACCTATATACAGGAAAATGCTTATACACATAGAAAATAATAAGATAGTTTTAAATATTTAAAAAGTAGTGGTATTTTTGTTGACATTGTACTCATTTTTATATCTGACATGCTAATTGTATACATACAAATATTTTATATTTTCTTCTAGAACAGCTAAAATGCCTAAAAATCATTTGACACCAGGCCAAGTTGTAAGTAGGTCAAAGAGTGATTTGAGTAACATTCAAAAGCTGTTAACCAACTACAGGCAGATTTTCACCCACTTCTTTGGCTATCAGGAAGCTAGGTTTATTGCAAATTAATATATGTAATAAAATAACTTGGTCCCTAGTTATTATATTTCAAGATTCGTTTTTCTTAAGAGAATTTAATGGGGGCTTGTGCAAGAGAAGGAATATGGAAAACGGCTAACACTAAAGGGCACTTGAAAAGTCACTGGAAGCTACTACTGTAGAAGATATAAACATGCATGACATGAGTCTAAATTGAGCTAAAGACATAGCAAAGACTAAATAATCACAAAGACAGTGACCCAACTAGACATCTTATGACACCAAGTAAAACCTGCAGTGCCGGGAATGTATTATACTCTGTTGAGTCATTGGCTAAATCCCCAGGTAAAGTCCCCAAATTACAGGCTATTGTCAGGGCTATTAGTTCTCTCTATGAGCTAATGCTAAGGCCCTAATGCTGAGCACAACACTTACATATATAATCAAACAGTTGGTACCTAACTAGAAACATCACTGATGGCTACTGACTGGTGTTCGTGGTACAGGACAGTACTCTGCATGCTATAGCAGGAGAAAGGTATCCTGTATGATAATAGCTTCCAGCTGCAACTCTCCTGACAGTACAGCAGTAGCCTGTCCACAAGATACACTGCTGTCATAGTGGCACACGTGTTATGGGAACAAGTGAACAACCACATTTTTATTGGATTTAAGGCTCACTCAGTGAGACTGAACCCATATCTAAAACGCTAAGGTGACCATGAACCAGAGGCTAAATATGTCATAGGCCTGGGGTAAACAATTGTACTATTCCAAGTAAAAATGAATCTTAATGACATTCTGCTACACCCATGGATCAGTGACTTGTTCGTCTGTTACCAGAGAAGCTTCTTCTTGCAATAGATAGGAACTCACACTAAGACCTACAACTGAAAATATGCATAGGGGAAGAAACTTTGGAACAGTCAGTCCAGAATGGAATCCCTTAGTCAAATTCCTCATTTTAAGGTCAGGGAGCTATGACAAAGACGGGTTGGAAAATTCTAAAACCCAGAGGTGGAAGGTACAAGATGAAGGGTGACTCTAAGAAAATAGTGTTTTCCAGACACAACAGAACTCACAAATATATGAGCTCACACAGACTATGGTAACATGCATAAGACTACTGCAGGTTCAAGCCAGAAAATGTCCCAGCTCTGAGAGGGGGAACTTCCTGTCCGAGCAAGACCCATCTCAAATGGATACTTGCTGGCAAAGGAAAGATCAGTTTTCTCCAATGGAGTCTTATTAAGTATATTAACAGTACTGAAGGGCAGGTTCTTGGTACCAGTGGTAGTTGGCCAACACAAAAATAACTACTAGCATTTGTGTAGATTTTGTGTTTTATTTTACTGTGTTTGAGCATTAATTGTCCTATTGTTCTTGTTTATTTATTTTCATTGCTGTGTTTTTGCCTGTGTGTGTGTGTGTGTGTGTGTGTGTAATTTTTAGTTCTTTTATTTGGATTTTATTTGTTTTAAAGTTACAAAACTAAAAACATACATTTGTACAGATAGGGAAGTGCAGAGAGCCTGGAAGAAATTGGAGAGAAGACATGATAAAAGTACATTCTCTGAACTTTTTCAGTAAAAATTTTATAAAAATTAAAAATATTTCTTTCATTTATCTCCTTATGACCCCACCAAGAAGGTAACTTTGTGACATATTCATTTCTCATCCACTTCAGGTGGTCTGAATTTCTGAGAATTTACTGAGACTCTCCTGTTGAAAAGTTTTCAATGAATGTGGTAAAAGCAATTGTCAATATTTATAAGATAAATGTATTGCTATAACTAGATTACATTTCTCCTGACATTTGTTTTTGCTGGTGTCTGTTGTTTCTGAGACACGATCTCATATTTATATCTCAGCCTTGCCTTGAACTCCTAATTCTCCCTCCACCTTTACATCCAAAGTCCCGAGATTTCAGGTGTGTGCCACTAGACCATTCTTGTAGGTTTGTGTTGGTCCTCATCCGCTCAGACAAGGCTGCCCAGGGAGTTTGACTGTGCTTATTCCACACCAATGCCCCAGGGATTTGGGGCTGTGGAGAAGCACTGAGGCACTGCTCCGGAGTGGGAAACCAAAGTCTGAGGCACAGGAAAGCTAAAGATAGTTCAGGACTCCCTGTGGCCAGTGACGTGGGGTTCTTAGGCTCTTGGACAATCAGCTGCTGTTAGGAGACTCAGAAGGGCAGAGAATGGAGTTAGGACTTTGTCTAGCCAAGGGCAGGGAAAGGGAGAACTCAGGTCAGACCCAGTGGTAAGAATCCTTGGCTTGACTGCAGCAGCAAGCTTGGTGGGGTTGTGGCTGGGAGTGCAGAGGAGACTCGACCAAACCGCACTTCTCAGGATGAGCCTGAGATTAAAGACCTTCTGCACGGAGGTTCTGGGAAGGAAAGCTTTGGCAATGCCTTCCAGGCTTCTGCTACCTCATCAGGAGATATATGTTTTGAGCCTACTTGACTGTGATCACATCTTTTTTTTTCTATTGTCTTGGTCTGAGATGCTAGGGATGCCTTATCTACCTGTGGAAGGGTTTGAGGTGTTGCTCCCATGACTGATGACCACAAATCCATGGGGGCTATGGTTACATGGCAGGGGCCTGCTGCCAGGAGCTCAAACCATCCCTTCAGCATCTCCAAGGCTTCACGCCTTTAGCTTGGCCTTATCAGGCTTCTTCTCACGACCCACCACCCCCACGCATCCTGTCCTTGAACTTCTACTATTTTTGTACTAACCTGAGCACCAACCTCAGCATTCTTATCTTCATCTTTCCTTTATGCCATTGTTGAGAGAAAAGCTCTATTATTCTCAAAAGCATACTGATGAGATAAGATCAAGACGGTTTGCTGGCCTTCAGTTTGAGATTCAGCAAGAGACCTTATCACATTTGAATTAAATCACATCATGTAACCTGACTCTGGAGACCAGCATCAGGTGTAGATGTGAGATTATTGCCCAGCCTATAAGTTTATATACAGTGTTTAAGCCAATCGCAGGCTCTTACATCATTGGCTAATTGTATCTAGCCACACTCTGAGGACATCTGTGAAGATGGGGAAAGCACCCACTGCCCTGGCCTCAGTTGCTTTTTGTGGTCTCAGGGATATGTAGGCAGCCATCTTAGATCCTATGCTGTGCACATCAGATCAGGGAATCCTCAAGGAGTTGCAGGAGCTTGCGTACTTCCCTCTCTTTTCCTTGATTTTTTCCTTCACAAGATTGACTTCCACATCCCCAGAGAGTTTAGACTTTATGCTACTGACAGTAAATTGTGTATGTGTGTGTGTGTGTGTGTGTGTGTGTGTGTGTGTGTGTGTGTGCATGCACGTGCATGCATGCACTTGCCACTGTGCATACACCGAGGCCAGAAAAGGGTATCTTCTCTCTCTTGTTCTATGATGGAAAATAGGTGACTGAACAAACATCCATAAGCAATACTCCTTACTTCCTAACCTCCTCCTTTATCTGCAGAATGATGCCCAAACCACTGCATGAGTCCATCTTAAATCTCCACTACTGCTGCTGTATCACCTACTCAAGCAACTGTCTGGCAACTATAGTGCAAGTAAAACAACTGCCAAGCTTTGCTTTTGCAATCTCTGCAAACCATAGTTTTGACTCTTCTTCCAAGAAAATAAACATCATGTTTACACCTTTCATGGGACTCTCCCCAAACAGAATTAATGACTGTGTTCTCTAAATTTCTCTAACACAGAGGCTTTATGTCTCTTGGTTCACTGCAAAATGCTGGTATTGTGGTTCTTAAAATAAAAACAAAGAAACAAACAAACAAAAACCAAAAACTAGTGTTTAACTATCATAGACTGTAACTAATGTGCAATTATACTTAGCTACTATTACAATGTAATACAAAATAGTTTCTGTAGCCAAAAAGTTCCTGTGGCTTCCATTCAGTTCTCTACTTTTAACCTTTGGTCCCAAATAATAGTGTTTTTAATTTTTCCACAATGGTCTTTGTAGTTGGAAATATATAGTTCATAGCCTTCTCAAATTGATTGCTTTTACTTAGTAGCATACATTTAAGAATGCCTTTGCTTTGTCCCCAGCTTAATAACCCATTTCATATTATAGCTGAAAAAATATTTCTTTGGATACACTAGTTTATTTATCCACTCACCTGCTAAAGAATGTCTTAGTGGCTTATAAAGTTTGTTTATTTGTTTTAAAGTTGATATAAGTATTCAGAGATTTTTATGTAGATATGTTTCAACACATTTCAGGCGGAAAAAAAAGGACCAAGGTGTGTTACATATATGTTTAGTCTTTTTACAAATTGCAAAACTCTCTGGTATAGTAGCTGTACTGGATTACATTCCCACTGGCACAGATGAGCATTCCTCCAATCATTTTGAGTGGATGCTTTGAATTTCTGTTCTACTGATAGGTAGCATCTTCATTTAATGATTGTATCTCATTGTCACTTTTATTTATATTTAATGAAATGTAACAATGGTGAGTATATTAGCTACTTGATGTACAGTATATTTCATTTGTAAATATAAATTTTAATAATGGTGTTTAACTCTTAAGTGTATGACTGTTTTAACTCCCATGTACATATTCTGGCTCATGAAGGACGGAAGAGGGTGTCAGATTCCCTAGAGTTACAGAGAGCTGTGAACAATCATGTGGGAGCTGGGAACTGCATCTTGGCCAGTTAAAAAAACATCTGTAACACTAAGAAAAATTAAAGAAAGAAATCTTACCTCAGGTGTTTAGGAGCAAAACTTGGCCTCGTGAAATTTAAGCTATAGTGGAATATTTATCCGTTGCTGGTTTGTAGGCATTTTATAAATTGGGAAATCTATGACTATATAAATAGTGTCATGGAAATAAATATGTTTTCTGAACAGGTTTATTAATGAACCCAACATTTGTGGACTTAATGTAATATTGTGCAGTTTGTTGTTTGCATAGACTGATGGATAAAAACAAATAGAAAACCCCATTTCTAATACTTTAATACACATGGAGGATGTACCAAAATCTTGAGCAATGTCATTTGGACTTTAAAATGGGCTTATTCAGCAAACAGTAAGCATCTGCTATATAAAAAAGCACAATTTTAGAATTTTGAGATGTTTCTAGTAAAAGAAATAATGCTCACCAAACTATAAAGTTCCTTCTTATGTATAATTATATATTTGAAAACCATTTTTCCTCTTAGTAAAATAATAAAGAGCAGGAATTTCATCACCGTAAAATCCAGATGAGAAGAACAGTAGGAACAAAATGAGAAGAGAAACTGACAACTGTTACACTGAAATCTAAACTAAGACGATGACACTCACTTTCAGCATTTTAGTAAATCTGCTATTGGTCTTTTGACCAAGAGAGGATGCACAAACTAAAAGATACATAAATAAAAAGAATCCAAACTGACAAGAAGTAAGTGAAACTATCTTTGCTGGTAATGACATGATCTCTTGTCCCAAGAAAACACTACCAAACTGCCTTTGTAACCAATAAACTTCTTAGTAACACTGCATAATATGGAAGAAGCACAATCCTGAGCATTTCTAAGGCATGGTGGTGACACAACTGAGGAAGTCAAGGGAACAAACCTGTTTTCAACAGCTACAAAATTACAATGCCAGGAGCAAATTTAACCTTGGAGATAAAAGGTGTCTGGAATGATACCTAGTGTTCAATGAAAGAAACTCATGGTGACACAAACAAATTAGAATTTCTCTGTGACCATGGATTGGAAGAATTACTACTGCTAAAGCTTCCTATAATATACCTAGAGTGACTGCTATAATCCATGAAAATTTTAAGATGTCATTCTTCACAAAGTAAAAATATTTTTGGAGATCTCCAAGAAACCAGCCAGCATCTTTAACTTAATATACCCTGTATTAGTCAGAGTTCTCTAGAGGAATGGAAATGAATACAATATAATATAAATATGTACCTCAATACATGATATATCTTCATATATATGAGGATTTATCAACATATATACTATCATATCTATCAGAGATATCATGCTTATATAAATATATATGCGTGTGTGTGGTGTGTGTGTGTGTGTGTGTGTGTGTGTGTGTGTATGTGTGTGTACCTGTGTGTGTGTTTTAAAGGCTGGAGTCCAGATAGTTCAACAATGGCTGTGTACTATCAGAAAGTCCAAAATTATACTATTTGTTCCGTCTACAAAGTTGAATTCCTCAGGTGATTCTCAGTGTATGCTGGAATCCTGAAGATATGGGCTTAAATGCCTATGAAAGAATTACCTTGGCAAGCTAAGAGAGAGCCTGCTTCTTTCTTTTGTGTCCTTTAGGTAGACTTCAACTGATACAACCACTCTGGAAATCAGTCTGGCGATTCCTCAGAAAATTGGACATATTACTACCTGAAGACCCAGTTATTCCACTTCTGGTCCAGTTATTTCCAGAGAAGCTACAACATACGTCAAAGACACATGCACCACAATGTTCGTTGTAGCCCTATTTATAACAGCCAGAAGCTGGAAAGAACCCAGATGTCCTTCAGTAGATGAATGGATACAAAAATTGTGGTATATTTACACAATGGAGTACTACTCAGCTATCAGAATAAATGACGTTATGAAATTCTTTAGAAAATGCATGCATCTAGAGAATATCATCCTGAGTGAGATAACCCAGTCAAAAAAGAACAGTCATAATATGCAGTCACTGATAATTGAATGCTAACCCCAGAAAGCTCAGAACACCCCAGAAACAACTCACAGACTATATGAAGTTCAAGAAAAACAAAGGTCAAAAACAAAAAAGAAAGAAAATGAAAAACCATTATGCTTAATCTTTACACACCAAGAAAACTTTTACTATTTCCAGGTTACATCTTGTTTTACATGTACTTTATGCTCATTGTAACTAGTAAGATTTTAATGCATACTATAAAACCTTTTAAAAAATTAAGTGCTGACAAAAAATGTATTCATATACTTTTATGCAAAAATGCTTAAAACCTGTACATTTATAATTGTTTTTTAAAATTTAAAAAAAAAGTTGTTCAATTAAAAAAAAAAAACTTTAAACTGAGGTCAACATATTTATTTCCAGGCTCCACCAAAAGTGTATTGTTCAAGTGTTAAGAGGACTGTGATGCATGAGACTCATTGGAATTTCAGGAACTCCAGGTTTCACTTTCTGCCTTGCTGAAGCCTCATTGCTTCTCTACCATACTTCATACTAGAAGATCATTGTTTAATTTACAATTCTAGTCGTATAGTAGGGTGCATTTATATGTACATTAGATTAACCCATGTAGATAGTACTCAAATACATTTCAACATATTTGTTTTGGCAGGAATTCAGGCTTATTAAAAGTAAAGTTTCATGGGTAGTCGGGGTCATACAAATGGATTGATTGATCCTCACTCCCTATAATTATGAGTGGTTATCTCCTGATAAGTGTGACAAAAGCCAATTGTAAGATACCACCAATGAGCACACATGAAGAGACCCATGGCTCCCGTTGCATACTTAGCAGAGGATAGCATTCTCTGGTATCAATGGGAGGAGAGGCCTTTGGTCCAGTGAAGCCTCATTTTACCAATGTAGGGGAATGCCAATGTGCTGAGGTGGAGAGAGTTCTTGGGACAGGGAGCATCTTGTTGAGGGGGGATGGGAGTGGGAGGAAAGCGGATAACATTTGAAATGTAAACACAGAGAATGTCCAATAAAAATTAATTTAAAAAGAATACATAAAAGAAGAAAAAAGAGAGATGTCTGTATCACCAGGAGAGAGTTGGGGGTCAACACAGAATAAAGGATAATCATGATGAAGAGGCAAGACTGAAGCTCTGATGAATGGAGAAGGGTTAACCTGGCAAAGATCAGAAACTAGAAAAGTCAGAAGTAGTGGGGTGTAGATCATATACAATTCTGGAGGAGTAAACAGGGTTTGAGGACCTTATTTTAAGTATGGTAGGATATCAGCTTAGAGGACTGATCTTGGGAAGCTCATGATTAACTTTAAATGGTCTTATAAAGTATCAACTTGGATTATTGTAACAAGATACCATAAACTGTTCTAAACAATGAGAAAAAAAGATATCACCTAAAACTAAACTCTTTAGATGTAGATTAGAACAGTACATTACAGTGAGTTTAACAGAATAAATAATAATATCATTTATGAATCTCTTAAATGCTTTATACATAATCATTAAATAACTGCAAATTCCAGAGCACTGGATTGGGTTTATATATTCAATAACTATGTGACTATACAGTGCTTATTTATATAAAGATCTTAGAGTTGAACATTAGAATGACAAATGAAAGCTTTAAGTTTAACTAAGATTGTTGCAAGTATCAACCACATATCAGGTCACAGGTTCAAATTAAAGCACAGTAACAGGTAGAAGCATACTAGTTGTCTCATAGATTAGTCCATTGCTAATTACATCATCATGGAAAAAACCATTTCGATACAAAAATAAGACATGATTATAAGTTTTCATGACACCAAATATTTGTTTTATATAAAGAAATCATCACAGAACAGTAACAAATATTTGACAAACATACCATAGCGATAAGAAATCAAAACAATTCTTTGACTTAATTAAGTCTTGCCTAATTTAGCTACCTTTTACTGTAGAAATACAATAATCTAACGTTAAAGAAGCAATTTAATAAGCATATATTTAGCCTCAACTTCACAAATAAAGTATTTCAATAGTTCTTGAGATTTATGAACTATTCATAAAATTACACATATATTATATACTATAAAACAAGTTCAATAAACTTCCAAGAGTCTCATTGATAGTGTCCTGACAAAATATGGCTAAGTTTAAGCTAAAAAGAAAATGAAGTATCTAATAATAAAATTGAAGTTTTTAAGAAGTAAAACTAAGTTAAAACAAAGATATTTCCTATTAGATGTTTTACCATGTAGGCAAATAGGTCCTTTAAATTATGTTTTATTTTAATATAATAAAGAGTGGAAATCAGTGAGATATATATCAGAGGTAAAACATAAGGTAAAGTGTTAAAAAGCAAAATAGACAGACAGACAGACAGAAAGCCATATGTGATGATTCATACTTTAAATGCCAGCATTTCAGAGGTAGAGTCAAGCAGCTCTCTGTGAGTTTGAGGCCAGCCAGAGCTACATAGTGTGACCCTGGAGAGATGGGGGGAAGGGGAGGAGGAAGGAAGAAAAGGAAAGAGGAGGTGAAAGGGGGATAGGGAGGAAGAGGAGAGAGTAGAGGGGAGGGTAGGGAGAGGGGGGAGAGGGGGGAAGAGGCAAAGAGAAAGGGAGACAGAGAGGAAGAGCAGAGGGAGAAGAGAGGGGAGGGGCAGGGGGAGAAAGGAGGAGGAGGAAGAGGGAAGAGGAGGGTGAAAAGAGAGGGGGAGGTGAAAGAGGGAGGGTGAAGAGGGAGAGGGAGAAAATAAAATACCAGAAATTAATAACAATTTGCAGGGGACAATGGGGTGTCACGCTTCTCACTGACTTCTGACCTCTCTGAGATATCCCCAAATATTCCAGTTCACTGTTTTGTATGCACCATAAAGGCTTTTCCTCTCATGCCTTCAGGATTGCATGTTTAATCTTAGATTTCAGCAGCTGCTGGATGTTATGGTTATGTTTTGTTAAGCCCAGCTCTGTTTTAAACCTTATTTTTGTGTGTGTGTGTGTGTGTAAGCTGGGCTTACACGTTTTTCTGTATATTTATTTGTCTCCCACTGAGTAGTTGAGGTGTGCCTTTTTTCCATCATGTATTTTTTCTGTATTTCTTTGCTGTGGCTTCTAATTCACCTATGAAAGTTTTAATGTCATCCCATGAATCTCAGAAGTTCTGCTTATTTTCCAATCTACGTCTTCCCTTTCTACATTTCTGATTATGTGTTTGTGTTTTCTTATGCTTCTTTGCACATGTGTGTGGCACCCAGGGCATTGCATCTGTCAATCAACATCACCACCATCCTTTAACATTGTTTTAAAGGAGAGTTTTATTAAGTTTTCTACACTGGCCTTGAACTTGTTGGTCTTTCTGCCTCAGCTTCTTGGATCACTAACATTACAGGTTTGAGGCACTGTGCCTGCCTTGAATACTATACATCCAATCAAAGCAACATGCTTTTTATGGACCTTATCTCTGACTGCTTTATAGTCCATTCATGATCTTCCTTAAACGTTCATTTATATTCAAAACCTGGCCACTACCTTGTCCTTGTTCCTGGCTTTCTTATTCCCGCACTGACCGTTTCCTCAAGCCTCCTCACGATTCCTTTTGAGCCCTCTGGATTCTGTGCACCCACACTGCACCCCTAACAGGATTTTGGTGACTCCGTGTTGATAGCTTAGGCTTAGCTATGTCATGCCTTTGATGCTGTCCTTTCTGTTACTTCTCATGAAAAGTAAGTTGCTGCATAGTTGAATGATCTGAAATAGTGTGCTTTTTCTTCAAGCACTTTAAACATTGCTTTCTTTCTTTTGAGATCTGTGGTATTCCACTTCTATAGACATGGCAAAGACATCTTTTTATATGCCCTATATATTATCCAACATTATAGAATCATCTTGCTAAAAGATTATTAGTATTGGTAAAACTTGCATTCCACAGTGAGCAGGATGCAATCTACTGAAATGTTTTGTTAAATCTTTTATTCTCTTGTGCTAACAGTTTTCCCATTTTGAGTCACTTTTTCTGTCACTAAAACTAACATTTCTCTAGTTCACCCCCTACTTCAGAAATTATTGAATTATGTGAATATGCTGTTTACCATATCCATTGACACTCAGATTCGATCATTAGGGTTATACTGTAAAGGGGTGACAATGGTTGCTGGGAACCAGGTGAGATGCTTGGAGCAGACTCATCCCCATGGCTCCCAAAACAGGACAACAGTGCCAAAATCTTGGTGTTAACTCCAAATCTCCATGACTTCCCCTGCTTCCAGTCAACTAGGCCCCCTTGGATGATGAAGCCCTTTTATAATTTTGATGATTTCTTTTTCATCTTTAGGAGTATCTAGCTTTTTAAAAATCTCTATATTTTTAAATAAACATCTCAGCCTTTGATCCCCATGACCACCCTGATGTCAAACCGTACACTAAGGAAGCAAGAAAAACTTTGCTGGAAAAAATCCATTGTTGCTTTCAAGACAAGTAACTCTGTCCAGCATATTCACATCTCTGGATAGAAACAGGAGCAGCATTTTCTGGTTTTCTGGTCTTTTCTCTGAAAGACACCCTCTTTCAGAGCCTTCTCACTGCAGTCAGCAGAACAAGAGTTGACAAGAACAAAGTGTCACTGTCACCACAGGGGGGAAGCAGAGCAGAACCCTAGGTGTCAGTCCCTGTTTACACTCATGGTTATCAACGGAACTGTGAGCCACAGGACCTCCTCCACACTTTGATGGTTTTTCTCCCATAATCAATATATTATCCTCAGACACAAGCTTAACTGATGTGTGTCATAGAGAAAGGGAACTGTCAGCTCTTTTTCTCCGAGGAAAGATAAGAACAAGAGAGGGTTAGTCTTCATTGTGCTGAACTCTCCATCCAAGAAACTGTTTTTTCACACTATGTTTAAATTCTTTCTGGCCCATGTCTCTGTCTTTCTTAGGGAGAATTGTTATTTTACTAGATTATAGATATAAAAGATAACAATATAACTAATATTTTTATTTCCTTATGTTGAATTTCAAAAATGTTTGGTCTCATGTTTAATTCTCCTTTCCTGATTGCCTATCTCTTACCATTGGAATCCTGAGTTTATTCATATTGGCAATATACCTTTGGCTTTTTTCCTATGAACCCTTCGATTTTCTTGTACTGATGGAGTATTTTGGTCTTTTATGAGCATCCCAACAAATAACTGTCCAGAGTTAGCTGTATACTGAATAAATCCTTATAACTTGATATTTTGCCTTGACATTCTTTCTCAAGTACATATAAAATAAATTTCTTTTTTCTATTTCACAGTTCTCTCTTTTGCCCAGGCAAATTTATATTGGTGCACAATCAGTACATTTCAAGTTATTCATGTGGTGGTTATTAGTTATGTAAGATGCATGTGGAATTTTCAAACTTTGCTCTAGGCAAAACTTACATTACAAAGCACCTAAAATTTTTTCATTTCCATCTGTGAATAGACCAGTGGCACTACATAATTATTGTGTTAGAGTCCCAAGAAAACCACTATTCTAGTACTAATGTTCAAGTACATAATGTACTTATCCCAATTTTCATCTAAGTCTATGCTTGTTCAATATTAAAAATGTGTTATCTGTGTTTATGGACAACTATATAAAAAGTAAAAAATGTATTCATTCTACTTTCTAAACATTAACTAAAACGATCAATCCTGCTAAATTGCTCATGTTCTGAGCCTGGAAGGCGACTAGAGATTAAAAAGCAACAAAGAAGAGTTTTTCTTGTCTTGACCTAAATAAATTCAGTTGAAATCTAATTCTGTTCAATTTTATTAAATATTTTAGAACTCTTTATCTAATTTAGAAATTATACAGCAACCTAGGGACCTATGTTGGTTATTCTTCTTTGCTTGATTAAATTTATAATCTCTGAGAACTCACATTTTATGAATTTATGAAGTGTTTCTCCAGGAAGGTTTGAGTGGCAGTCATCCCATGGGCTAGGGATGCAGACTGAATAAAAATGGTGGGAAGAATAAAAATGACTATACTGTCCTTTTTATGAAATTAATGTTACTATGTTCCCCAAGGCTTACCGCCTTGCTCTGCTAACCTAGGCCTAGTCCTGGATACTTCTAGCCTCTACACAGTCTAATCTAGGCCGAAAATATTTTTCACCTCAGACTTACTTCGGAATAAGCTCAACCTTCCTAGTTCTTACTGATCTCTGGCTGGCTGGTTCAACTCAGCTGTTCTGCTCAGACTCCTCTCCAAGCTGACTGATTCAGTCTCCGCCTCTGACTGAATTGCTTTGCTTGACTTTACATTAACTTTGGCAATCTGTTCTAATCTTCTGGGTTCTTCTCATTCTCTGGCTTATTCTGTTTTCACCTGTGTCTACATTGTTCCATCTTCAACCTGTCTCTGTAAACCTTCCCCAGTAAACCTTCCTCACCTTCATCTCTCCATCTGTGCTGTGTCCCCTTATGTTGTCTCTCTTTCCTCTCCTTTTTTCCTGAGAGTTGGGCATATTGTGTTCTGTCAAATCTTTCTCTGATTCATCACTTTGTCTGCCACTCAGTTCAACATCAGTTTTAAACATGGTTGCTTCCTTGTAAAAACTAACTTTTCTTTGGTCGTTTGGGATTAAAATATACTAAGGGTGTGTCTGTATTCCAGCCAGAGGGATTAAAGGTATACACTAAGGGCTGAGCCACACCCAACTAGAAACAGGTTTTTCAGGACATAACAAAATCTTGGAGTCCACAGAGATTGAATATCCTGTGACACTTCCTCTGCTTCCTGTTCCACCCAGATGTAAACAATCTTCCTCCTGTGATAGGACAGGTTTTCTGTCAAACTATACCTACAAATCACAAGAGTTTTCTTCACAGTGATCACAACAGCAACTAAGGCAGGATCCTAGTATACTAAGATGACTGAAGTGAGTTTTGCTTGTTGAAGGGTCTGTTTTTTAATGGATAAGTTTTAGCCAATAACTGACTGTCCATCAGACTGTTATTATTTCCTAACAAATTACAAGTTTACCATAATTTATTTTTGTCACCTTAATATTTTTTCAAAGTTAAGGATCAAATGTAATCTTTCATTGCTCACATAGTATTACCATTAAAAATACTTATGCTTACAGCATCCATTTTGTAAATATGCCCACCCTTCTAAATGCATATTCCTATTAAATATTCAAATCTTGATTGCAGAAATGGTTGTGATTTGTTACTATAACAAATATTTGAGATAACTAACTTATAAATAAAGATACTTATTCTGAATCAGAACTGTAGAGGTTCTATAGGCCATGGATGTTTTGGGCTTTGTACTTGTGTTAGAATACTATGTCAGACACATGGCCAGGAAACATGGGAGATTAAAAAAATGGTCTCCCACTGTCCCCTTCAATTACAAATGACTCAAGAATCTTACAGTGGGTCCCATCTCTTAAAGTTTCTACTGCCTAGCAATCTTACCACAGAGTGGTAGTCAAACATTTAACTTAGGTGCCTTTGGCAGACATTTGTAAAATGGACAGAAATAATACACAATTGACATATCCCTAAAGGAAGTGGAACAAAGCCTTGTTAAGAAGCAGATATTGATTTTGGATGAAATAAATTTTCATGGATTCTTCAAAATAAAGATTGATAAGGTATTAAAATGATACCTACAAGGGCATAAGTGTACAATGGCAGCTATCCTCAGACACAGGTAAAATAATGACTCATAAAAAGAAATTATACCTTTCATTATACTGTATTGATGAAAACATTAACATCATGTTATAAGCCACATACAACAAGCAAATGGGACCATATGCACATTGCTGCCAGTCAACTAAACTGTGACAGACAATGAAAACCATTTAGCAACTGAGTAAATTAAACTTGCAATCACCTGTAACACAGAGTCTACACTCGGGAATTTACCCAAAAGAAGCAAAACTTATGCTCACAAAAAAAGCCTGAACAACAATATTTCTGACAGTTTTACATGAAAAAACACAAAATCAAAATCACAACAGATATCTTTCAACAAAGAAATGTTGAAAACAAGTGATGATCCATCCATACCCCAGAGCAACAAGAGGAAACAAGAAATTGATACACCTAACAGCTTAAATGAGACTTCGGGGAATTATGCTGAGAAAAAGAGGTGTCAATTCCCAAGGATTATAGGGGCTATGAGACAATGCAAGGGATTAAGATATGGCTATAAAAGGTAAAGTGAGGAGCAGTATTGGTGTCAGAACTCATTAGTGGTAGATATGGGATCCCCTCTTGGAATAAGATTGAATAGGATTTAGCACACCACACCCCCCCACACACACATCTAGAAGACAGAAAGGAACAATGTGTTTACTATAACTATAGCAGCTTCAAGCACCAGGTGACATTAAGAATGGAAGCTAGGTGTTGAAGATGACACACAGAAATATAGGAGTCTAGGTTCCTCTCTGCACCCAGGCACCACCATATCAGCCTTACACTACCTAAGTCTACGTCTGCTCTAGTACTATTTTTTTTCAGTGTTAAGATCATATTTTGAAACTAATATACTGTGTGAACCTACATGACATAGGATCTGTTTAAGTTTCCCACAAGGACTGTGTATATCATCTGAAGCTACTTTCACCATTTGTCTCCAAAACAATCATCAACATATACAAATGCTGTGCATATATAGAGAGATATAATATCCTATTTCACCTTTGACCTAATAAGATGAGAGTGTAAAGGAGAGATTCTGAAAGGGAGCTGTATGTCTTTTACAGCAGTGTCAGCCCAACACTGGCTCCTGTGCTCTGTCCATCAGTCTCCAAGGCAAACTGTCTGACACAGTCAAGTCCTCATAGTCCTGTTACCGTATCCCTGCACCTCCTATATCCCTGTACTTCTATCATCTCTAATGTTTTATTTCACAATATGTTAACAAACCCTTTGTGGTCTTAAAAAATGCACCTGAAAATTCATTTTAATCAAAACCTATCATTGACAGTAGGTATAAAAAATTAACATTTTAGACACTGTGGAGCATACTTATAATTCTAGTACTGACAAAATAGAGGCAGAGGGGACAGAAAGTCAATGACATTCTTGGCTACATGAGAGCCTGTCTCAAGAAAGTAAAGTAATGGATATTCTTATACATGTTACAACATCAGTGTTATTGTCCTGTCGTTGGTGGTTTGTGCTCTGTCTACTCTGGTACACTGGGCCTAACCACACCCTCAAGCACATTGTCTGAAGAGGTGATTGTTTGCCTGTTAGAGGTGGTTGTATAAATAATATCATTCCATCATCTTTAGGTAGATGGCACTTTGGAATGTGTTTTCTAATTGTCACAAAGCATAAATGGTGAGTACAGAAGAGAGATTCCTCAGCTTCTTCGTCGCTGGGAGCTGGCGTGTGCGTGGCATGCGGTGACATCTTAGTCCTCTCAGCCGTGCAGAGCAGACATGTTTATTGCTCCTACTTGACATGGATCAGGAGAAACTGAAGTGGTAACCAGTTGCATTCATTGGTACTTTTATGTCCCAGGGGCCTGAAGGCTCCAGTCCCAGGCAGACCCACCATTCTTGTTCCCTGTGAGCTCCTGGAAGGTCTCTCTTTGGATAGTCGGTGGAGAGAAACTGGGTCCCACCCTTGGGCTTAGGACTGAGAGTGCTCCTGGGTGATCAGTTCTCTGCAGGCAGGTTTTGTGCCCTGGTCCTTTTTCTAGTTTGAGATAGGAGATAACTTTTAAAGATGTTCAAAACTTTCACTATAAACTTCAAAAAGGTTTTTGTTTTTTTGGTATTTTTTTTTTTTAGTTTTTTTTTTTTGTTTGTTTGTTTGTTTTTGTGAATGGTATGGGTCTAAGGTTATGAGCAACAAAAATGTAAAGCCTGAAGATGTCAACATATACAGCTTCCACCAAGCCTACATGACACGTAAGGAACAGAGAACCCCCTCCCCACTTTCTAGTGAGACTGATGGATCTCAGATTGAGCAGACACATGGATGAAGACATAAGGCTGGAGAGGTGGCTCTGTGGTTTAGAACACACACTACTTTTCCATGGGACTGGAGTTTGGTTCCAGGTATCTGTGCATCTCAAAAGCACATCTATATAAGTGTTTAAGTGTGTTCACTTGATAGCATGAATATGATCTCAAACCATCTAAATAGGCCACTAAGCATCCATCTTCCCTTTACTAATCAGGGTAAGATACAAGAGCAAACTTCACAGTAGGAACAGAGCGTGCAGATGGTGTGCTGATTTGCAGACTCTCTGGAATACAAGACCAAACAGCCCCACACTCCGAGACCAAAAGAACTACATACCATATTTGAGGGGGTATCTCAAAGATAATAAAATTATCAAGAACTGAAATCGGGATCAGCATGTTTCCTGAAGCCAAGACTTCCCACCTGAGTTCAATCCCCAAGTTGGAGAGAGTTAATTCCTGACTTGTTTTTTAAAAACTGTATGGGCCTGTAGTCTCTGCCTGTCTTCTGTGTGGCTATCTCTGTTTCTCTGTCTCTGTCCCCTGCTCCTCCCTTACTTGCCTTCTGCCCTCCCTCTCTCTTTACCCCTTTAATAAATGTTTAAAAATTAACTAAAATTTGATTTTTTATTTTATCGGGTTTTATCTGTTCTTCTTTTTCTCCTACTTCACACAAGCACTCAGATTATTAACCAAGAACATCTCTTTTTACAGTATTTACTGCCACAGTTTTTTCTTAAATTTCCTTTATCCATGTATTAATTAAAAGTCTAGTCTAATACTTTAGCACTTGGCAAATTTCCAGGTTTTGTTTTCTATTGTTTTATAGTTAAAATTTTTCTTGGTCAAAAAATAGACACATATGTACATGCATATTTAAAAACCCAGCACACAATGCTTTAATTTTGTTTCAACCATGCATATTTGAAAGGCTTTGGAGGATGTAAAATGATTAATATCTATTCTTGTTCTTGTTGCAACAATGAACTTCTAAATACCTTCCTAAAACCAGTTTCTATCATCTTGAAAAATATTTAGCATTTATTATACCCTACTTGTAATAAATAGGTGTTTTTCTTCCTATGAGGGATTTTTAAATATGGTCTTTTTCCTGAATAGTGGCATATGATGGCATCAGGAAACATGAGGGGAAACATCCAGTAGAACGCTAAGCTTCATTCTTTATGTTCATAAGCAGTGTATCTCGTGCATCAACACACCAGCTGTGTAATTCTTCCTGCGCTTCAGGGGAAGTCAGTCATTGTCTGGTGGGCCCCGTGGATCTGATGTGGAGTCTGCTGTAATAAATAGTATTGTTTACCAACTCAAAATGTGCCATTTGCCATGGCAGCTTCTGTGCTTTCTCTGTGATGTGTTCGGGAATAGTTTCTTGGCATTTCATCTTGATTTTCAAGGAACAGCTTAAGTTTTCTAGTCAATCTAAACACTGTTTTCCCATTCTTCTCCTGAAAGATTTTTTTCCATGATTCTAACTGCCACAAACATACAATTATTGAGATAATACAAAAGATTCTTGAACCCCAATACATTTAATTCTTCTACTACAACTTGATTTAAGTATAAACTCGCCATGATGGCCCATGCCTGTAACCCAGTCCTTGGAAAATGCAGGCACGAGGCTCAGCAGTTCAAGACCCTCCTCTACTTCATAGTGACTGGCCTGGGTAATAGGATTCTGTCTCAAAGTTGAACATAAATACATATGTTTTCCATAGGTTCATGGTTTCAATGTTTGGTCCTCAGATGGGAGCAATGCTTTAAGAGGTTCTAGAAACTTTCACAATCAGTCAACTAATTGTGCACAGGAGGCAAAGGATCACTTTGGACAGTGGTACAGAAGTCCTTGGATTGCAGTGGACTTTGCTGTCTCTTTACCTATAGTAAACATTGAGCTGAATGGTTCTCCTCTGCCTCATGCTCACGCAACCATGATGCTTAGTCCAAGGCAACAAGCCACAGCACAATAGACAGGCACTTTCTCAAAACCCATGAGTTGTAATGAGATTTCCATTCATTAAGTTACTCTGCAGACTGTGTGGTCACAGTAATGTGAAATTTGGCTGATATCCCTGCCTCTCAGTGTGAATTTGGCTGCTCTCTGCCATCTTGATTTTACGATTAAATCCTCCAGTGAATTCTAATCACTTATTACATTTCTCAGCCTGAGTGTTTGTATTTGACTCTGCTTTGCCTCTCTCTGCTGAGATCATCTATCTTTGCATTCATCACAGAAGAAGTTTATATCTCCTAATAAAATTTAAGAGTAACAGCTTTTAAAATCCTGTATAGTACCAATATCATTCCAACTCAGAGCTGGTATTGGGTAATATTTTTCAATTTAGAATTTGCCTAATTTTCATTAATTTTCAGATGGTCACAATCTCTGGTTGTCTTCTGAACATTTTGAATATTAGGTTGTAAGACTGTCGTCCTATTATAATCACCTTAGTGTTTAGGGGTATGTCTTGATATCACATACAGTATCGCTCCAGGGTCTGACACTGGCCTTCCTCACAGTGGTTTTAACTTCAGTTCACTCAGTGAACTTGCTTTCATCTATTCTGCTTATGTTTGAGGGGACATCGCTCTGCTGCTTTGAGTATGCTGTGTAGATGCATAGCATGAATTTCGATTCCATTTACACTGGAGTTGGGGGTATTCTTGGTGCATTTACCTCACACTATGCACTTGTTTTCTGATTCCTTGAATCTTACATCTTTACTGCTGCACAAACAGAGAATACTACAGCCATTGTCAAGAAAACACAGTAGAGAAAAGCACATCAGGAAAGATATTTTTTAAAAAAAAAAAAATTATCAAGTTGTAATAGCTAGTGTGTGTGTACATGCATGTACATGTCTACAAAAGTTCACAGAGACCACAAAATGCCTTTTCATCTTTTTTTCTTTGAGACCAGATCTCTCACAGCATCAGAAGCAAGGCTAGAGGACAGAAACTCACAGAGACAGTCCATGTCTGCTCTCACACTGCTTCAGAAATGGGCTTAAATGCAACTGTACACCATGTTTTGGGGTGGGGGGCTGAGATCTGAACCCAAAGCTTCATGCTTAAACAGCAGTTGCACTTAGCAGCTTATCTATCTCTCCTGCCCAGTAATGAGAGTCTTACACCTGCTACTTTTTCCCTGTCTCCTGTTTCTTTGGCTAACAAAATCAATTTTCCACTTCGGGTTTCCTTCTTCCTCTGAGTGCTCGAAAGACCACAGCAGCCATGTGCCTCTGGAACCCATACTTTCCATCCTGACAGACTGCAACTGAAGAAGTGAAAGACAAGAGGAGGGGAGAAGGAGGGATAGGAAAAGATTCCCAACCCTTCTCTCACTGTTGTCTAGACAGAGAGCAGTCTCTGTCTCTCTGTTTTTCTCTATCTCTCTCTCAGTAGGTCTATAAATAAGTCGACTCTATGCTTTAGCTTTTAGAAATGAAAAGGCAAGAAACAGCCCTTGGGAGCTCCAAGGGGTCCAGGTTAGTTGATGCTGTTGGCCTTCCTATGGAACTGCAATCCCCTTCAGTTCCTTTAATCCTTCCCCTAACTCTTCCATAAGGGTTCCAGACCTCAGTCCGATGTTTGGCTGTTAAGTATTTGCATCTGTCTCAGTCAGCTGCTGGTAGAGCCCTCTCCCAAAGACTAAGCAACTAGCCAAAGAACCTAATGGGCTGGTTTGAGACCTCTGGAACATATATAGCAGAGGACTGCCATGTCTGTCCTCAGTGGAAGAGGATGTGCCTAATTCTATAGAGACTTGATGCTCCAGGGAAGGAGGATGCCTGGGAGGGGCACCTCTTGAAGGCCATGAGAAGAGAAATTGGATATGGGAGTGGAAAGAACTCTGTCAGGGGCCACCGAGACTAGAGGCAACATTTAGGATATAAATAAAAGAATAATTAATAATATTAATTAATAATAAAAATGAAAAAAGGGAGAAACTGCCCTTGGCATGAACATGTGTGGTTGACTGTCCTCTGTAGGCCTCCCAACAATGCTGTGCAGTTACTTTGCTCTTACTAACAAGCAGTGCTTCATAGTATTTTCAGGAGCCTTGGTGTCACTGTCAAAATAGAATGATATTAAGCTATCTGGCCACCCGAGAAAACTGACATGATCATTTTACACAAAAAAATTCAGGTGCCCTTGATTTAACAAGATCCATGGTTGACTGACAAGCACTTAAAAATTAGATAAATGGGGTTAAATGTTTGATTCTTACTCCCACATATTTTAAAGTAACTAATCATAATTCTGTGAGAAGAAAAGTCTCAAAAACAGAAAGTGAGTAAAATAACACATTACTTGGAAATGGAAGTGTTAGATACTTGATCATTTGTGAAGCATATATCATTATTGAGATGGTATGCTTGCATGTTGAAAATGTTAGTGATAATAATTTAAAAGGAGGAGAATTGAATCAAAAGTTACATTAAATCATTACAACATTACAACTTAAAAAACTGTACTAGATATCATGCCTTAGAAGATAATCTGTAAGACTATCAGCAGGGCAAGAGAAACTGGCTGAAGACATGGCAAAATTTCAAGAAAGACAAGTACATTTGTTTCCCCCGTAATCCTCATTGTTCTTAGCTCCACTTATTTGACTTGCAGTGGGATTTTGGAGATGTATGTAAGTTAATTAAATGTAGGGATTAGACTCAACCCAAACTCACAAACTATTAAAATCTTTAGAAAACTGATTTTTTTATACTGAGAAATAGAGCAGACATTCCCAAGGCTGACAATAGTCCAACCAGCACATGCTTTCTTTTTGGATACTAAAGTAGGGACAAAACTAATAGGGTCTTCTTAAGCATGGACTTAGAGAAGATCAGATTATAGGCATTGATTAAATGATGGCACCAGGTACATCAGTAGGAAAACTTCCTCTTCCTCAGGAAGCTCAACACTGCCATCACGGGATCTATCATAGTAGAGGTTTGACCTTTCATTCATGCGTATGTGTCCTCCTCTTCTCTGTGCTCCTTTCCCTGAGTAAAATTAGCCATGCCTGGGAAATCATTGCTTTCCCATGGATGTCAGAGAAATTTCACTCATCAGTGAACTTCTGTGCAACACTCTGTCCTCACTTTCAGTAGACAACAGTCTGGGTTTGCTCTTTTTTTTTCTTACTTTAAAGTGATTTTGGCTGTTGCTCTTGATTGAGTTTCCTGATTTTAAAGTTCAGACTTTCCAATGTGATCTTTCTACCCTTATTTGAAAATTAAAAAAGGATATTAATCATTACATGTCACACATTGTCAACAAAAATAACTGCATATGATCAAAAGACACTTATTCCTAACATCTGCTTTATAAAACATACAGGGATCTATAATCGAAAACACACCTCAATTGTTGATTTGTGGGTCAAGATGGTTTAAGATACCCTCATTATTATGAACATGCTTTCTTTGCCATCTTAATTACAGATTTTTAGAAAAGATCACAAATACTTCCTTAATCTGTAGTTCAGACTAAATATTTCCCTACTATAATTCAAGTTGCTGTTAATCATAAATTAACATATTCCAAATTGAGACCAATAAATAACCTCATGGTTTCACAAAGATACCTTTTATAAAGAGATGATGAGCTGAAGCAAACATAAAGAAAACTCCTGTCTTGACCTCAGCAAGCACCAGTAGGCAAATAAACAGTCCCAGGAGAACCGTGACCCATATTTGATATTCAAACAAACCTCTGATAGTATATTTCAAAATCCCATCTAATTAGGCCAATTGAGTAGAGCATGCCAGAGCTATGACCAAGCAAGACACTCGATCCCCATATGGGCCACTCAGCTTTGCCCCATGTCCCTGGACTAAACCCTTAAAATCCTCCATCCATCTGTCAGTGAAAACCAACAGAATGACCCCATGTGTCTCACCCAAGCTTGGGACAGCCTCACTCTCCCACTGAGCACTTGAGAAAAATGGGAAAAGAAAAACAAAGACACTTACAATCATGTGATGATTATTATCAAATGATTCTATTGCCATGACTGCTGCCTTAAACACAATGAGATTTAATATTCAATAGGACTGCATTTATTGCTGAAAACATAACCAAAGGAAAGAAAAATAGCCAACCACAGAAAGATTAGATTTTTGGCTGTAGGGCAGGATTTTCTCAGTGATTAATGTTAAGATTCCATCTTCCTGATCTTAAATTCCGAACCTTTCGTTGTCTCCCAGTTTTCTATTGGCTCCAAAACCCCTGGACCATCTATAACAGTGAAGATAATAGCATTAAATGAGCACTTGATTAAAACTAGGACGAGTACAGCACTTGAGCGAACTGCAGACAGTGAGAAGTGGAGAAAATCAAATAAACCCAACAGTGAGAAGAAAACCTGTTGTCTATCTCACTCCAATAGCTTAAAACTAGAGATGTATGATATACATCAAATATATACAAATACACATAGGCATACACATATACATATACGCTATTCTCTACATTCTATTCCCCAGGAAGCAGGTAGGGAAGTTTAAAAGGCATGTAGTTTATAATAAACAGTGTTGTAAATTAAGTTACAAAATAAATCTTTCTAATAAAAAAGTTTGATTTTTCTGAAATATTTGTTAGAAATCTTTGCTATAAATTATAATTATGTGAATAATAATTTATCTTTACATATGAATTCCTGTCTTGCTATTCCTGTGGAAAACTGTGTACCATGCTGCATTATATTGGGTCAGATCTAGTAACATAAAAGTTTATTTAAATAAATCTTTAATAGAAATAGAAATATAGATACATGAATAGTTTGTATATATGTATGTATATAAAGTATATGTGAATACTCTATATCTTTGTGTATGTATAATATACATATGTCTTAATGTTATTAGTTAGCGTTAAATGTTATTGATTAGTATTAACTGTTTTTTCATAATCGATTTGTTTTATTATAAATTATCTTATTCTGGACTATAATCATCAAAACCCACAGAACAGTTATGATGTAAGTAGTAGAGAAAATAAGCATTTAAACTGCTTCTATCTGCTTCTGCAGAGGTAAGTAATCATAGCCTATGTTAACCTGTTTTAATTGCACTAGTACCTTGGGAAATTTTACATGAAAGTTTATGTACTAATTATCTTTTACTGATTAAAAATTATTACCCAATGAATAGCTCAAAATGTCCTATACATTATCTAATGTCTGTGGGGCAGAAAGCCAGCGTGCTTTAACTGACTTCTCTGCTTATTTTGTCATGATGATGAATTGGTCTCTCCTCAGAAATCTCCCTTAGGAAAAGACGCACTTGCAAGCCTCTTTTGGTTGCTAACAAAATCCATTTCATTGCAGTTGTGGGACTTCAGTCCCTAAGATTCAGTCAGCTGTTGATCACATTGCTCTCAATGTGTTAAGGTGACCTTTGCTCTTTATATATTTTAATTGTGTCATTGTGTCAGATAACAATATGTATTTATTCTGTGAAGTATGATATATAAATACACATGACTAATATAGGAAGTACGCATGCACTATAAAATGGCTAAATTCAGTTGCCCTACAGGTGCAGTGGACCACAGTTGCCCTGTGTGTGGTAAGAGCGCTGAATATGCATCCCTTTTTAATGTTTCAAGAATCTATCATGCCTTCAGAACTATTGTAGCCATGCAAATTAAATAGGTCTCAAACTCGTCCTTCCTATTCATTTGTGGTTAAGTATCTCCAAATCACATCCTCACTTTTACCTACTCCATGATTAAGTCACATCTCTGCTAGACCGTCATTCTTCTGTTTCCATAAACTCAACACTTTGGTATGTTTTTTTGATTGAATGGTTGGTTGATTGATTTTCTTTTCAGTCTCATGCATGAGTATCATCATACAGTATTTGTCTTCCTTAACCTATCTCATTTTCTTAAACTTTCAGGTTTAGGTTTGTTGTCACAAATGACTATTCGTGTCTAAATAGTATTTCACTGTGTTTATGTATGAATGTTTTGACTTACATAAAAGTGGAATCAAAATAAACTAAAGGTTTAGATGTAAGATCTAAGGCCGTCAAAGTACTAGAAGAACACAGTGTGTGTGCGTGTGCGTGCGTGCGTGCGTGCGTGTGTGTGTGTGTGTGTGTGTGTGTGTGTGTGTGTGTGTGTTTGTGTGTGTTGCAGATACCTCCAAGAAATTTGTCTGAACAATAACATCCTTTAGATATGACCTCAATACTATTAGTAATGAGAGAAAAAAATAGAACACTGTGATGTTACATCAAACTATAATGCTTCTGTACAACAAAGGCAACATCATACAAAGACAAACTACAGAATTTAAAAGAATATTTGAAAACTAATTATCTGACACAAGATTAATCCCTAAAATATGGAAGGAATCCAATAGAAAGCAAATAAACATTTCAAATTGAAAATTGTTCTAAATAATTGTATAGCTGTTTTTTGGATAGATATTTCTTTTTTTCTTGAAGTATTTTTTATTTAGTGATTTTTGGCAAGGAGATATACCATAAGAAAATAATTTCACTGGCAATGAGGTATGTATATAGTCTACCAAAAGACTCCTTTGTTTAACTGTTTTTGACTTTATTTACAAATGATGAAAAGTATCTTATGCATCATACTTGGTTCAACTATGTTAGCAACTCCATGAAATGACGTGGAATGGTGCTTGCATATAAACTGCTGTGATAGATACTTTTAAAGGAAGACATACAAGTAGCCAACAGATGGTAAGGATGCATATCTACCAATACAACAAATGATATAGAGGGTCTCCAAAATATTAAAGATGGCATCTCTTCAACATAGGCAAGGATAATGAAACCAGAATGTCAAATGGATGGATGCACACAAGTTTACTGCAGGACCACTCATAATGTCCAAGACATGGAAGCAACCTAAGAGCTATCAGCTCTCAGCCACCTGGTTCCCTCTGTCTCTGCAGAGAGGGTCTCCCTGATATTAAATATATTTCAGGGTTGATTTTTTATGTTTTATCCTGTTTAATTCTTTAATATTTTCAATACACTTTTATTGAACTTTAATTTAAACATATTTTACTCATATTCATTCTTCCACCCCCCAAGTCCTTCCAGATTTTCTCCAACTACCCACTGACCTTCAAGTTCTTTCTCAAAATGAACAACAAAAACAAACTATACAGCAATATCTTCCAATCCAAGAAACAAAACCAAACAATGTACAGAGAAAAATAAAAAGCAGAACACCAAACTGTAACCAAACACAAAAATCTGTTGATCAAATGCTCCTAAATAGAAAGCCAGTTCTGTAAGGACTGATATTCCCAGTGTCACTCTATTAGAGAAAACTCATCTCCCTCTTCATGCAGGTGTTCAACTGCTAACTTTTAGCCTAGTGCCTAGGTATCTATCTGTCTGTCTATCTATCTATCTACCTACCTACCTACCTACGTAAGTACCTACCTACCTACCTACCTACCGACCTACCTACCTATCTATCTATCTATCTATCTATCTATCTATCTATCTATCTATATATCTATCTATCTATCTATCTATCTATCTATCTATCTATCTATCTATGTATTCATCAAAAAAGCCAAAATAAAACAGAACTGAAGTTGGACAAGACCAGGCAAAAGAAGAAGAAGAAGAAAATGACCAAGAGAAGACACTGGATTCTTTTGTAATTTTTCCTACTAGTCAGACAAAAAGAATGAAATTATTAGGCTCGAGACAGTATAGCATCCCTGTCTTAGAGCTGGCTTAGCCTATGAGTATGTGTAGACTCTACCTTAACCACACCTAAATAAATGTGATTACTCAAGAATAAGGGTGTTTTGTAATTGTCCTAAATTTTTCCTGATATAATTCACAAAAGTTGGAGAACTATAGGACCTTCCATGGCACCGATAAAGTAATAGAAATAAAATGAATATATAAGCAAGAAAAAGCTTGGGAATATTTAAACTGTTGCCTGAAAACACAAATTCATTGTTTTATGAGAAACTGGATCTTTTTGTATGTAATAATATTTATAACTAACAAATACATTTCAAAAATGCTATGTATTACAAATGACTTGACAACATCTGTTTTTCTTGTTTCATCGATTTGTATTTTAAATACTTTATTAGAATTAATAAAAATCTACCCTATCTTAAATATTTTATTAAGATAAATAAAAATTTGATATGTGTGTTGCCTGACTCAATTACTCAGCAACAAGAAGTTAGTGAATTATATTGATTTGAAACCTAATAGTGACTTTATTACCTATAATGTTATTTCGAACAATATGTTGAGCTGTGTGACACTGACGTTTTACTCATTTGATTTCTATTTTTCAATATCTGTGAACCATGGAGAACATGCAGTTTATGCACACAAATCTACTTAAGTCCTTTCATCTCTGCTATAACATTTCAGGCAGCTGTCACTTCTTGCAGAATAAAATCTAAACTAATTTAGCGCTCGAAGCTCCTCCTAATCTCATCTCATCTGACTGTTCCAACATCATCCCTACTGTATCCTACGTTTTAGTTATTCTAGAGTATGGAGCATCCCCTAAAATTACCTTGAAGTTATTTCTCCAATGGTATCAACATCAAGTGTGCACAGATGTTTGGCCTGTGCCGTGAATCCTGTGACCTTTAAGTAGAGAGACACCCCTTGTACAACATGAGGCAATATGTTTGTTAAAGTGTAAAGTGTGGGTCACCGTGTTCTACATGAGGCAATTATGGACTGAAAATCAGCATGACAGGCATATGCAGAAACTGGTGAGTGTTTCCAAGGGAGTCTGAAAGGTAAGCTATCAAAGTAAAGGAAAAAAGTTCTGAAGGATGGATGGATAGACAGACATATAGATTTAAAGCTCATCTCTACACATTTGTCTTTCAGCAAATTTTACAGTGTGCTAAATATCAGTATGTGGCATTAACCTACAATTTAATGTTGGGGGACTATTATTGGGGTGTCATTCTTAGACATTTAAAAACACAACTTAATTTAAGAACTGTGGATTCCACTTAAATATTTTGTTACCTAAAGCTGAGTGATTCTGATAAATCCGCCTTAGTTTAGACCTCTATTTTCATAGATAAACAAAATAAGTTGCAGCAGGAGATCATGGTGAAGACTAAAGGTGACATTTTAATTTAATTGTATTGTTTAATATTTACCTAAAACAAGAACATGATACGCATAAAGTATCAATTCAATATTATCAATTGCATTAACATTCAATGTTTTCAGATGCTTAGACATGATATATGTTCTCTGCAAATTTTTGAAGATGCTATTTTTTAATTATGTGTAAGTTAGAGGGTGCCTATAAGTGCAGTGCTTTTACTGGCCAGACTGGACACTGAATCCCTTGGAGCTGGGTTATAGGTGCTCTTAAGCTACCCATAGTGGGGGCTAGGAACTGAGCTGGGGTCCTTAGAAAGAGCAGTACATGCTCCCCAATGCTGAGCCATTTCTCTAGCCTGTACAATAAAGAACTATTGAGGGAAAATAGTCACCAGTTTCTTGGCCTTAAAGAGTGCTCAACTGCCAGTGAGGTAGTTGTGCCTCCTCCTAAAAAATAATAACAAAGCGTAACTGACAGATGATTCCAGAGTCACATATCTTGACATGTCATTTGTTACTTTAATGTCTGCGTATTCCAATTTCATGCCAGTGGTATTCACAATAACCAAGAAATGGAAGCTGCGTCCCCGATCAGATCATTAATGTAATGCATGAACAGAATCTGATATACATCCACAACAAAATGCTAAACACAAAAGGAAGGCAACAGTTAAATATTGCATCATAAATGGATACTGAACACGCTGTGTTAAGCACAATGAGTCAGCTACAAAAAGACAAGTCCAAGAGTTGCATGGAACGGAATGAAAGAAAACAAGGTATAGACTACATAAAATGTTCTAAAAGGATGTTTATGTTTAAAGAGATCTAAATGTTTCAAACAGAACCACACATCTTAATATACCTAACAGTAATTAACTATACAGGTTAAATTGTTAAGACTTAAGATTTCATATAATTTGGTAATTACACAGTTGGGTGGAGAGGTACATGGACGGACATATATGTATAGACATGGGAGGAAAAAAGACGCCTGGCCTGGTAATACAATGGCTGACTTGGAAACTGTTTCATAATGAACACACACCAAATTCCACAGCACTTCAAGTGTTAAGAATCTCTGACGTAAAACAGGTTTTGGAGAAATGACTAAATCACCAAGTAACAAGCACATCATCAGGTGCATATGTAGCTGGTGAGAATCTTACAGCTACAGGAACTACGACGTCAGTGGCAGGAACAAGCATGTTGAGGATCAATTATAAAAGACTTCTTGGCTTATATAAATAAATGAATGGTGTTGCCATAAATAAGGAAAAATCACAATTCCGGTTTATAGAACCTAGGATGGGGTGGGATAGGAAGAAAAAAAAATGTTATTTTGTGATTTTTAGTTAAGAGTCTTTGAAATACTTTGGTAGAAATACTCAGTAGAAGACCTAAGACAAATTTTGAGTAAATTCAGACAATGCAGGAGTGTGATAACCTGTGAACACACAGAAAGATAAAGAGTTTAGGTGCATCTTAGAGACATGATCTCATTCAATGGAGAAATAAGTATGTAATTTATGAAAGTGTCAAAAAAAATTCTCCTTATTATAAGAAACAAGAGAGATCTGTAATACTCTGAAGGAGGGACCTGAAAGCATCTATCACTGAGTTGTTCCATAGGTGCAGAGGCTAAGAAAGTATCTTCAATTAACACAAACATTGAAGGACATATTCCACATGCTGTTTCTTATGCAAAGAGTGTAGCTTAGCTTTAAAAGCTAGCCAAACCTGAGAAATTAGTAGTAAAGAAAACTAGATAGAAATACATGAGAAACTTTTAGAGATGAATAAAGGAAAACAGTGTAAGAGCCAAACTTTTGACAGCAAAAACACAATAATACGATATAATAAATATTTGATATGTAACACAATAACTCTAATGTAGTAAATACAATATAAACCAGGAGCTAAGTGACATAGAGTTCTGATGAGAGGAAAAGTTTGCCTGTCCTTTATAATTGGAGAAAATTAATAATAATATGTTCAACTGAAATGTTTTTATAAAAGAACAATTTAATCCAACCTCTTGGTTTTCTTTATTTTTTTCCTCTTATTTTTTGTCTATTAGCAATCCCTTCAATCTCTTATATTTTGTTACATTTTGGTAATATTGTGTATATTTTACTTGAAACACATAACAGTTTAATGCAATTTGGAGGATAATATGTGTCTATCACTATAAAACAACCAATATATCCAAACTGCCTTGGCTAAGCGCACTTTAGAAGACAGCATAACAACTGGTTGATGATGGGGTTGTCTAGATGAGATATTTAATAAGTTCTGTTCTTCCATCTACTCATTGAAATTTCTTAAATCTCAGGAATGCATAGCATTTACACATTTAAAACATCGTTAACTAAAACAGATAATTAGTAAATGGCTGAATAATAAACATGCTCGTACAGAGACTGAGAGACCCACAAACACACAGACTTTGTATTTTAATTCCATGTTTTGGTAGGGTTTTGAATTCATAACACATGCCTAATTTATAAGTACTCCTTGGAGTTCTTTTCTTTGTAATATTTATAATAATTGTATTGTGATTTTTTTTCCAGCATTTATTTTGTGCCAGGAATATGCTACTTAAGACACAAGCTTCTGGCACAGACCAAACACTCAGGACCTTTGCCACCTTGAACAACAGCGATCCGGCAACACAGGCCTGGTGATATTGCACTGTGAGTAACCAAAGTGCAGAGAGGACTAGGGGAAGCATGCAGAAAACTTGCCCCTGTGGCCCACAGTAGGGCCGGACCTCTGGCAGAGGGACTCGGGATCCACCCGAAAAGCCCGGGCTCACAGACTAAACACATGGGCCCACAGTAAGGCACAGGCCCTTGTCAGTAAAAACTGGAGTCTGTCCGGGAAAGGCAGTGCTTGAAATGCAACTCTACAGGCCCTCTTAATACCTGGACCAGAGGGGAACCTGGCACATAGGCCCAGGGAGAGCACACCAGGAGTCTTCAGAGAACAAAAAGTACTATGCTATCTGGAAAAGGGTCTGTTTTGGCCTAGACAAAGAGCCAGGTCCCTGCCAGTAGTACTCAGGACCAGTTAGCACAGGGCTGAGCTAACAGAACAGCCTCACAAGAGCTCTCACACCTGAGCCCACAAAGACAGAGCTGAGTCACTGCTACCAGAACTTACTGCTTGCCCACAAAAAGCTGAACACTCAGAAGCAATTTTCTTCCCGAGCCCACAGGCCCTCAGATCTACAGGGGAGACTGGTGCCAGTCACTGACAGGACAAGATATATTCACAGATAACAAGATGGCAAGAGGAAAACGAAAGAACTTAAGAAATGGAAACCAAGACAACTTGGCAACATCAAAATCCAGCTCTCCCACCACAGCAAGCAGTGGATTGCTAAACACTCCGGAAAAAGAAGACTCAGAACTGAAATCATACCTCAAGATGATGATGGAGATCTTCAAGAAGCATGTGAATAACTCTCTTAAATAAGATAAACAAAAACAAATAGAAGCTTTTAGAGGAAACACGAAAATCACTCAAAGAACTAGAGAAAAACACAACCAAAGAGATGAAGGAATTGAAAATGGAAATAGGAACAATAAAGAAAACACAAAAAGAGACAACACTGAAGATGGAAAGCCTAAAAAAGAAATCAGGAATCACAAATGCAAGCATCTCCAACAGACTAAAAGAGATGGAAGAGAGAATCTCAGGGGCTGAAGACAACCATTGAAAAGATAGAAAAAACATTCAGAGAAGATGCAATAATCAAAAGGCTCCTAACACAAAATGTCCAGGAGATCCAGGACACAATGAGAAGACCAAACCTAAGGATAATAAAAATAAAAGAGGGCAAAGAATATCAACTAAGAGGCATAGTAAATATCTTCAACAAAATAGTAGAAGAAAAATTCGCTGCCCTTAAGAACGAGATGACCATGAGCATAAAAGAAGCCTACAGAACTCCAAATAGATTGGACCAGAAAAGAAAGTTCTCCTGACACATAATAGTCAAAGCGCCAAGTGTTCAAAATAAAGAATACTAAAAGCAGTAAGTGGAAAACGTCATGTAACATATAAAGGCAGACCAATCAGAATCACACCCGACTTCTCAGCAGAGACTATGAAAGTTAGAAGATCCTGGACAGACATGCAAATCCTGAGAGAACAAACATGTCAGCCAAAGCTGCTATACCCAGCAAAACTCTCAATCACCATAGTTGGAGAGACCAAGATATTCTAAGACAAAACTAAATTTACACAATATCTGACCACAAACGCAGCACTAAAACAAATTATAGGTGGAACCCACTACAAAGAGGGAAACTACATCCTAGTAAAACAAAGAAAATACCTAAGCAAGAAAACCAAAAGAAGAAAGACACACAGGCACAATTCTACCTCTAAAAGCAAAAATAGCAGGAAACAGCAATCACTATTGCTTAGTATGTGTTAACATAAATGGACTCAATTCCCCAATAAAGAGACATAGGCTATCAGACTGGATACATAAACAGAATCCAGCATTTTGCTGCATAGAGGAAACTCATCTCAGAGACAAAGACAAACACTATCTCAGAGTAAAAGGATGGGAAAAACACTTCCAAGCAAACAGCCCCAAGAAACAAGCTGGAGTAGCCATTCCAATACCGAATAAAGTAGATTTTCAACCAAAAGTTATCAAAAAAGATAAGGAAGGACACTTTTTACTCATTAAAGAAAAAAAATTATCAGGATGAATTCTCAATCCTTAACATATATGCTCCAAATACAAAAGCACCCATGTTCATAAAAGAAACCCTACTAAAGCTCAAAACATACATTGCACCCCACACAATAATAGTGGGAGACTTCAACACCCCACTCTCATCAATGGACAGATCATGGAAGCAGAAACTGAAAAAGGACACAGTGAAACTAGCAGAGGTTATGAACCAAATGGAATTAATAGACATCCACAGAACATATCATTCTAAAACAAAAGAAGATACCTTCTTCTCAGCACCTCACAGCATCTTCTTCAAGAGTGACCATATTGTCAGTCACAAAACAAGCCTCAATAGATATAAAAAGATTGAAATACTCCAATGCAACCTATCAACTCACTATGGACTAAGGCTGGTCTTTAATAACAACAAAAAGCCCATATATACATGGAAGCTGAACAATTCAATGATAGCATGGTCAAAGAAGAAATAGAGAAATAAGGATTTTCTAGAATTTGATGAAAATGAAAGTACAACATACACAAACCTATGGGATGCAATGAAAGCAGTACTGAGTGCCTCCAAAAAGAAACAGGAGAGAGCATACATTAGCAACTTGACAGCACAGTTGAAAGCTCTAGAACATAAAGAAGAAAATACACCCAAGAGTAATAGATGGCAAGAAATAATTAAACTCAGAGCAGAAATGAACTAATTACAAACAAAAAGAACCATTCCAAAAAAAAATCAACAAAACCAAGACTTATTTCTTTGAGAAAATTAACAAGATTGATAAACCCTTAACCAGACAACTAGAGGGCAAAGAAAGAGTATGCAAATTAACAAAAACAGAAATGAAAGTGGAGACATAACAACTGAAACTGAAGAAATTCAAGAAATCATCAAACCCTACAACAAAAGCCTATATTTAGCAAAACCGGAAAATCTGGAGGAAATGGATTAATTTCTAGACAGATACCAGATACCAAAGTTAAATCAGGACCAGATAAACCATGTAAACAATCCCATAACACCTAAAGAAATAGAAGCAGTCATTAAAAGCCTCCTAACCAAAAAAACCCAGGACCAGATGGGTTCAGTACAGAATTCGATCAGACATTTATTGATGACCTAATACCAATACTTTCCAAACTATTCCGCAAAAGAGAGTCAGATGGAACACTACCCAACTCATTCTCCGAAGCCACAATAACCCTCATTCCTAAACCACACAAAGTCCCTACAAGGAAAGAGAACTTCAGACCAATCTCCCTATGAACATTGATACAAAAATATTCAACAAAATTCTTGCAAACAGAATCTAAAAACACATCAAAATGATCATTAATCCATGATCAAATAGGCTTCATCTCTGGGTAACAGGGATGATTTAATAATGTACGAAAATCCATCAACATAATCCACCATATAAACAAACTCAAAGAAAAATACCCCATGGTCATCTCACTAGATGCTGATAAAGCATTTGACAAAATTCAACACCCCATCATGTTAAAAGTCTTGGAAAGAACAGAAATCCAAGGCCCATACCAAAACATAATAAAAGCAATATACAGAAAACTAATAGCCAACATCATACTTTACTGTGAGAAACTTGAAGCAATCCCACTAAAATCAGGGACTAGACAAGGCTGTCCACTCTCCCCCTACCTATTCAATATCATATGGGAAGTCCTGGCCACAGCAATTAGACAGCAAAAGAAAATCAAAGGGATACATATTGAAAAGAAAGAAGTCAAAATATAAGTATTTGCAGATGACATGATAGTATACTTAAGTCACCCCAAAAGTTCCACCAGAGAACTTTTACAGCTGATAAACAACTTCAGCTGGAGTTATTTTCACCTACTTAGTCTTTATACTCATGGGTGTTTGTATCTAAATATTCTGCCAGAGGCTCATTCATGTGACCTGCACTGAAGTCTCCCAGTACCTCTAGGAGTCTATGTAGGCACCGAACAAGATACATATCATATATGTTCCTCATAGTTATGCCACAAGGAACAACTAGTGAACACCCACAAATAATATTGCTAGTACAATTTACAGACCCCGTTTAACCATCTAACCAGATGTCATATATTCTGTGTGCTATGTGTTATCTGTCACTTGCAACCTGTTCTAAGACCAGAGTGGCAAAAACTCGACCATTATGATGAGTTATGTTTCTTTTACAAGCTCCAAGTATAATGGACTGAGGACATAGTTCCTCCTCTCTGATTTCTGTAGCAAATTTCAGAGCAAGGTCTAATATATGAGATGTTTCAAAGGCATGGCATTAGAAGAGGAGGATGTGGATACAGATTCTCCGTAAGTTATTATTCCTCTCATTTTTATCAGAATAAAGGGTTTATGACCAAGACCACAGTCAGAGAACTAGCAGAACGCTGTTTATGATCTTGCCCATGAATATTCATCGTAATCACCTTACACTCATCAATTACTAGCATGCACAGCAAGAACAATATGAACTCTGAGGCTACAGATTGCAGAATTGAATAAATCAACATTTTAAAACCACATCACTAAAGATACTGCATATTCATTTGTGAAAGAACATGCATTTTAGGCTCCACAGTAAATATAGATAACAGCATATAGGAATGCAAAATTTATACCCTGATGTCTTTCCTTGCAAATACAGGTCTAAATAGTCTATGGTTTGGTTATTCAGTTTCTCTATTTGCTACTTTAAAACTAAAAAGATTGCAAACATGAGATTACCAAATTTCTCATTAATGTTCTGTTAAACATAATAAGGTTTTCAAAAGTATAAGACAATGCTTTAGTCATAATGAGGAAGACTGAATAAATATCCTCATTATTTTTAACGTACTATTTATACTATCAAGTGGTATAATGTATTGTAGTCGTTCAGACTGTAACTATGTTTCAATTAGTTGTTGTCAGGAAACAAAATTTCATGCAGGATCAAAAGCTTCTGAGGAATTATAAAAGCAGTAGAGAAAAGAGCCACACTCCTACTTATTTGAAAATTTCTGAGTTGTTCCTCTTTTTTTCAGGGCTTTAAGGCATCCATTCTTTTATTCTTCAGAATTTCTCACACCTTCAGTAAGAACAATGTACTAACAGTGGTTATGTGGAATCAAACAAAACATACAGATGAGATGCTGAACCAATTGTTTAGGAGCACACATGCAGGTCCCCATCCAGGCCTAAAATGGCTGAGTTGCTGGATGCTGTTGCTTGGTGACCAAATAGTGTCATTTGGGCCACTGAGTTATCTAAACATCAGTGACAGAAAGTCCCTTCAGCTTCAGACCTGGCCAGGACAAATATTAAAGGGTTTATTTATCCCTTCTAGTTGTTGGCGCTTTTCATTTTAGAACAGTGTTCGCATGCTCCGTTTTAAAGTTGAGGGTTGGGGACAAGAGTGTCTGCCAGGCTGCATCTGTTCTGTTTAGAAAATGAGAGGCAGGAAGAACCAGCTCCTCTATGACATTGGCACAGTCTCACTGCAATTAAATCCATGTCGTGTGTCTATTCTGCTCCTGTGTATCTCCCAGTTGCTTTCTGTCTCTCTTTCATTAAATGAAAGTAGTTAATTAGCTCAGGCCAGTCCTCTCCTCTTTCTCTCTCCCTTTTTGTGTAGTAATGACGTCTAATTATCAGCGGCAGTGGGTCAATGCAACATCAGGAGCAAAGCATCTCTCACTGAGAAGCTAGCCAGTATCCCCCAGACCCCAAGGAGCTCAGTATAACTCTCCATCTACTTGAAAATATCATTCAAAGACAGTTCCTCATTTCACCCAATGTATGCCATATATGCTTTTAATGAGAAGAAAACATCTTTCCTTTTCTTTCTTTCTTTCTTTTTTTCTTTTTTTTTTCTTTTTTTTTTGGTTGACTGTATCTGTACCATGATGAAGACAGCTGAACACGGTTTTTAGGGGGAAATGCATTCAGGCATTGGGAAAGAGGATAAAAGGAATGTTTTATTTATTTTTATCTGGTTGAAACAGTGATTGGCTGCCGCTCAGAGAAGGCGGAGCCTAGAATTCTGTGTCAGGAGCACAGAATTTTTTTTTTTTTCATGAAGAACAGTAGAGAAGCTCATGAATTAAAATCCTATTCAACATTTCAAAATAGGCTTGAATGGAATACCGAGTGCTTTAATACTACGTGGAAATCATTTAACAGTGTCACCTGGCAGATCACACTGTCTCCCATTAATCTATGGAATCGTTACTGAAGAGAAACACGTGCTACATTATTATCCTCCTGAAGCTGTCACTAACCATTAGACATCTCAGCACTGGCACTCTAACAGCCCCACGTTTATTTTTTGACATGAAAACATGGGTGTCACAGCATGTGAATGCAGGTTTGAATAACTCACGCCCACGATTGTCTTGGTGCCTCTACAACCTTTATAGAATGTATGCTATTTGTAATTTTAATTAGTCTTCAAAGGGACACATCTTCTAACACATATAATAGCTGTAATCAAATCAATACAAACATGAACTATTAAACCAAAGCAGAGCATCTAAATTTAACACAAAAAGAACAACAACAAAAAGCCTGAAAAACTTTCTGGCTAGCAATGATATATAATATATAATAATTACATATGACCATAGCTTTAAAATACTTTAAAACATATTAGCATTTTACTCACTCAGAATTCTAATTCACTTTGCCTAACGACAAATTATTTTTCTGTCTAATTCTTGATATTAGACTCAATTTAAGTGAAACAAAGCGATTCCTTTTTATTTGCAACACACTTCTGGCTCATGCAGATGTCAATAAACCATACTCTAGCTGATGCCAGACTCTAGTCTTTCATCCAGCAAGACAGCAAACATCTCACCATTGTCTTTAGCAGCGCTCTGGACTACAGGGGAAAGCAAAAGCATCATTTGCATCTACTTCCTGCAAACCTTTCAAAAACTGCAGGTCAATTAAAAAAAAAAAGGAAGAAAGAAATGAAACTTCTGTGTTCAGTTCACCTTGTTTCCACAGTTTCCAAATAGAATCCCAAAAGAAACATCCATTCTTCCAGCAACCATTCCCAGTTAATCTTGGGAAACCAAAAGCGGCTTTCCAAACCTGAGAGAGTCCTCCAGACGGAGCTTGGAAGAGCCTTTCATGCATGTATCTCCAATGTCATGCACCTTAGAGAGAGCATAGCCTTCTCCTTCAGAAGCCTTCTGACATCCTCGGGGAGCTGTGCACTGGGAAACAGTCGCCAGTAAAAGTGTGGGGGGGGGGTGGGGAGATTGGGGGGAAGGAGCAAAGCTCAACGAATCCCAAAGCGAGACAAAAATACAAAGGGTGCCAGACAGCTAGCTCCACACCGCTCACTCTAGGTGAGTACCCCTCAGGAGGCAGCTGTGTTAGACATTTCTGACCTGAGATCTGACTTGTATGCCCCTGTTCCCTTCTTCTTGCAAAGGAAGCGGATGCTGCGGCAGCCTCCCAGCCTCCCAGGCATCTGCGCTTAAGAATGGGATATACCGGTCTCTGACAGTCAGTTCCTCGTTCACTACAGCTTTGTGGGTAGGAGACAAGAACCAACCCAGAAAGAGGAACAAATACAGCATTTGATCTCACCCCCAAACCGTCTCTCTTTGTTATGCATCGCCTAGCTGAGGAAGCTTTAGTGTTGAAGAAGGGGGGTGGTGGTAATGTCCAGGAAGGTATCTGCCAACCAAACAGTCGCGGCTAGGATCTCAGGGGACGACCAAGGCGCGCGGACTTGTCCTGTGCCTCCCCGCCGGCGTTCTCGCAACAAAACTCTATAATGTCCTGGGGAAAGCCCCACATACACCTCAATCGCCACATTCGGGCTTTGTGCCAACGAGGAGACACAGTAACCTATCCATCAGCCTCGCCTGTTATCAGAGCGTGTGGCTGGGCTTTCAGCCTGCCCTTTATGCGCCCTGGTGGAGGTAGGACACGCGCCAGGCTCCCAGCGAAGGACGTGGGACAATGGCCTGGCCGGGGGAATGGCAGGCGCCGCCCGACGCTGAAGACAAGCACCAGCCACCGTCCCGCATCTCATCCCCGAGGCAGGGAGGGCCGCCAGCTCTGCACATTCGCTATTGCTTTAAAATAAAGGGCCACAAAGACTTTCTGGAAGGGAATCACGCCCGGCCACTGCGTCTGGGGAGGACTTGGGGAGGGGGTTGAGGAGGACGGGGAGGGGGGGCTAAGAGCCAACAGTGTCTCCAGCATCCCTCTGCCTTCCCCTCTCTCCGCCCTCCCTTCCGGGCTGCTCCAGCAGACAAATAATAACAGAGAAGGCGGCTCACCGTAGTCTTGACCCGCACGAAGAGCACTTGCTTGGCGCCGCCGCCTCCCCCGCGGACCTCATCCGGCTGGCCCAGCTGGAAACCCTTCGATTTGACCCAGAATTTAAATTTGGCATTGTCGGTGGAGCTTGACTCTGAGCCGTTGAGAAGCTGGACAATCCGCTCGTATTTCTTACGGGTCACCGTCTTGGTCTTGCCTGAGTCCCCGTAAGTCCTAAGGCACCAGTCCTGGAACTGGCGGTACATGTCGCGCTCGCTCTCCATGTTCCCCCGCGCGGCCGTGGGCCGGATGCTCCCAGCGCACTTCGCACCTGTTCACCCTGGGCTCATGAAATATGCAGCCCAGACCACGATGCAAGGACGCGAGGTCCTGGCCGAGCCGCGGGAGCCTGCCTCCGGTGGGGTGGGGGGAGGATCAGGGAGAGAGGAGGAGGGTCCGGATGGGCACAAGCAATCAATGCCCCGTGCTACCAAGTCTGGCTGGTTCCTAATTGCAAAGGATGTCTCGGACGCTTTTCTAGTGCCCTTAGCGGTCGGCTTTTTTAATACTGTGTGACCAGCACCATCCCAACAGCATCTGGCCCAGAGGAGCTGGGTTTCTGAATAATTAAAATCCCATTCCTTGGTTTATTAAAAATCCCAATATTGACTTGAGGTGGTCCCTTGATGCCTCGCCTCCAGGGCTGTGTCGAGGGCAGGGCAGGTGGAACGCAAGGCAATCTCCTGGCGCGTGCCCCAGAAGCTTCCCCAGCGGATGGTCCAGAAGCCAGGGCTGCGCCTCTAGCAAAAGCAGCCTTCTGTGGGTGAGCCTCAGTGGGCACACAGGTCCCTGGACTCTTTCTCCTGCTCAACCTGGGCCTCCTCTTCGACAGGACTAGCGAGCCAGAAAGTTCTTACCTGTCATGTTGGTAAGCCTATCAGATCCTGTTTTACATGAATTTTAAAGAAGGTATCCTAAAAACGACTCAAAATGCCATCTCTTCACAAGCATGAGGCTATATTCCAGCCACGCAGGTAGGTTGTAAGAGTTGGGTTTCAGAAATTCGCCCAGTATTCATGGATACCTGACCATTGCTCTATAGGATAGATGGAGTACCCCAAACAGGGATGCAGTCCTGGGAATGTGGGAACAGGAAGACAGGCCGCTGGCTAAGGATCTTCGGAATGATGCTGTCCCCAAGATAAGACCCTCTGGGTTCTGCTCAAGTGGGTACAAGACATGGAAATAAGTTTACCGCACAGACACTCGAACCTTTTTGCGTGAAATTAAAATGCAGAAAGCAGTTCTTCCCCCTCCCTGGGTTATTATAGTTTGCAGTTCACGCGGGAGGTTTCGGTTGTCTATTTTCCCTCTGCCGCGTCATGGACCCCCCTCCGATGCTCAGAGGAGCCAAATCGGAGTTGCTCCTGACGATTTTCCCAAGCAAAGGAAGTCAGCGATCCCTCCATTAGGATTTCCACCCGTGTGTCGCGGCGGCGCTGGAACCAGGGGAGTTCCAGTCCTGCTCGCTGCGGCCGCTCCTCTTTACTGCACTCCCCGCTGAGGCCAGCGCGGGTCGCAGGGATCGGCTCTAGCGGCCGGATGACCGGACCCTCGCCGCGCTCCTGAGGGGTCCGAGCCCGCCGGGGACGCTCGCTGCGGTCTCCCTGGCGAAAGCCCCAGTGGGAACGCGGATCAGTCCTCTGCCCACAGCCGGTCCCGGAGCTCTCAGGCTGCTCAGTGGCTCCCGCGCGGCCAGGCTGAGCGTGTGCGTGTGTGTGGTCGAGCGAGGGTGTGCGGGGCGCGGGGGTGCGCCTCTCTTGGAAGGTCTCGCGGCGGCCCCAGCTCGGACTGACAGCCCGGGCGCTGTGCGAGCAGCTCCACACACTGAACCTCTCGCCTCTCCCCTCACCCCCACCCCTCCCACTCCCCTCTCCTCCCACCCCCCACCCCAGGCCCCATCCAAGCTCTCTGATTGGCCAATGGGACAAAAGTTTCTGTGGAGACGGCTGGGCGCTGACGTCACGGGCAGAATTGTCCCATTTAGGGATCCCGGGGGCAGTGCGCATGCTGCAGGCTGCAGGTTAGAGGCAGGAGGAGGTAGCAGTGGGCCGGGCGGCAGCCAGGTGGCGGAAAGGAGCTGGAGGCATCCAGGTGGGGGGGACGAGTCCAGCAGGGTTTCCATGGAGATTTCCTCTGGGTCTAGCCTAAAAACAGCAGATCAGCTGACACCATTAGCTCAGGACCTAATTACTGCTTATTGGAGCAACAAATGAGGGACAGGGCCAGCTGCAGAGGAAGAGGTTTGCCCCCGCCCCTCTGTCTCCTCCTTTCTCTCCCTCTCCATCCCTCTTGAGTCCCGGGTGAATTCTCATTAACTTGCAAGATTCCTACAAGGGCTCTGCTTCTCTTGAGGCCACCCTTCCTGCTTTTCTTCTTTTTATTTCTCCCTTTGACATCAAAGGATGGTACAATAAATGGATCGTCCTGAGTGCTTGAATCTCCCCCCCCCCATAAATAGGGGTTCAGTGGAACTCAGAGACGCTACTATTAATAGTAGCCACAAATAAATATACCACCTCTAAGAGGATGTCACTTTCAATTTATTGATTTTTACTATTTGTCTTTAGATCTCTCGCACTTTTAAAATGCTGAGTACCATAAATACACCAATATACAGAATGAGCTAATGGAGAAATAGTTTTGAATTACCCTTCTATGTGGTATGTTCCACAAGAACAGTTCTGAAAGTTTTGTTTCTGGTACCCAAGATAGAGCATGATTCCAAGCAGAGAGATGCGGATTTTGTCGTATATAGTTTATTTGTTCCTAGAAGATTCTGGAAGGGTGTTTGGACCTGGGGTACTCATTTACTCAAGAGTAAGCTGGCTCTATGAAAACTGACTTTGTCATAGACATAAGTTGATCTACAATTATATGTTTTTAATAGATCTTTATTCTGAAAGCTTTCTTTATGTGCTTTCAGGACAAGAAAGCACTCTTCCCTGCTTATTCAAATTTGAATATTGTTTTTCTACCAAAACCTTCTTAATAATAACACTAAAGTTTTTCTATATTAACATGTATACCTTATTTTGATATACAGTAATGTATACATTCCTGCTTCAAAGATTATAAATAAAGATATAACTCATGGGGTACCCTGATGTTTGTCAAATTTCTTAATTATTTTGCTTTATGTAGTACCAATAAAATTTATGTATTTTTGACCCAGCAGAGGGTGACAGCAACTTAGAATCTGAACATATTTTGTTGGGTCATAAAAAGTCCCACTGTATCTGGTGTTGTGTCTACACATTTACATGAATATGTTCTCTGTGTTCAAGGGGAAGTTTTATTGCATGACCCCTGAAAAGTCATATTCTCTTGTTTTCTAAAACAACTCTGACCTGATGGGCAAATCACAGAACCAGTGCCTAAGAAATGGTTGCTGGTGCTTGAAGTGGTTCTCAGGCCAGTTCCCCAGGCTCAGAGAGCAGGGGAATCGATACTGGTGTTAGCATGAGGTCAGCCTAGGTTGTGTGGTGAGTTCCAGACAATTAGACCTACATAGTGAGTCCCTGACAGAAAAGGGATAGAAGGAGAAAGGGGGGAAGAGAAAGGGAAGCAAGGAGAAGGGGATGGAGAAAGAAGCAGCCATGTGCTATCCAGATCTAATGACTTTTGCTGAGTGGCTTGGATGAATTTGGATCTCATTTAGTAGATGTCAGGGATCTGCCTCATGCATACGCACTGTATCTATTAGTCTACCTGACACCCTATGTATGGGCACTGGAGCACCTCAGCATCAGTAACAGACAGTACACAAAGATAGCATCAGCCTCATTTGCATTAACTAAATTAGCTCTAGAAGTGAAAGGCCTCTCGATACCAAGATAGGCTCTACAGAATCTATACTTCTTCTGGGAAAGAAGAACGAAAAGTTATAGAAAGGCTGTTTTAAAGGTTAATCTTCCAAAAGTCCAGGTCCAGTCACTGGCAATGGAACCAGCGATGGAACCTGCTCTGGATTTGTTTACATTATCGCCTGGGAAACTGACAAATAGTACTTCAGGCAATCTTATCCACCCCCGGTGAAATCTCTAAAAAGAAATGTTGAACCTCAGGAGAAATCTCTAAGAAAAAAATAAATTAAACCCTTCCTCAGTCAGTATCTTAGGAGTCACTGGTCTCCTTTTAAGTTTTCCTGGGCTAGGTCTGCTCAGCTCTACTATGAGAACTCTACTGAGCCTCTTCTTTTCCTACAGGATCCATTTGAACTAGCTGCTTTGAGTTTAACAAGTGAGATCCTTCAGAATATCTCCTTAGTACACCTTACCTCACTAAAAAAGTAATTTTATAATTCATATGGCAACACCAACCTTCAAATTGCACCTAACCTAGGCCCTAGTAAGGGGGGGAGGAGTGGGGAAGTAGATAATGAAAGAGAAAATGGTTGTATGGAAAATATTATTTAATTTATTACTTCCAAATGTTTTGCTATAACATACCAATCAATATGGTCTTGTCACAGATGATAAATTTTAAATTTTCTTCAATCCTGGGGTCAATTTATATAACAAAATCTTGCATTTAAGGTATCAACCAAAAACATTTGTGAAACACTAGGCTCATCAGCAAATTATAACAAGAATAGATGTATATCAGAACTGAAAGAATAAAGAAGATATAAAATATATATCAGAACTGAAAGAATAAAGAAGATATAAAATATATATCAGAACTGAAAGAATAAAGAAGATACATATATATATATATATATATATATATATATATATATATATATATGATCAGAACTCAAAGAATAAAAAAAGCTTTATTTGAATGCATTTAAGTTACGTTTGTATTCAATAATCATGAGCACCAGTTCATTTGCTTCAGGGTTAAAAAAATAAGATGGATAAGTATAGATGGTCTTTCACCGAACTTGAATAACTCTAGGGAAAACAGATAGTAAACTGGAAAACTACATTGGGCCTTAAGGTTAGCAATAGGGGGAGAAACAGTGGAGGTACAGGAGACAGCAATGATGGGCAGCCTAACTTGTCAAGTGTAGTGAGTATCTTCTGAGTGGGTAGCAGCTCACTGAGAGATACGCTGATACACAGCAACCTTAGAAGAAAGATCTTAAAGCACACAGATCTCAAAAGAGTTATTATCATGTACCGAAGGCCTGGCTCAGGGACTCGTTGACTGGGAAAGAGAATCGGAATGTGATATTGAAGTCATCTTTGGCAGCCAGCTCTTGCAAGGCAGTGATTGTTACACTGGGAAGCATGACAGTCGCATGATGTGGGGTCTTGTGAGTCTCCCTGGCTCTTGGAAGAAGTGATGGAAAGGGAAAGCACATGAAAAATGGAGGGCCAGTGAGGAAGCTTGCAGAAGATGAAGCTGCTGACATAAAAATGATGGCAGATTAGCATGTTAACTAGAAGTGGGGGGGGAGGAAGGGATGGTTAGGACATTTTAGATGCAGAACAGGTCAAATAATAAAAATAGAAGGAATGTTTGTGCCTTCCCTACAGTTCATATTTAAAATTTTTAGTTCAATGTGGGACAAAATTCAATGGGACTCTCTCTTAATTTGTTTTTTTTTTTCTTCTGTTTTTGGTTGTGATAAAAAAAAACATTGACCAAAAGCAACTTGGGGAAAGAAGGTTTGATTAGGTTTGTGTGTCCTAACCACAGTCTCTCATTGAAGAAAGTGAAGGCAGAAATTCAAGGCAAGAGCTCAAAGAAGAAAAGCTGCTTAGTGGCTTGGTAACATTCTTTTCTTGATGCAACCCAGGACTGTGGCCTGAGCGAGGCACTTCCTACCATAGGCTGTGCTCTTCCACATATATCATTGATCAAACAAATCTTCTGCAGACATACCCACAGACCAATCTGATGAAGAGGACCCTTCAGCTAAGCGCCACTCATCCCAAGTGACTCTAGTCTGTGTCACATTGACAGAAGTAAGGACAGCGATGATGGAACTTGGTGTCCTAGGACATATTTTGTGTGAAGATTGAACATAAAGATGTTAAACCTGCCAGCATCATGATCTCCAGCCTAACCCCCAGAACCATAAGAAAGCTAATTTATTGTTTAGAAGATCCCTAAAACGTGGTGTTTTGATATCGCAGAGCAAGGGAATTAATACACTGCTCTTATGTGCTGACACGGAAAGGGCTTGGGTTGTAGCAGGCTGTCTGGTTCCAGGCTTGAGTCAGGAGCTAATGGAGACTTTGGCTGACAGAGGGGAGTTTGAAGCAGGAACAGATTGGGAGTTGGAGGCTGAAGGAGGAGCAGAAGCAGGTTGGGGTGGAGAGGCAGGAAGAAAGAATTTAATTTCAGAGGAGTTAAATTTGAAATACCAGGAGAGTTCTACATGTAGGCATTTGAATTTAGAAGCTTGAACTACAGTGAAAAGTCTGGGCTGGAGAGATATAAATATGGGAAATTTAAAGCCATAGGAACGAATGACATCACCCCTACCCACATTCTCTCTACAAAAGGGAAAGGCTCTATCGTGCGATATGGATTTGGGGTACAACAATCAACCATGACTGAAATAGACAGCCATTCACTGAGTAGCAGAAGTTGGCTTCTATGGGGAGCACACTTGTAGTGGGAAATGCCTGAGAAACGTGCTGAGGCAATTTGGATGGATCTTTTACTAGATCTAGACTGTTAATGAGTTCCAAATTTTACATGGGCTTAAGATCATTTAAAACACAAAAATGAAAGACTCAGATTTTTTGATTAGGCTTCTGTTAGATTAGATTAGGACCTGCCGACAGTCTAAAACTGGAATCTTAGAGTTAAGACTGTGAGAAGGAAAAAGTTGGGTAGGCAGTGTTGGGAAGAAAATCTGAGTTCTTAAACTAGACAAGACATTATAGTGGTTAAGCCTGTTGCCTTATAGGTTGTGAGTATAGTTGCCCATTTAAGTGTATTAATCTATTAATAATCTTTCCAAAGAAAAAGACACGAGAAAGGGAGAGCCCCCAACTCAGTTGGTGGCTGATGACCATGTTAGCTTCAAGGTCAAACTGAGTGAAAGCAGAAACCAACTGTCTTATTCAAATGGGCTAAAAAATAAGATAGTTTGTAAGATTCTAATCCCATTCTTTAATTTCTTCACTGCTGACTGTTCTCTCAAAAAAATGTGAAAAGGCCTCTTGTTCAATATGTTATAGATTTTCTTCAGTGAGAAAAGTGCTAAGCCAGACATGGGGAATCACAAATGTAATCCTGGCCATGAGGATTGCCCTGGGTTTGAAGCTACTCTGGGTTATAGTCTCAAGCGATATTCTGATATTGAAAACTGTTATTAATAAAACTCACAAAACTTTTCTGTTAATTATAGGTCATATTATCAATATCTGTATTCTATCCCCTATCAAGAAAAGAAAAAAATATATTTGCTATTTGGTATCCAGGCTTTTGATACTTATGATTCGTAAAACCATAATTGAATATTATGCATTGGTTAGACTTTGACTCCTCTTTGACTATTTAGGTGCACAACAGAAAAAAATAGATTTGATTATCTAGTTGATCTGCGAAATTTGTATATAATTCCTACCTTCCACATATCTCTGTGAAATTTCTGGTACAGCCAGTCCCTGCAGCCAAATATGGATCCACTCAGCATTTATCCCCTTGACATTTCATCTTGCTGCTTTAACTATGATAAAGTCCAAAGCTAACAGTCTGGTTTTTGTGTCCCTGTAATGAAGGGGAAAAATTACATTTCCTGGCCCCAAATATTGCTTTATTTTCCACTAGCCATATGGATTATCATATATATTATATATAAACTAATTCACATACTTGTTTTCAACTCAGTGGACAGTGTTTTCATATAATTTTTAGATTATCCTAAGAATACTTTTCTTTTGAGTTTGGAATAGCATATGTCTGCCTATCTTCACGTTGCATTTGTCCAGGTTTTCCATTCCCGCTCTTGTTGTCACTGAATGAACCATGTCATGCCTTACTGCCATCCTTCAGCCCTTATGTGTTATTTATAATGCATGATTAATCATCTTAGGACATTTGTCTTAAAACTTGCAGAATAAAAATGACAAGAATGGCACAAAGATTTTTTGGCTTAAAACCATAGAATCTAGAAATAGTTTTTACAAGGAAGACATTTGGAATCAGACATTTGAATTCTTTAAAAGACCAGCAACAAAGCTAACACAGGGATAAAGGGAACGAAGTGGATCTCTCTGTTATCAGAGAACTGAAGAGGGGGCAGGAGTGCACTGTAGATCTCCCTTCCAGTCTCTGAGAAAGCTTTTAACTCATGTTCTTCTTAAGGAACAACACTAGCAAGCAAATAAACAAAAAGCTAATAGAGTCAACATGGAGACTCCAAAATTTTAAGGTCTTGTGGTTTATATTTAATTTCGCAAATAATGATTATTTAAAATAAATCTCTTCTCTGGAAAAACAATCCTTTGGTAATTCTGTTTAAGTTGTACCCTTCCTCACTCTGTTTATATGATAGAAGAGGATCACCACAGGAACCCCCTACCCTTACATAACTAAAAGAAATATTGATTTTATGTTAAACTGATTATCAGGGACAGCTTACTTTTGTATAGCATGTGCACTCACCTCATGGAAAGGAATGTAAGAAGAAGCCCAATCAGAACAATGTATGAACTAGTCAAAACTGTAAAAGTAGTTTCCATTAATAAATGTTAACTCAGTAGAGCCACTGACATAGACTCCTGAGCAGAATAAGACAGAATCGCCTGTTCACACTGCAGAGGAGTATGAGCTCTGACGAAAGCTTTGTTTTAGAGAATATTCACACGTGAATGTGTTCTTTTAGAAGAACAATACACATGATTTTCACATTAGTGATGATCCTTGAAAACTCAAGAGTTCCTTGAATGCAGGAGGGGAGAGGATGGTTGAGCAGTGACTCGGCAGTTAAAGCACTTGCAGCTTTGCAGAGGAAATGAATCCCCAGCTCCTGTGTTTGTGCACGCATGCAGGCACTTGCACACAGACAGACAGTGAGACAGGCAGACAGACAGACAGACAGACACACACACACACACACACACACACAGGGGGTTTTGGGTATAGGGTATACACATATACATTCAAGTAAACACTCTTACACATAAAATAAAAAAAATAAATATGTCTTTAAAAAATAAGATTTTTTGAACCATGGTTCTATGTCATTTCATCAAAGTGATGCGTTTACCCTCAATTAAACTAAATTGATTTTATTTCTCATCCTTCTAAAATGTTTTTAAACGTTCATGTAACCATCCTTTTCCATAACAAAAATAATTTTAAAAAACCTAAAAATTATTTATAAATACCATTAAGTTAGTTAAGAAACCTATAGTGGTAATATTGGTTCATGTTCTTTGCTAAAATAGAGGCATAATATTGATTCATATATTTTAAGAATAAAATCAATATAAAGCTCTCATTTTAGTGCTATGGCTGCCTGACAACTATAAGAGGCCATTCAGCTAGAAAATAACTTGAGGCTACACAACGTATGGTTTAATTGCATATCTGGGATCATAAGACATGGGCCAAGAAACACACATATGCATTTATTCTCCCTCTCTACTCTCTCTCTTTCTCTTGCCCACCCACCCACGACCTACACACACAGACACAGGCACACACACACAAAAGTCATCTAAAAACTAATCAGTCAGCAGTCTATGCTAATAAGTTACAAAAAAACTTCTGTGAGCAGTGTCAATATCAACTATTTAAACACTGCTTTGTTCTTTGAAAGTTTCATTGATATTTTTATAATGCATATTGATTATATCCATCCACTAGTACTGCCTCCAGTATCCTCTAATACTCCCACCCCAACTCCCTACCTGCTTTATGTCCTTGCTTTATTTTGTTGTTGTTGTTAATAATGCCATGACTAATTAGTTCTTTCCATATGTACACAGGTGTGTGCCTATCCACTGAGGCACGAGCAACCTACAAACTACCACATTCATAAGGTAAGATGACTCCCTTCCCTTTCAGCAATTAGTTGCTGATATCTCCTCCTTTAGGGGTGGTACTTCAGCGCTCCCTTCTGTTCCATGCTGGAATTTTGACTGGCTTGGTCTTATGCAGGGTTTGTGCAAGTAACTACAGCTGATAAGATTCATAGCATCCAATAGCCATCTTGTGCCCAGCATCATTTCATAGCTCTCTTCCCTATCAACTTGCTCTTACATTTTTCTGAGCCTTCCTCCACAAAGTTCCTGAGGCTTGGGTGGTGGACAAAACTAAATGTTTATGTGTGACCCATGGGCATCTCAGTGCTCAGAATTATTTGTACTTGCCTTGACCAGTTATGACTCTCTGCACTGATGACTACTTACTTCAAAATGAATCTTATCTGGCCAACAATCAGAGCAATATAAAAGCTATAGGGCCTAAACAGATATCGAGAAGGCACTTTGGCTACATGACCATTTATTAAAAGAAAAACAATATGTTCCTTCCTAGGACCTATGATCTCCAGAGATGGGCTTTTGATCAGGCCAAAGTACCATGCATTAAAACTCTCCTGTGAATCAAACTTTATACCCACCAGAAAAGAGTTGTTTATTGTAGGTGTATATTTTTTCAAACTTAGTTTAATAAGAGTATTTAAAGAACTTAGCCTAACACCCACTAGAAGTAGTAGAAATAAAGAATAAAAGGTTAATAGGGTAAAAAAGAGTGTGGACCTAAATAGAAATAGTCCTTTGTGGCACCAGTTAAGTTTGTACCATAAGAAACCAAGAGGTTCTGCCAATGCCAATCTGTCCAGTGTGCAGAAGTGGAAAGAAACCACCAGAACATTACCAGAAGTTCTTTGGTGCATCTCTCTCCAGAAAGTCATGATAAACAATGATCCATGAAGAAGACAAGGTGATCCAATGCCACACCATGTCAGCAAAGACCAGCATCAGCAAAGCCCAACAATGATGAACGAAAAGTGGCAAGGGGAACAGATGCCAAACAGAATCGTCTTTCACTCTGTTCAATTATGTTTATCACCTTTCCAAACATGACATGTACTCTCGAGCATTTGCTCTAGAAAAACATCACAATCCCTGTTTTCCAGACAGCTGCCAGAAAAACACCATGTTTGTTCTCGGCAAACCTCCTTCTACATGTCTGCTTCAGCAAATACATCTTTTCATAAGACAGTTTCCAAAAAAACATCACATGACCCAACCGAGTCTCCAAAGGAACCAGAAATGTCCATTTTATGTTACCCCTATGGTTATCATGGCACTGTTGCACCAGTGAACACACTGCGCAAGGCAGGTCTGGATTGGATTATAGTACCCAGGATCTAATACTATTGCTGTATTTTCTTCCCCATCAACCTACTTACTGTTTTACTATACTATGTAAGTTAACCAGAAAGGAATGAGTTTCCTGGTCAGTTCTAGGTTGCATTTGTGTTTGTTTGGTTGGTTTTGTTTGTGTGATTGTTTTATTTCCTGTATCCAAAGTCACCACAGTAGGGTCTTCGTATCTAGTTATGGCAGGCAACCAAGTGCAAAACCAATAAGCTGTGTTAGTTTGGGTGCCTCTGGGGCCTCCCAGACCATTAACTCATAGACATGTATCTCACATCAGGTACTAAGATTGTCACTGAATAATTAATTTTTCCTGGGAACAGTATTGTGCGCCCATAGCTCAATATCAATTTCACAGTCAGCACACTCAGGGTTAAAGCAACAGGAAATTTCTGTAGATATAAGTAAAACTTGGAATGGGCCTAAGACGTTGAAGCTAAAACAGTCATGGACTTGGCTTTATCATTCAACTCTTGGTTAAAGCAAATTGATATTGTATGCAGAAGGAAGCATCCACAATATAAGTCACTTAATTTGTCATAATATTAGGATCAACTATCTATAAACATATCACCAAAGTTGTCCAAACTCAATAGAATAACCAACTATTATGTTCATATGCTGGAACAAGTAACAAGACTAAGCTGTAAGAATTTCTCTTTTAGTGCCAAAACTGGAGTTAAAGTCAGGATAGTTGCCACTGCTGTGTGACTAATGGGAAGCTGAGCTTCCTCAGTGACATTGGTGACACATGTGGCTCACTGTGAAAGCTCACTTTGCTCTATCATTATTATCATCATGCTCTCCCCATATCTGTCAACCTTCGATGTAAAACGTTTACTTTAAATGAATAAGAAAGTCTAGAGTCATTACTAACAAAATCCTAAAGGTATAATAATGTGCTAAAAGAGGAGGTAAAAATAAAATCACAGAACATGAGTAATTTAAATCAGAGAACAGGAAGGGAAGAGAGCACCTTAGAGCCAGCAAAAAAATAATATTAATGGCACAAAAATACAAATATGGAAAATATTGAGCCAGTTGTATTGATTAATCTCTTTAAGTGTGAATTGCCTAAATATACAGAATCAAAGGCAGAGGCAGTCACGGGAAGAGAAGATTAAAAGCCAATTATATGGAACCTACATGAAACTCATTTAAAGCAATAGAATTCACATAGTTTAAAAGAAAGAGTCAAGAAAAACAGGCTATGAATACCAGAATAAAGTTGGACAATTGCATTAATTTCTAGCAAATAGATTTTTTTAAAAGTGTTATCGGGGTTACTGCGGTCTTTCCTAATGTTATAACATATAGTCCTTGTTCACAGCACCTGACAAGTGAGGGTTAAAAGTTTCAGTAAAACTCAACAGAAACACAGAAAGTGAGAAACTACACCACTGTGAGAGTAGAAACATCAGCATCCCTGTCAGTTACTGAGAGATAACGCAGCAACAAAATCAAATGGTAGGAAAAACACTGTAAACCAAATGATAGTTAGAGACCCACTGCAGCCAGACACACATTCATTTCTCTTTCACCTCGAACATTGTTCCTGCTATATCAGACTCTAGAGTGAAGAACAAAGACTTCAAAAAAAAATAGACAAAGTACATAGGCAAACCAAATTAAATTAAGTTATAAATCAGTCACAGAGGAACTGGGGAAATGGCCCAGTTGGCAAAATGCCCGCCACATGCAGACAGGCATTCAGACCTGAATGGAGATCTACAAAATCCATGTGACAACCTGGAAGTGCCCATAACCTCAGCTTTGCAAGGACAGAAAAGGGCAGATCTCTGAACATCACTGGGTGGATCCAAATTGTTCAGTGTCAGCTTTAGTAACTGACAGAAAGAAAGAGAGAGAGAGAGAGAGAGAGAGAGAGAGAGAGAGAGAGAGAGAGAGAGAGAGAGAGAGAGAGAGAGCAGGGAGGGAGGGAAAAAGGAAGGAAGGAAGGAAGGAAGGAAGGAAGGAAGGAAGGAAGGAGGGAAGGAAGGAAGGTAGGAAGGGAGGGAGGGAGGAAGGATTGTGGAGGAGCTACACAGTTATTTCAGTGGTTACAAGCAGTGGCTGCTCTTCCAGAGGACCTAAGTTCAATTCTCCAGGTAAGAATAATATTTTGTTCAGCTTCTAACCACCAGCAACTTATTCAGAAATGGCCAGAAAATCAGGCCTCAAAAACTGTTTTTTTGTTTTTTGGAGTTTTTTTGTCTGTTTGTTTGTTTTTTGTTTATCAACCAACTTGTTTCCATATTACAAACCAAAGTCACAGCATTTAAAAAAATATTTTACTGGATAGTCTCTGTATTTACATTTCAAATGGTATCCACTTTCAAAGACTTGTATCTGATTTAAGAAGGGTTAATGAGTGAAAGATGCTGTGTTAGTTTCTTTTTCTGCTGCTTTGATAAGATACCTTGACAGAGGTAATTTCACTGAGAAAGGCTTTATTTCAGCTGAGTTCAAGTCCGTTGCACCAGGGAAGTCAGGGCAGCTGGATCCTGAAGAAGCTGGCCACATCCAGCCACGGTCCACAAACAGAGGTGAGTTCATGCCGGCCCATACTGTGTCTCTACTTTGTACGTATGGTCCAGGAGTCCCTGTCACTAAGAGGACATCTTTCATCTCCTGATTTAAATAAATCAAAGATTTTCATTTTAGGATTAAGACGGTGATAAACAAGTCAGTTGTAAATCATGCTTTGAGGCCTTATTCCATGCAGTTTTGGGGGTGCAGCAATAGATAACTCTCACCTCACTTAATATGATCAGAACAACAAATCACATTCACAGACCTGGAGACCCTTTGTCAGGTGATTCTAGATTCTGTCCAGTTGACCATTAACCTTAAATCTTTTTTTTTAAAGATACTCACTGTATTTACATTTGAAATGCTATATCCCCTTCGCCCACCCCGCTCCCATCCTCCTTCTCAACCTTAAATCTTAAAGGTAGGAAATAAAATTAAATTTTTCTTTCCCTAGAATGACATAAGTAGAAAGATGAAGACATTCATTTTGAGAAACAGCTCATTTGTCTAAACCTTTCTGAGTGCTTTTAAACGACAGAATCATCCTGACGTCTAAAGAAAAGAATGGAGTTTGGGACACAGTGCCATTCCAACCAACTACGTAAGGTTGTCAGAACCACAGGGATTCATTTCTGACATGTATTGAAAATATTTGTTGTTTTTTAAACTTTCTGAGATAGTTAAGAGATAACATAAGAAGGGACAGTGTGGGTACCACAGTAGGAACATAGCTCACCATTTAAAACCCACAAATCATCCCTGTAATTTTCTATTTGATATTTTCAGAGAGAGGTTAGCCTACCAAGGTTCCTAAACTCTTAGTTTTTTTAAAAAATGTAATTCTGCTTTCTTTGTTCTGTTCTTTAAAAGATGTTCATGTTCTTTGACCATGTTTTTTTTTATTATTGTTTTCTGTGTAAAGATATATATGTGTATATATTCACTAGTATCTTTAGTTTATTGTTAATGTGAATAGTACTTCTGAGTTTTAAATTCTGCTTCTTCTAGCAAATGGGAGCACACTTGACTTCTCTATTTTGCAGTGTATGCCCCTCTCTTGATGTGCTTACCCTAGATAGCATACAGGAAAACAACTGGCTTTTGTGTCTTACATTTATCCTGCTACCTTGGTAAATCTATGTTGTAGTTTGAGTTTTATGAATCATGTATACATAGACATATACATATATGCATATGTGTGTATATACATATACATTTGAATCAAATATATATATATATATATTCCTATCCTCTAAGAGTGATGACAGATTTCTTTTGACTTTGTGTATTTTCCCAGGTTAAACTTCTAATAAACTATTGTATCCTCTTATTTTGGAGTAGTTCCTTTCTTCTTACCTTGGGTTTAATTCCCTTTCTAAGTCACCTGAAGGAGATTAAATGCTTTAAATTTTTTTTACAAATATCCATTTACTGCCATAAAATTTTTTCTCAAGCACTGTTTTTGCTACATCTCATAAATTTTGTAGTATAGAGTTTTATTTTCATTTTGTTGAAAATATTTTTATATTTATAGATATATTCACATATAGGTGTGCTTCATGCTTAGGTCTACCCTTGTGACTCACGCATTGCTTGTATTTTCATTTTTAAAATTAGTGAAATTGGGCTGGGGAGATGGCTCAGTGGTTAAGAGCACTGACTGCTCTTCCAGAGGTCCTGAGTTCAATTCCCAGCAACCAATGCTGGTTCACAACCATCTGTAATGAGATCTGGTGCCCTCTTCTGGTGTGTCTGAGGCAGCTACAGTGAACTTATATATACAATAAATAAATAAATCTTTTAAAAAATCAGTGAAATTGCATAGGTCTCAGTCTGTTCCTATTTAATTCTATATCCTCTGAAGATAATTTTTATAACTTTTACACTTTTGAACTTGTGAAGCATGTTTTATTTTTATGGAGAATGACATCTATCTTGGTGAGTGATCCATGTGAACCTAAGATGAATGTCTGTTTTGCTGCTGTTGCACGGAGTGCTCTGCAAAAACCACTTACATCCAGATGAGTGATGGGGCTTTGCAGGGTGTCTGTCTCTTAATTCTGTCAGTTATGGAGAAGGATGTTGAAATGTGCACCAGGGAGAAGGGGTTGGTGTGCTTTTCTTTCACTTCTATCACCTTTAACCTTGAATTTCGGGAGAGTATGGGCAGAAACAACCACATTAGGACTCATTACGCTTGCTGGGTGAATTGACCCTGCATTCCTATGGAGCGGCCCTATGACCTCTATGAGTGTTTTGTTAGGAAATGTACTTGGCTTAAAACTAATGTGGATACTTTTCTCCTTTACTTAGAGTAAGCATGTTGTATCACATTTGTACTGTTTAATGTTAACTTATATGAACCTCCATATTTAAACTCCATGTCAGGGCTGGAGAGATGGCTCAATGGTTAATGGCTAAACTGCTCTTCCAGAGGTCCTGAGTTCAAATTCCATCAACCACATGTTGGCTCACAACCATCTGCAATGGGATCCTATGCCCTTTTCTGGTGTGTCTGACAGCTACAGTGTACTCATATAAGTATAATAAACTTTTAAAAAAGGAAATAAACTCCATGTCAAGCATACACGGGATTACTCAGGCATTCTCTGCTGTTTGTTTATGCGTTCTGATATCTATGTAAAAAAGATTAAGGATGTGGTTGAGTTAATGCATAACATTTAAAATTTTTATTTTAATTAATTAATTTTCTTTACATACTGACTACAACTTCTCTTTCTTCCTCTCAGTCCTCCCTTCCTCCTGATCTCTTCAGAAATGTAGGGGAGACCCATGGATTTTAAACAGCCTTGACATATCAAGTTATAGTATGAGTAGGTTGATCCTCTCCTATCAAGGCTTCTCCTACTGAACCCTATAGAGGGAAAAGGTCCCAAAGGCAGGCAAAAAGTCAGACACAGTCCCTGCTCTTGCTGCTGGGGGTCCCACATGAAGACCAAGCAGCAGAACTGTTATATATGTGTAGAGGACCTGGGTGAATCCCATGCACGCTCTGTGATTGCTGGTTCAGTCTCTGTAAGCCCTTATGCGTCCAGTTTAGTTAATTATGTAGGTTTTCTTATGATGTCCTTGACCCATCTGGGTCCTACAATACTTCCTGCCTCCCTTCTGCGGGAATCCCCTGCCTCCGCATCATATTTGGTTGTGGGTCTCTTCCTGGAAACATCAGATGCTGGGTGAAGCCTCTCTGATGATGGATATCTGCAAGTACAAGCAGAATATCATTAAGAGTATCGGGGTGAGTTCCCTCTCATAGCATGAACCTCAAGATGGACCCTGTAAAAATGTTATTTGAGGCTTTTCTATGCTTTATGTCCCCTGAATAATGACACAGATACCTTTGTATTTATATATAAGCTTCTTGCACTATAGCTGGGCAGATACTCATCTATTCTAACCTGACCATGCTGGCTCCTTCCCAGCCACATGCCAATTACCTGCCATCTCAGTTTCTCCCTGACTGTTTCTGCTCTGTCTGTATTGTGTCTTCATGGAGACGTACTCATGGTGACCCTTGTTTCATCTCTTTCTACCTGGGATCCCCTCCCTGAGACAGGAAGTACTGCTCTAACTCTCCTGCTCAGCTATAGGTTGATCAGCTATTTATTAACCAATTAGTGGAGAATGTTGACACAATACTGAGACAGGAGACGCTTCAGTAATAATGACAATGTTAAGTTTGCACTGCTTCCAGATCAGGGTACAGAAATAAGTATCTGAATGCATAGTGCCCAACATTTTTCTCTTTTAGTACAATAAAAAAATCTTTATCTTATATCAATAAACTAAATATAATAAGAAAAATTATAAAAACTATCAGATAAAATTATATTCACAATGTACAGTCTATATGTATTTGGCAACTTGGTAGAAAGTACTATCTATCCTACCTTGGTTCTATCATTACTTAAATTTATTAACCTATAAAATCTTTTAGATCTTAAATTATAAGCTTATAGCCTAAACAACTTTTATACGAGACTGTAATTATCTAATATTCAACCTCAAGTGAGACCTGAGCATGGTAAGTATTATCTTAGGAAACAGGAAGTGCACAGCAAGCTGCTTCCAAAACTAAGGACATGAGAGCTTGTTTGCTACCAGGATAGTCACCCAAGTTTTCTCTACATCATTTTGAGCAGCATCTTAGGCTCTCCAGCCCAGTATATAAAAGATTTTCCTGCGAAGTAGGAATTATTTGTCCTTGCAAAGCTCTCAGTTGACATTGTTCGTGTTCTACTTGACCAATTTGGACAGCGTACTGTCAGAAGTCGAAGCAAGGGCACTGTCTGGTCTGATGGCTGCTTGCCATATTTGAAGCAAACTCCATAAGGAGGTTCTTCGATGGCCATCGTCTTCTTTGAAGTGGAATGGTCACTGCCAGGAGCAATCATGGCTCAGTGTCACAAAAGGTGTTTGATTAATAAAAGATCTTTAAATGGCATATATTGTAGATCTCGGAGGATTCTGAAGACCATGTATCTATGTGTAGTATATCCGAATAAGCAAGTATTGCTTGTCTGCAGCTGTTTACTGTGTGCTTAACTTTGAAAACATTCATAGGAAGCTAAATAAAGCTTATTTCTGTAATTAACTAAACTAGTGCCTAACATGGCCATAATTTTGGTCGACTGACTACTAACTTGCATTTCTTAATTATCCTAAACAGTTTGCAATAGAAGCTTTTAAGGAAAGAGTTACATAGATACAGTATCTTAAGCAGAGGCCAAACTCTAATACAGTACAGTATGTTGTAACAGAGAATAACCTTTTTGTAGCAATGCAACAAATCCATACAAAATGTGAAATATTTGGCTTGTTAATGCTCTTTAGCCTAAAAATAGATTCAATAATCCCCCTTTTATTCTATCATTCCTATATCCCCCCTTTCCTTATAATCCCTTCTCCCCCTTTCTCTATAACATTAAATGGGAGAGAAAGAAGAATAAAGAAAGGAAAACTTTGTTCCTTTCTGGCCAAAACCATTAACAACTTGTGATCAAATCCCTTAAATAATGACAAACATTCATCTCCCAGGAAACAACCCCAACCCAAACCATTGATTTCACCTCTTTCAAATGGGGTGTCATTCTTTAAAATCACTTCCTGCTGTCTGGGGATGACTTCTCTTTTGGGGAACCCTAAGAAAACCTGGATATTGCCCAAGTCCTAAGAAACCTAGCTGTATCATTTGTTGTCCAGTCTGTGTGAAATGGGGACCTACGAGGCTTAACTGAAGTCCTGGTTGGAACAGTCTGTGACTTCAATAAGACAAGCCGAGCTAGTCTTATTAAAGTTGTGCTGGTTACATACAGCTTTTGAGGAAAAGAGAAGCTAAGGCAGTCTGTGAGATTGGCTCACCTGGATATTTGTCCTATCTTCTTTGATGTGGGTTCTTTTGTTCTGTAAACCTGCAAACTTTTAAAGGTAATATACATTTTTGCCTAACACATGTATGGAATGCACGGTGTCATTTTTGCATATACCTGTACAGTATAATAACCAATATCATGTTGTTGCTTTAATAATAGTTTCTTTAGGATCAATTAAGAAAAACACAATAAAATGCATCATTTTATTCTAACTCTTCTTTTATTGTTCTTTTCTATATGCCTATATTCCTATTTTTAAAATTTCCCTTCATTATGAAAAGTCATTTTTTAAATTCCTTTTAAGGAAAATCTTTTGGCTATAAAGTATCTTAGACATTTTGAGAAAGCTTTTGTTTCTTTATTTTTGATCATAGAGTTTGTTGTATATGGAATTCTAGGCTGCTTGTTTTAGTTCGTTTTTTGTTTGTTTTGTGTTTTGATGGGTTAGGTGTGTGTGTGGGTGGTTTGGTTTGATTTGGTTTCAATTGGTTTTGATACTTACCAATTTCTCTATTCTCATGCATAGAGATAATATGCATTTTTATTTTCTGGAATCTTTCAAGAGAGTCTCTTTGTCTTTTGTTTTCTCTATGTTTTATTTCGGTTTTATGGGTGGTTGCTTGGATTTTTGTTTATTTTATTTAACCTCTGTGTTCTTGGAACACTCTTCCTAGATTATTTGTATCTCACTAGTTTGGGGAAATTCATGATTCGTGCTGTGCCAACCATTTCTTCTGAAAGAAGCACTGTGTGTTTTTCTCTTCTAGTATTTAGTAATATGTATGCACATGTATGCTATACTTTCCCTATTCTATGCTGTTCTTTTCTTTTTGTTCAAATTTCAGACCAAGAGGACTCTATTGTCAGCCTCCAAACACAATGATCCCTATTTGAAGATATTCATGCTACTGATAACCTAGCAAACATCTTCATTTTCTTTTAATGTTTCCTTCTGCTTCTTTTCTTCATTCCTCCCTCCCCTCTTTCTTCCTTCCCTCCGTCCCTCCAGCCCTTCCTCCTTTCCTCCCTCCTTTCTTCCTTCCTCTTTCTTTCTTTCTTAGAATTCTTACCCATGCATTATATCTTTTCTTGCTGTTTTTGGTTCTTGGCATTGTTTTATTTGGGGGAGGGTATCTTTTGGATCTCAGTACTTTCACTACATCATTATAGGAGCATTATATTTTGCAATTCTTATCTGTAATATTTGTCATATCTTATTCTAGTTGTATTTACTAATTTCACCCTTTTTATCTAATTCTTATTGCTTTTGTTGGTACAATTTGCTTTTTTGTCTTAATAAAAGGACAAAGATTAGGAAGAGAGAAATCAGTTCTCTAGTGTGTGAAATTTTGGGTGCTAGCCAGGTTATGTATAATGTTTTATGGAGCTATAATAGCTAAAATCTTTAAAATCTTGTTTCATTTCTTGTCTCACTTCTCCTGTCTCCCCTGTTGAATTTAATTTCCCCTAAGTACTATTCCTCAGTGATAATTTGTTTATAGCTCTCAGCAGTGGGCATTTGATATCATACATTTCTGTGTGGATGATAGAAAGGTGAGAACAGGGACTTGTTAAAATTTGAAATTAGCTATTATTAATTTTTATCAACTTGTATCTTGAGGATGCGATCATTCACATCGTTTGAAGTGATATGGCTTTAAACTTATATTCTACATTCATCCCCTTTATATATCTTTGACTCTGTGTCTATGTTTGTTTGTGTGGGGGTAGTGTGGTGTGTTCAGGCATATGCAGATGCACTTTCTTTTTGTTTGTTTGTTTGATTGATTGATTTGTTCTTTTTTTAAATACATCACTTATTAAATGGAGTTCACAAAAAATGAGACTAGGCTCAGTTGGCTGGTGGGAGACTCCAGGGATTTGTCTGTCTTTCCCACTCAGATCTGGGATTGCTATCGTGTACTTTCACACCTGATTCTTCAATATGTTCTGGAAATTGAACTCAGTCCTTTACATTTACAAGGAAACTAAGCTGTCTCTCCATAATGACATTCTGAGTGTATCTCCTTGAAGCCTAACTGCTGGCTGTCCTTTCTCCTGTCCTTAGATGGCACTGACAGTCTGAAACAGTGCTTTTCAACCTCACTGCCAAATGCTGTGGCCATTCAATACAGGTCTTACATTGTGACACACCAAACCATAAAATTATTTTGTTGCTACTTCATAACTATAATTTGTCTTCTGTTATGAATCATAATGTAAATACCTGTTATATTGCAACCACTGAAAGGGTTAGGACCCACAGGTTGAGAATGGTGGAGTTAGAAGGAGATATAATCAGGAGGCCATCCTTGCTGCTAGGATAAGTCTCTGAGAAGGCCAACTTATGTTTTAAAGTAAACATTGAGTATATTTTGCAACATCTTTTTTCTTTCTTGCCATTTTCCAAACTTTTAAGACTATAGTTATTATAGCTTTACCTTGAGATACAGAAATATTTTTTTCATGTTTTTATGTTTTAAATTAATATAATTACATCATTTTCTCTTCCCTTTCCTCTCAAGTGCTCTGAGTTGCTCTTATTCAAATTCAAGGCCTCTTTTTTTAATTAAATGTTGTATGTATGTATAATATATATATTCCTAAATATTCCTGCTCCTTCTATATGCTAGTGGTATGTTTTCAGGGTTGACCATTTGGTGTTTCTCCCATGCACAGCCTTATTTGCCTTTATAGATCTTTGTGTAGGTTTAAGGCCTAGTGGTCTTTCTTCCACCCACTTTGGCATGTTTGCTGTCATTGTATATGTTCAGCTCATGCTCAGGTGGTCATGTTGGTGAGAACTTAGGGGGTAATTACTGAAATGACTAGAGGGAACTGCCCAAGACAATCTCAAAATGCTATAGACTGTTGATATTTTCCCAGGTGGTCCCCAAAAGGTTCAATGTAAGTGCCTCTTGCTGACAATGTCTGCATTTCAGACAGCCAAGAAGCAACTGATCAGGAATTGACCTGCTTCTTTCTAAAGACTAGATTTCATGATACTAAACAATGTCTATGTATTTAAGTGCCTGTAGAAGGCAGAGGCATCAGATCCCCTGAGTTAGAGTTAAGGTGGTTATAGGCCACCGAGCATAGGTGTTGGCAACTGAAATGAGTTTTGCAAGACAAATAAATATTCTTAGATGAGGAGTCATCCTCTAAACCTCCTGTGTTGTAACATTTTTATTCTTGATTAGTTCTAGGGGAGCTACCTAAACAGGACCAGGAAATTGATAAAATTAATAAACATACTAACAAGGAAGGGGAAAGTCATACAGCACCCTCCTCCAGACAAATGAGTACAGACAATAAATGACACCAAGAGAATCAGACTGTCCCAGTGATGAGACCCTAATTGGTCATCCAAACAAAGCAGCCAGTCCTAAAATCACTCACTCACACACACACACACACACACACACACACACACACACGAAAAATCAACTCCGTAGGTTATATTTATGTTAGTGCATCTACTTTATCTATCTATCTATCTATCTATCTATCTATCTATCTATCTATCTATCTATCTATCTATCCATCCATCCATCCACCCACCCACCTATCCATCCATCCATCCATCCATCTACTTTCTATCTATCTATCTATCTATCTATCTATCTATCTATCTATCTATCCATCCATTCATCCACCCACCCACCCTCCCACCCACCTATCCATCCATCCATCCATCCATCCATCTACTTTCTATCTATCTATCTATCTATCTATCTATCTATCTATCTATCTATACATCTATCTATATATCTAAGCATATAGTAATAATAGTAGTAATAATAATAACAATAATAATGTCATTACTTTGAGATAGGGACAACAGAGAACAAGAATGGGATGAAAAAAAGATATCAGATGGATAGATTTAGTTAGATTTTAATTAAAGCTAAGTTTCCAAAGCATACCATTGGAATAAGTGTCTTTACCTTTGTCAGTTTTACGGACAGGAAGTAAGGCCTAAAGTGATTATAGAACAACTCTGTGATTTCAAACCCATCTTCTCCCTCACTGTCAGTTACTGTGATACCCAGGATTAGTACTGTCAACCTTGTTAGAAAAATTCTAGAAATGTCCATTCTCAGGTTCCACTCAGAGCTGCAGAATAAGAGACTCTTAGGTGACTTAACTCTATATGCATTTACCCAGCTTTTCACCACCACATGAGAGTTCCTCAAGTTTGGAAGCCACTTTTAAGGTGTTGGCATCAGAGTTTTGTGGGAGAATATGTGTTTAACTTGCAGAAGTTCAGAGTTCAACCCTAGCATCACTCCCCCCGGAAACTAAACTCTACTAATAACACAAAACTATAACAGCATTCATCTATTCCTGTTACAGTGTGCAAATTAAACTGTCTGCTAGTTTTGTACCTGTTATAAAAATGTGTTACTCAATTAGTCATTATTAATGATTCTATTACTCAAGGGATTATCATGTACACTCACAAAATAAGCTCCTTTTATAAAATTTTACAAAAATTTGAATGTGTGAAAGTAGAATGACAGATTTGCAAATCTTAAGTCTTACATGGCTTGGAAAGCAAAGTTAACTTCTAGGAGATAAAATGTTTTAAAATTAAAATACAAATTTCATATCTCCTCTTAATCATTTAATTTTGAATTAAATTTGTGCTCCTAAAAATAGTACAAAGAATTCTCCAATCAGTCTCATTCCAAGTTAATATTTATTTAACTATAATTATGATAATACAAAAATAAAAATGTTGATAACTAACTGTCTATGTTCAAGTTTCATCAATTATTCCACTCTGGTCTACAACAAGAATACCTTAAAAAGAGTATAATCTCTTTCTCCTGTGTGTTTTCAGTCTTTCCACCTCTGCGGCAAAATGCTCTAGACAATCAATTTATGAAGTAGAAATATTTATTTTGCTTCTCAGTGTCAGGCAATGTGTGATCTCTTGACCTCACTGGCTTTGGACCTAAAACAAACAAGTACATCATAGTAGGGGGCATAAAATCAGAGAGTTTCTGCCTAATTCTTGGTAGGCAAAAAACAAACAGGTCTAGAGGAAAGGGCTTAGACACCATATTCCCTTCAAGGGCTTGTTCTAATGATCTTACTTCTTCCCATTTGGCCCCACCTCTTAGAAGTTCACCACTAACCAATAGTGCTATTTTCAACTTGCCACTTTCCCCTCCAATGAGTGAACACTTAAGTGAGAAGTGCTTTGAAATTATGGAAGTATTTTGTTCTCTGTGATGCTTGTTCTATTAATTTTTTCTTATGTTAATAATTCTTGCAGTAATATCCATGAAATAACAATAAAATGCCCTTTTGTTCACTTTGGTTTGGTATTACAATATTAGAAGGGGATTTTTTTCTATCCTTTGAATTTGTATTCACTTACATCTTGATACTAGAGTGACCTTACAGCAACATTTTGCTCTGAGTTATACATGTTTGACATTATATATCTTACTTCTCTAACTTCCAAAGATGTAACCACTGGGAATTCCAGTCTTTTTAATGTGCACTTACTATTTTCTGAGCATTTATTTATCATCTGACACCACACGGTACTCCAGATTCGTTTTATTTTCACTGCCTCGGGGCTGGAATCACCAGTTTCATAAATAATCAAAGGTTCATTTTTTACTTAAAAATGCTGTTTAGAGACCAAGGTCTTATCACTGTGTGTGCACATTGCTACCAGATAATCCTTGCTTCTAGAAACCCTTTAACTGGAGAGAACTGAGAAACGCCCTTGCTGCATCTGTGTCTCATGTTTCTGCATGTAAATTAGTCTATTTATCTACCCGTCTATCACAGTCATGTGTTTACCCATCATCTAACACAGATGTACAAACTCTCATCTATTATATGACACCATCATCTACCTACCCTCTATAATTTGTCTCATGATCCACATACATATCATCATTGCGTATATATATCCTCTGTCTGTCATATGTCACCGACTCATCATCACCACCAATTTGCCTATCAGGACCATCATCTTTTTCTACCTCTATCAGTCATGATCATCTGTTGCCTGTTGTATATCTTCCTATAATAGTAATCAAGATCGATGCTTCTATAGTATTTGAAGTGAACCACCATATGATTCATTGTTTTTAATTATGTGTAACTACCTCTTGTTCTCATTTTTTTTACAATATAATTGTTATTTTTGGCTCCAAGGTATACATACATTAATTCAAAGATTGCTAATATATACATCTGTGAAAAATAAATTAGAATGAAAATAAATTGCTGTGGAGTCCTTTGTTTGTATTTAGACCATTACATGTTTCTAGAATTTATATTGCTCATTTATTACTCCTATTTAACTCATAGTTAAAGAACTTTAGACTAGGGATCATCTATCTAGACTGAAAATTCTCTCCTTCTGCATCTAGTTTGTTGCAAGAACATAAAGCTATATTATTGTGCTTTTTTATATTATATTATTAAACCTTTATTTTTCTACTTTCTCTTGTCTTTGTCTTTTAAATACAAAATGGAACTGAACAACCATTAGCTCCCTGTTTGGATTTAAGGTCCACTCAGTAAAAGGAACATCACACCTGGTACTGCAGCTTAGCCAGCTACTGGGGCTAATGAAGTCATGAACCTCAGAGGAGAACTTACAACCACCACTTTACTAAACCAGCATATTCCCTACTATATGAAAAATATTCGTACTTCTACACAAAAGCGAGTATATTCACTCCTCATCAAGGAACTATTTCTTCAAACACACCTAATCAAAATGAAGAGTTTTGGAACGTAGTTCCAATGGATACTACAAAACACTCCTACACCTAAGATTTGGAGGCTATTGTTGAAGAAGGAACAGAAAGAGTGTATAAGCCAGAAGATAGGAGTTTGCTGTGAGAATGTGTCTTGTAGGAATGTCAGAAGCCACACTCACAGAGCTTCACCAGCATAACTACCTTAACATAAGCTGAATAGACACAATATAATAGACATGCTAATGAACTCAACTGTGTACAAAAAATCAATGCTGACTCAGGAATACAGAGAGCAAGACAAATAGTCTTTCCCAGGAAAGAACACAGCAGTTAGTTATCCAATATTGAAATAGACAGCCCTAAAAACATATACAATGAAGGAGCATAGAGTGATTGATACAGATTGATACAATTGTTATATATATGTGCATATATGTATATATATATGTGTGTGTATATATATACACATATATGTACATATGTACACACATATATATGCATATGCACATATACACTGTATAGACATATACATTATATATACATATATACACACACATAAATATAAGGTGGATGTGTAATAAATATACATATATATTTACACACATACACACATGCACATATAAACAATTTTTCTTTTTATTCATTCTTCTATCACAGAGTTCATCCTAACCACAGTCTTTCCTCCCTCTACCTTACCCAGTTGCCCCCTCTCTCTCCAAGATTAATTGCTTCTCCATTTCCCTTCAGAAAACAGCAGGCTTCCCAGTGCTATCGACTAAACATGATGTAACAAGATGCAATAAGACTGGGCACAAACTGTCATATCAAGGCTGGGTAAGGCAGCTCAGTCAAACACCCCCACTCCCACTGTCAGCTATCCCACAAAACATACAAGCTATAGAACCACAGCATGTATATAAACGGCCTAGTGTAAACCCACGCTGACTCTGTGATTACTGCTTCAGTCTCTGTGAGCCCCAGTGAACCCTGCTTAGTTGATTTTGTGTCCAGTTGGCCTTAGCTCCTACAATTCTTTCTTCCCCTCTTCTGCAGAATTCCTAAGCTCCACCTAATGTTTGACTGTGGGTCTCTGCATCTGCTCCTATCGGCTGCCAGAGAAAGCTTCTCTGATGATGATTGGGCTAGGTATAGCTTATGAATATGGCAGAATATCATTAGGAATTGTTTTATTGATTATTTGCTCATATAAACAACTAATGAAAATGAAGATCATGAATCTGAAAGAGAACAGGAAGGTATATGTGAGAGTTTGGAGAAGGAAAAGAATAATAATCAGTTATGTAATTACATCATAATCCCAAAATAAATTAATTAATAAATATCATTTTCTTTATGCGTATGTTTGTGAGTCTGAGTTTAAATGTACATGCAGTTGCCTGGGGGAACCAGAAGAAATTGTCAAATCTCCTGAAACTGGAATTATTAGCAATGTGAGCTGCCTGATGTGGCTGTCAGGAATAATGCAGGTTCATTGCAAAGGCTAGCTTAACTGCTGAGCCAACTTTCCAGGACCTCCCATATTTTACAAATACTTATTAGCACATGAAGTGTCTGACACCTCAAAAGTTAGATATCTGGGCTTCATGTGGCTCAGAATGTGCATTGGGCTTAACTTCCTTTGCAAACCCTGGAACACATCACTATTCTTGAGGTTGTTTTTAATTCACAAGTAGGTGGCTGCTGAGTATCTACAGGAAGACATTTTTTTTTCTTCTACAAATGCCAAGAGAGTTTTAAGACTATGCTTTGATCTCTGAGAAGTCAAGAGCATTCTTCTGATTTTTAGCCTCTCATGAAGGTACTTTTCTAAAGTTTTTTAAGTGAGCTTTAAAAATGATCATTTTCTAATTCATGTTGCTTTTTTTGTGTGTGTAACTAACATTTTTAGGCTCCTACGACAGTGGTTTCATTTCTTTTTTTTTTTTTTTCACTATGTTCATAGCAGCTTTATTTACAGTAGCCAGAAGCTGGAAAGAACCCAGCTGTCCTTCAACAGAGGTACTGATACAGAAAATGTGGTACATTTACTCAGCTATTAAAAACAGTGACTTCAGGAAATTCTTTTTTTTTTTTTTTTAAACGACTTTATTTTGCAAAACAAAGATAAATGTAAAGATTTTAAACATTTTTTGCTTAAAATTATACATTTTTGTCAGTACTGTTTTTTCAGACATTAAATTAAGTTTTACATAAAACCATGTGAATATGTTTTTTAGTCAGTACTTGATTTTTTTCAAGGGCTTGACAGTATGCATTGAAAACATACTAGTTGCAATAAGCGTAAAGTACATGCAAAACAAAACGCAACATGGAAATAGTCAAAGTCTTCTTGTATTGTGAATATATGTATATTTTTTGTTTTCTTTATTTCTTGGACTTCATACAGTCTGTGAGTTGTTTCTGGGGGAGTGCAAGCCTCTGGGGTTAGCATCCCACTATCAGTGACTGCATATTATGTCTGTTCTTTTGTGACTGGGTTATCTCACTCAGGATGATCTTCTCTAGATGCAGCCATTTTCTTAAGAATTTGGTTAAGTCATTTTTCTGGTGGCTGAGTAGTATTCCATTGTGTATATGTACCACAATTTTTGTATCCATTCGTCTTCTGAAGGACATCTGGGTTCCTTCCAGCTTCTGGCTATTATAAATAGAGCCACTATGAACATTGTGGTGCATATATCTTTGTTGTGTATTAAAGTGTCTCTGGGGTATATGCCCAGAAGTGGAATAGCTGGGTCTTCAGGTAGTACTATATCCAATTTTCTGAGGTATCGCCAGACAGATTTCCAGAGTGGTTGTATTAGCTTGCAACCCCACCAACAGTGGAGAAGTGTTCCTCTTTCTCCGCAGCCTCGCCAGCATCTGCTGTCATCTGAGTTTTGGATCTTGGCCAATCTGACTGGTGTGAGGTGGAATCTTAGGGTTGTTTTGATTTGCATTTCCCTGATGGCTAAGGATGTCGAGCACTTCCTCAGATGTTTTTCGGCCATTCGGTGTTCCTCAACTGAAAATGATTTGTTTAGCTCTGTACCCCATTTTTTAATAGGGTTATTTGATTCTCTGGTGTCTAGCTTTTTGAGTTCCTTGTACACCTTGAATATTAGGCCTCTATCTGTTGTGGTGTTGGTAAAGATCTTTTCCCATTCTGTTGGTTGCCGTTTTGTTTTCTTGACGATGTCCTTAGCCTTACAGAAACTTTGCAATCTCATTAAGTCCCATTTGTTAATCTTTGACCTTAGAGCTTGAGCCATTGGTGTTTTGTTCAGAAAATTTTCTCCTGTGCCTATGTGTTCTAAGGTTTTCCCTACTTTCTCATCTAATAGTTTCAGTGTATCTGGTTTAATGTGGAGATCTTTAATCCACTTACACTTGAGCTTTGTACAAGGAGATAAGAACGGGTCTATTTTCATTCTTTGGCATGTTGAGTGCCAGTTGGACCAGCACCATTTGTTGAATAGGCTGTCCTTTTTCCATTGAATGTTTACTGCTCCTTTGTCAAAAATCAGGTGACCATATATATGAGGGCTCATTTCTGGATCTTCTAATCTATTCCATTGATCCACTTGCCTATTTCTGTACCAGTACCATGCAGTTTTCAGCACAATTGCCTTGTAATATAGCTTGAGGTCAGGGATAGTGATTCCCGCAGATGTTTTTTTGTTGTTGAGGATGGATTTCGCTATTCTAGGTCTTTTGTTATTCCATATGAAATTGCACATTGATCTTTCCAATTCCATGAAGAACTGGGTTGGAATTTTGATGGGGATTGCATTGAATCTGTAGATTGCTTTTGGTAGGATGGCCATTTTTAAGATGTTGATCTTTCCAATCCATGAGCATGGGAGATCTTTCCATTTTCTGAGATCCTCCTCAATTTTTTCCTTTACAGGTTTGAAGTTCTTGTCATACAGGTCCTTCACTTGCTTAGTTAGAGTCACACCAAGGTATTTCATAGTTTTTGTGATGATTGTGAAGGGTACCTTTTCCCTAATTTCTTTCTCCACATGTTTGTCCTTTGAGTATAGGAAGGCTACTGATTTGTTTGAGTTAATTTTGTATCCGGCCACTTTGCTGAGCTTGTTTATCAGCTGTAGGAGTTCTCTGGTGGAATTTTTGGGGTCATTACCATGTCTTGAAATGATCATATTCTGAAAAGCTTAAACAAATTCTTAGCTTTTTTTGAATTACTAATTTCAAGCAGGAGGAGCCTCTATAAAAATTTAATAAATATTCACATATATGAAATGTAACTGATGGAGTAACTCCATGGTAGGGATATTGATTTGGTTAATAAGGTTCTAGGTTCAAACCTTAGTAATATATATATATTATATATATATATATATATATATATATATACACACACATATACATATATATATACATACATATATATATATGTATATATATATGCATGTGCAAGCGTGTGTTTGTCTGTGTGTGTGATCTGGAACTGCAGTAGAATCTTACATATTAAGTGGTCAGAATCAATTATTTCTGGTATCATTCTTTGTTTGAATTGTGCATGACTGGTTCATGGATCCCTAGAACATGTCTTTATTCTTTCAGAGTCTATTTGATTCATCATGCATTAAGCTCACTGTATATTTTTTGACCCATTTCTGGGTCAGACATGTTTCAAAAACATTACTTAGAAACTGCATTCTATACGCAGCCACTAAACCCATGCAATATTGCTGATACCAAGTAGTGCTTACTGGCAATAACCTGATATGGATGCCTCCTCAGAGGCTCTGCCAGAGCCGTACTGATACAGAGGAGGATGCTTACAGCTAACCATCAGACTGAACAGAGGGATGCCAATGAAGAAGCTAGAGAAAGGACTGAAGGACCTGAAAGGGTCTGCAACCCCATGGGAAGAACAAAATTATCAACTAACCAAACCTACCACAGCTCCCAGGGACTAAAACATCAACCAACGAGTTATTATAAAGAGACCCATGGCTCCAGGTGCATGTGTAGTACAGGATATCATTCTCTGGCATCAATGAGAGGAAAGGCCTTTGGTCCAGTAAAGGGTCCTTTTCCCAGTGTAGGTGAATGCTGAGGTAGGAGAGGGAAGTTGGGAGAGGAAGTACCTTCATGGAGGCGATAGGTGGGGGAGAGGGAGTGGATTGGTAAAAACGGGATAGCAACTGAATTGAATATAAAAAGAATATCCAATATAAAATAATAAAAAACAAAAAATTAAAAAATTTAGTAATAACTAATCCTAAAAATAAAAAAAAGAAACTACATTCTAATCATGAAATGCACCCATTATATAGATTTTTCAAAATAACTATTTTTTCTTTTTTTATACAATTCCTTTTTAAAGATTTATTTATTTTATGTATATAGTACATTGTAGCTGTCTTCAGACACACCAGAAGAGGACACCAGATCCCATTACAGATGGTTGTGAGCCACCACGTGGTTGCTGGGAATTGAACTCAGGACCTCTGGAAGAGCAGTCAGTGCTCTTAACTGCTGAGCAATCTTTCCAGCCCTGACAAAATAACTTTTAAGTGTATGGTTAACTTGTGAGAGAATTAGGAGCTTCGAGAGACATCTAGAAACATAATGGAGCAACTATGGGGATATGTAGCTTGGGCTTCTACGAAGTACAAGCATGAGAACACTCAACATTACTATGTAAGGAGCCCTCAGAAGGGGACTGTGGAAGCAGAAATGACCACACAAAGCCTAGGGGCCTGAAAGGCAATGATGTTTCTCTGTTTTTGAGTTAGACAGCAGAGAAGAAGGAGCACAGTAAACTTGAGGAGAACTTTTACTCAGTTCTGACATGACTTCTGCAAAGACAAAGAGGTTTCCTTCTGGTAATTTCCCAAGTGTGCATGCTTCACCGTTTATGGTGGAAATGAATTTCACTAATACCACCTACTTAGTCCACAAATTTCAAGCATCAAACATATTTACCTTCAGAAATAAAAACACCTGAAGTAACAATCTTTATATTAATCACACAAAATTATCACATAGAAGGGAGAGGAGAGAGGGAGAAAGAGAAAAAAGACTCTCTCTTCCCCTCTCTCTGTTTCTCTCTGTTTCTTTCTGTTTCTCTCTGTTTCTCTCTGTTCTCTCTCTCTCTCTCTCTCTCTCTCTCTCTCTCTCTCTCTCTCTCTCTCTCTCTCTCTCTCCCTCCCTCCCTCCCTCCCTCCCTCCCTCCCTCTCTCTCTCTCTCTTCCTTCCTTCCTTCCTTCCTTCCTTCTTTTCTAAGTTTGCTGTTAATACAGGACCTCGCTTATGGGAGGCAAGCACTCAGTCATTCAGCTATATCACCAGCGATGGGAGGGCACATTACAATTTAAGAAAACTATACCCCAAGAAGAGCAAATGGTGCTATCCTCAAGTATACAGAACAAATAATCTATCAGGGAAATAGGCAAATATATAATATAGAATAAAACATTGTTTAAGAAATGCAAACCAGGCAAGATTTTTAAAACTTCTAAATAAAACTTTTGAAAATGAAAGACATAGTCACTGAAATGAGAAAATTTTAAAAAATGGCTTAATACAAAGTATCTTGCACCAGCTGAAAGGAGAATTCATGAAGGAGAGTATTGAGTTTAAAAATCAGCTAAATGTAACACTAGTTACAAAAAAGTAAAGTGGAAAGTGGAGCTTAAGAAATGTAGAAGAAGGAGGTAGAGCAAGGGCCCTCTATTCAGATTTCCTAAGAGAGGGAAGAAAGAAAGGATGAAGGAAATTTCAAGCTGAAAAGGGCCAAGAATGTACTGGGCCTGAAAAGAGCCACCAATTCTGAGATTTTTAAAAGCCTGATAAATGCACAAAAGAGAAATACATCTGCACAGAGAACATAGGCGTGACAAAGGAATAGGGGATTCAGAGAAGGCAAAAGGCAGTCTGAGAGAAATGGCACACTAAAAAAATTACTCTCTCTCTCTCTCTCTCTCTCTCTCTCTCTCTCTCTCTCTCTCTCTCTCTCTCTCTCTCTCTCTCCCTCCCTCTCTTTGTGTGTGTGTGTGTGTGTGTGTGTTTAGGTGCATGTTATTGTGCTATGTTAACAGAGGACAGCTGTGAGAGTCAGTTCTCTCCTCTGTGTGCAATATGGGACTGAATTTGGGTTGTTGAATGTGAAAAGAAAGAACTTTTTGCTCATAATCACCCCCAAATGACTTTTAAATGTAGAGAAACAAAACACTCCAAAAAGATAGGTGAATATGGGTCTCAGTGAGGAAGAGAAAATATACCCTAATCAGAATCAACCTCCTCTGAAGCTGTGGTGCAGGCTCAGCGGCCCCATGATGGAAACACAGGATACAAGATTTGAATTAGAACTTCAAAAAGGCTTTGAATAATCTAATGTGAAACTCTATGTTATACCAATAATGTGTAAAATTCTAATTTTACACTAATGCATCTTCTGGTCATATAAAGATTTTAAAACTTCATTGCAAAGTTGATAACTCTCCCATCATAGCAAGATATTTACTGTTGCTTTCTTGGATATTTGTAGACTAAGTTGGCAAAAAATCAAAATAATGAAGATATGTAAGATTTATGCTTTTGTTTTCTGATGATGCTGGAGATTAACCCGAATTCTACATATGCTATACAAGCAGGCATTGAACCACTGACCAAGATATATGAGATGGAAATATGTCTATTAATAAGCATGCTCTATAGAACAAATACACTCTAAAATGTAGAATTATGTTCTTGCAGACATACAGATTATTTGTAAAATATCGGTCATTCCATGAAGCATAACATCAGTATGACTAAATTTCAAAACATTCTAACTTTATAACTGTATCTTTTACCATGTTTAAATTGAAAATAGGGTTAGATTGTCTTCCACCGAAAGAAGAACCTTCAGTACTATGACATCTCTGCCAAAAGTAACTACAACTTTGAAAAGCCTTTCCTCTGGCTTGCCAGAAAGCTCATTGGAGATCCTAACTTGGAGTTTGTTGCCATGCCTGCTCTTGCTCCACCTGAGGTGGTCATGGACCCAGCTTTGGCTGCACAGTACGAGCATGATTTAGAGGTTACTCAGATGACTGCTCTCCCGGATGAGGATGATGACCTGTGAGAAAGTGAAGCTGAAGGCCCGCGTCAGAAGTCTAGTTTTATAGGCAACTGTCCTGTGATGTCAGCGGTGCAGCGCGTGTGCCACCTTATTTAGCTAAGCAGATCGTGTACTGAAGATGCTGAAGGAAAGATGAATGGGCTTTGAGTGAACGTGGCAGTTAAACATACCTTCATATTTTTTTTGGACTTGAATATTTAGCTGTTTAGAACAGTTGTTTCCTTCCTGAATTTCAAAGATAAGACTGCTGCAGTCGTATCCCAATACTCAGTAGTGAAATCTTGTTTGTTACTGTCATTCCCATTCTTTTCATTTAGAATCAGAATAAAGTTGTGTTTCAAATAATCTAAAAAAAAAAAAAAAAAACCAAAAAAAAAAAAACCAAAAAAAAAAAAAAGACAATAGGGTTAGAGAAAGAATTCTAATCACTTTTATACTTTGAAGTTTAAAAATATGTTATTAAATAATTCATATCATTGAGAAAGTCCTAAATGAATTTTAAAAAATACACTGAAATAATGATAATAAAACTACTACATACCAAAAGTATGAGATGCTATTAAGGCATTACTAATGGATTTAATATTCTTCTACTTTAATGTCCTAATTAAGAGGCTATAAAAAGAAAAACAGAATAATTCCAGATTAAAATTTAAAATGTAAGAAAATATGATGCAAGATAACTCTAAAATTAATAAAAAAATAAAATACCTATAACTTTCAAGGAGTTATATTTGAAAAATACAAATAATACAGGTTGCTTTATGTTTGTTCCTGTGTGTATGCTTATTTATATATAACATATATATATATATATATGCATAGACATGATTATTTCTTAATCATAGAACATACATTTCAACAGTTTTGGTTCCAAATGCAATCATTTATGTTTGATTTTTAAAGTTTTAATATTTAATAAAGAGGTCAATTGTGCAAAAAGAGTTACAAATAACTTTTCTAACTGAAATATTATATTTACTATATCGTAATCTTTTTTCTTACCTAAGATGCTAACAAAGGCATTATTTTTATAGCTTCATAATTATTAGACATGAACTAGTTAGGTTAACAAAAACTATTATATTCCCCTTGTCAACAGAAACACATCCCTTAAACTATACACTTTTTCCATACTTTCTTATCCCAAAATGGAAGAACCAGGAAATAATTACAGTCAGATCAAAATCCAAACCCAGTCACTATTGCTGATGCCAAGAAATGGTTGCTGACAGGAGCCTGGTATGGATGCCAGAGTCTTACTGATACAGATGTGGATGTTTGCAGCTAACTATCAGACTGAGCATGGGGTCCTCAATGGTGGAGTTAGAGAAAGGATTGTAGGAGCTGAAGGGGTCTACAACCCCATAGGAAGAACAGCAATATCAACTAAACAGATCACACTCCCAGAGTTCCAGGGACAAAACCACTCTCCAAAGAATATACATGGAGGGACCTATGGCTCCAGCCACACAGGTAGCAGAGGACATCATTATCCGGCATCAATTGGAGGAGAATTCTTTGGTCCTGAGAAGGCTTAGTTCTCCAGTGTAGGGGAATGTTGTGTTGGTGAGGTGGGAGTGGGTGGGTGGGAATGGAAGCATCTTCATAGAAGTAAGTGGAGGGGTATGGAAGAGTGGGGAAAAGAGATAATGTTTGAAATGTAAGTACATAAAACATCCATAAAAAATAGAAATAAAAGTCCAAATCCCAAATCCAACAGTATAAAAGGCTCTATGTCTAGCATCTGGGGCTCAATAATGATATTCTGGGTTCCAAAGGTTTTAGATGCTCACACTTCTGTCACTCATGACACTCACTTTGTCCAATAGGCTTGGGTATTCATCCAGAAATTACTTGATATGAAAGTTTGTCTCAGGGATGACGACCTCTTCTTATTAGTCAGAATTAACTAATATTGATTGCCAAAGGAAAGCAAAGGCTCACTTCAGTGAAGCTAGTCTCTTGTTAACCATAGACTTTTAATTTTGTTTCCTGTTACTGAGAGTAACAGAGAACTGAGAGAACAGAGAGTAACTGAGAGAAGGTAGTTTAAACACTTGATAATGCCAGGTGACTAGTTGCAGAAATGAGAATCATAATTGACATGAATATTTTTTTAATGTTTGTACAGATACAATGAGATGCTGAGAACATATATATATATATGTATATATATATATATATATATATATATGATGAATGTTCTATAGATATTTTTTTAAATTGATTAGTTTATAACATCTGTTAGTTTCACTATGTCACTATGCAGTTTCTGTTTCCATGGTTTGTCCATTGATGAAAGTGGGGTACTGTAGTCTCCCACTATTATTGTGTGAGGTGCAATATGTGCTTTAAGCTTTAGTAAGTTTTTTTTTTTTTTTAATGAATGTAGGTGTCCTTGCATTTGGAGAGTAGATATTCAGAGTTGAGAGTTCATCATATGGATGGATATAAAGCTAACTCAACCAAACCAGTAACCTTCTTCTACTCAAAGAATAAACAGGATAAGAAGGAAATTAGGGAAACAACACCCTTCACAATAGTCACAAATAATATAAAAGATATTGGTGGGACTCCCACCTAGCAAGTGGAAGATCTGTATGACAAGAACTTCAACTCTCTGAAAATTGATATTGAAGAAGATCTCAGAAGATAGACAGATCTCCCATGCCCACAATTGGCAGGATGAATATAGTAAAAATGACCATTTGCTAAAAGCAATCTACAGATTCAATGCAATCCCTATCAAAATTCCAACTCAATTCTTCAAAGAATTAGAAAGAGCATTTTACAAATTCATTTGGAATTACAAAGAACCCATGATAACCAAAAGTACTATCAACAATAAAATAACATCTGAGGGACTCACCATCCCTGACCTCAAGCTGTATTACAGAACAATAGTGATAAAAACTGTATAGTATTGGTACAGAGATAGGTAGGAATAGAATTTAAATACCCAGAAAGAACCCACACACCTATGGTCACTTGATTTTCAAAGAAAAAAAAGAGCTTAAACGATCTACTGAAAAAGAAAAGATTGCATTTTCAACAAATAATGCTGGTGGTCAGCATGTAGAAGAATGCAAATCAATCTATTTTTTTTTTTAACCTTTCACAGAGCTCAAGTACAAGTGGATCAGAGACCTCCACACAAAACCAGACACACTCAAATAGAAAAGAAAATGGTAAAGAACCTTGAACACATGGGCACTGAAGATACTTTTCCAAACAGAACACCAATGGCTTATGCTCCAAGATCAAGAATCGATATATGGGAACTCATTAAATTGCAAAGCTTCTGAAAGGCAATGATTACTGTTGCTGTCATTACAAAATGGGAAAAGATAGTTGCCAATCCTACATCTGATAGTTGGCTGATATCCAATATATACAAAGATCTCAAGAAATTAGACTCCAGAGACTCAAATAATTTTATTTAAAAATGGGGCAAAGATATAAACAAAGAATTCTCAACTGAGGAATATCGAATGGCTGAGAAACACCTAAAGAAATGCTCAACATCTTTAGTTGTCAGGGAACTTCAAATAAAAACAACCCTGATATTCCACCTCACACCGGTCAGAATAACTAAGATCAAAAACTCAGGTGACAGCAGATGCTGGAGAGGATGTGGAGAAAGAGGAACACTCCTCCATTGTTGGTGGGGTTACAAGCTGATATGACCACTCTGAAAATTAGTCTGATGATTCCTCTGAAAATTGGATTTGAGGATCCAGCTATTCCAATCCTGGGCATATACCCAAAAGAACAACAACTAACATATAACAAGGACACATGCTTCACCATGTTTATAGCAGCCTTATTTACAATACCCAGAAGCTGGAAAGAACTCAGATGTCTTTCAACAGACGAATGGATACAGAAACTTTGGTACATTTACACACTGGAGAACTATACAGCTATTAGATATAATGACTCCATGAAATTCTTAGGCAACTGGATTGAACGAAAAAATATGATCCTGAGTGAGGTAACCCAATCACAAAAAATTCATACATGGTATGCACTCATTAATAAGGGGATATTAAATAACCCCAAAGCTCAGAATACTCAAGATTCAATTCACTGATCACATGAAGCTCAAGAAGAAGAAAGAGCAAAATGTAGATGCTTCAGTCTTTCTTAGAAAGGGAAACAGAAATATTCACAGGAGGAAATATGGAGACAACATTTGAAGCAGAGACTGAAGCAAATGCCATCCAGAGATGGTGCCACCTGGAGATACAGTCCATATACAGCCACCAAACTCAGACAATATTGCTGATGCCAAGAAGTGCATGCTGACAGGAGCCTGGTATAGCTGTCTCCTGAGAGATTCTGCCAGATCATGACAAATTTATAGGCGGTTGCTCACAGCCAACCACTGCACTGAGAAAGGGGTCCCCAATGGAGGTCTTAGAGAAAGGATTAAAGGAACTGAAGAGGTTTGCAACCCCATAAAACAAACAATATCAAATAACAAGATCTCACAGGGCACAAACCACTATCTAAAGAGTACACATGGACAGACCCATGGCTCCAGCTGCATATGTAGAAGAGGATGGCCTTGTTGGGCATCAGTGGAAAGAGAAGCCCTTGGTCCTGTCAAGGCTCAACACTCCAATATAGGGGAATATCAGGTTGGGGAGGCTGGAGGGGGTGTGGGTGAGTGGGGGACACCCTTATAGAGACAGTGAAGCGGGATGGGATAGGGGGTTAATGGAGGGGAAATCAGGAAATGGGATAACATTTAAATGTAAATAAAATATATCCAAAAAAGAATATTTGTGCAAATATTTATGTGTTTTTCCCTCAAGTTATATAATGTCAGACCAATTAAGGGACTATCAATGGGCATCATATCAAAATTTTGAGATAGTAAAGAATGTCTCTCATGAGACATTGCCACCCAAAATATATAATGTATTTGTGGTAGTTCATGCACTATTTACAACTTGGTAGTGTTAATTCTTATCTGATTATTGTTTTCATTTGGAAATTAAGAAAGGCATAAGAGAGATATAATGTTGTGCTGAGTTACCTAGGGGCTGAATTATTACAACTATTCTTGGTTGTCAACTTATCTATATCTAGAATTAATTACCTATGCAAGCGTCTGGACATACTGTGAAGGATTTTTGGTTAATCGAATAATTTGATATAGGAAGACACTCCTTTGATCCAGATTATTTGCAGTAGAATGACATTCTACTGCAACCTAAACCTGGGCCACACCTTACCCTAGAGATGTATATAAAGGATATGGAGGAAGACAATATTTTCAGACTATTATCCTGTTTGCCTTCATCTTGTCAAATCCATATATTTTTCTGCTGAGACAGGGCTTCAATAGTATCAGAACCTACTGCTTTTGAATTCCAATGAATACTTAAGACAAGCGGAGACATCCAGCCTTGTTGCTGAACAAGAACTGGAAAGTTGGGCTTTCCAATTTACATCAGGAGGTAGCCATTGCTGGACTATGTAGTTCACAGCCTGTAAGCTACTCTAGCAAATCATATATGTACATATATACATATAAAATCATATATACGATTAATATATATCCTGAAAAATATACAAGTCAGACAAATTATTCCATTCTTTTGCCCTCAGTAACTTATATAACAAGACAACTTAAACCCAAAAGTACACACTGATTAAAACAAATAAATCATGCCTCTCATAATAACAAGCATACCATAACATAAGCAAACCTATCTCTATTAATGATTCCAATCTTTCATTTAGAGTATGATGCAATATCTGAGGATCAATACATGCTCAAAGGAAACCAATAGCAGCTCTGAACAGAATGAAAATGAATAAAGCAAAACTTAATCTTGTAGGAAAGAGAAATGACTTAAGAACTCAAATGGAAGTTAAAAATAATTCAGCTAACCCCTTGAGAAGTATAGGAAGATATTGCACCCATAAAACAAGGACAGAAGCCACGAGAGAATAACAATTTGTGGAATTCAAAAATTTAATTATAGTTACAAAAGAAATCAGTCAATATACTTAAATATATTCAAGCAAGATCAAGGTTAATATTAAAAAAACCTAAAGAAGTTGGTTACAATGCCTGGTTTGTATATTATAAAAGTTATATGTGTATTGCATGCATATTCACAATAATCATTTTTATTTGGGAAGATCAATCCAACTATATATTAATGTAAAAAGCATGATAGGTTTAAAGCCATAGTAAATACAGCATAATATGCTATAAATTCACATATAGATAGTTTCAGGAAAATTTCAAGGCTTCAGAGACAATGAGATCAAGAAATACTTTAGATAAAAGAAAATAAAAGGATATATACAATAAATCTAACTAAATAGAAAAATTCATTTTCAAGGCAACATTTTTATATTTGAGTGGAATCTTATTGTAAATAACAATTTGCATAGTTAATCTGTCTATAAAAGCATCTCAGAATAAGTACATTTTTATCAAAACAAGACAAGATCTGCAAAGCTTATTACTCACTATGAAATATAAATATAAAAACAATAGAAGTGTAATAGAAAAGAAAGAACTCTAAAAAGATCACCATGGTTATAAAGTGTTGTTTCTCAACATAAGAATTACAAGTGGGGAAAGGTCATAGCTGAGACATGCTAGAAACTTAGGACAATGAAATCACCCAGGAATCTATGAGGACGAGTCTAGCTAAGACTCAGAGCAATGGGGGATATGGAGCCTGAACAAGCCATTTCCTGTAACCGGGTAAAACTTAATATATAGGGATTGAGACACCAATCAAGTCACAAGTCACAATAGTTTAGATCCATGATTTGAACTACCTACAATATATTCAAGGGTAAAGGTGGAGTAGAATGCGAGGGAAGGACCAACCAGCAACTAGTCCAGCTTAAGACTCAGGTCATGAGAGGGGGCCCACCCTTGACACTATTATTGATATTCTGTTATATTCGCAGACAGGAGCCAAATGCAACTATCACAAGAGAGGCTTCATCTAGCAACCAATGAAAATGGATACAGAGACCTACAGTTGCAAATTAAGTGGAGCTTGGAATCCTGTGGGAGAGGAGGAAAAAGGACTGAAGGAGCCCAGAGGGGCTTAGGACAGCACAGGAAAGCCTCCTGAATCAACTGAACTGGGCCAATAGGGGCTCATAGAGAGCATGGATGGGACAGATCCAGGCCCTCTGCACATGTGTAACAGTTGTGCAGCTTGTCTTCATGTAGGACACCTAACATGGAAACAGGGGCGTCCTTGCTGCCTTTGGATCACTTTCCCCTAACCGGGCTTCCTTGTGTAACCTCAATAGAAGATATGTATGGTCTTACTGCAATGTGATTTGTCAACACTGGTTGATATCCATGGAAGGCTTTCCCTTTTTTAAAGAGAAGAGGAGAATGGGGGAATGGGAGAAAGGCAAGGTAGGAGGGAGGAACAGGGATGAGAGGATGGAGGAGAAGCTTCATTTGAGATATAAAGTAAACAAATAGTTTAATAAATAAATGACCTAATAAATTATTAACAAATAACTAGTAAATACATCACACATAAATAAACCACTTATTTAATACAACGTATTAATTAAAAGAAATACTAAGACATCATCTGCAGCTTTTACAAGGACTGATTTCTACTGAGAAAAAAGCATCTATAGGGCAGGACATGTTCTAGGTTTTGTCAAGAAGTGCAGATATACAGATGTGCCTATTTTATGATGTTTAGTCATAAAACATATATAAATTTAACACCTACTTTGTCACATTAAATCAGAAAATTCTAGCAGCATTTGATTCAAATGAACACAATTTTTAAATAACTGCTCCTTAGGTCATTATAATTTTCACTTCAAAATTGAACTACTGTCCCCAAAGACCATATGATGTAAACACTTTAATCCATCCTGAATCATCCTAACATATCAGTTTGAGATAACCATATTTGAATTCATAACGTAACTAAATATGCCCTGTTTTAATTTTCCTCTATTTATTTATTCTCTTTCCCTCTTACCTAATATTCTATTACTAATTACTCAATTGAGACACATAAATTGTATTTTTAAATAATTTTTCACGAATGAGTTGATACATATGCATATAATCTTAATTCAATTTAAAAGGTATCCTGTCTCACAGTTTATTCTGTTTCAGCTTTACACAACTGTTGTACCAAATAATAATTCAGAACTTTGAACAATACATACATCTATAAAAATGATGACGCTACAATGAACTTTTAACATTATTTTAAAATATATAGTTTTATAAGATAAACCTAGATCACAGGAGAAAGGTTATTTATTCTATTAGTCATAAACTTTTAAAGATAACTTGTCTCATATTGCTCAACCTTAGTTTCTTTGGAGAACACATCTAACAAAATGCACATTCAGCTATTATTATTTCTTATAAAGCTTTAATTTCGGTGCCCTGGACTTTTTTGGTTTACTAGTACTGTGTTGAGAATAGTTCTTGTTTTTATATTGAGCACAGCGCACAATTATTTCAAATTCCATGTAAAGCTGTTAACTACTAATCATGGAGACAAGTTTTTCCAATGGAAGATTTTATCTATATGGCTTCATCTTAAAAATAACTTCCCAAAAAACAAGCGTTTCATCTACTGAAAAAGAACATTAAAACTATGATCTGGCTGAAATACAAACATGCTCTTAGTACATATTTTTAATCTCTAACAAGGAAAGTAAGGTTAGTTTGTAGAAGGAAACAGCATTGTTTGAAAGTGACATCTCACTGAAGGGCAGACAAAGGAATGAATCAGAGAAAGATGTGACAGAACAGTAAGATAGGATAAATCCAACCAAGGACAGCTGAGGGAAAGATGCTACTGAAGAGTGGTGAGAGAGAAATAGTGTGTGGTGGGTAGGTGTGTGTGTGCGTGTGTGTGTGTGTGTGTGTGTGTGTGTGTGTGTGTGTATGTGTGTGTGTGTGTGTGTGTGTGTGTGTATGTGTGGTGTGTATGTGTGCTGTGTGTGTGTGTGTATGTGCGTGTGTGTGTGTGTGTATGTGTGTGTGTGTGGTGTATGTATGTGTGTCAGTTTTACAAGGACAGTCCTACAGAGATAGGTTACAAAGAGGATGAGCTAGACACAGGTAAAGACAGAACTAGCCAGAGAATGAGAAGGAAGCAGAAGGTAAGAACATGCTGCCAAAGTTAGTAGGAGGCCAGACAGAACAATTTAGACAGAAGCCCCCCAAAACAAACAAACAAACAAACAAAAAACTGAATTGAATCAATCATCTTGGAAGATCAGATTGTCCAGATGCTTGAAGAATCCAGGCCTAGGACTGGGGATGGTGAGAACAGACAAGGTGATGCTCTGGGCTCGGCCTGAGTCATTATGTACACAGCTTAGGTATGGCTCTCCTCCCATCACTTCTTCTGAGAAAATAAAAGTGACATTTACAGAGCAATAGTTAATATCACTTATATGTCAGCACAGGAAAAAAAAAAAGAAATACATTTTCCCATCTCTAACTCATTCTGTCAAAACTTCCTCTTATTTATCACTTTGTCTGCTCAATGAGATGTCACTTTTAAACATGGCTGCTTCCTTCTACAAACTAATCTTACCCTCATTGTTAGGGATTAAAGGTGTGTACTAAGGCCATATCTGTATTCCCGCCAGATCTTGTGTGTGTATGTGTGTGTTTCTGTGTGTATGTATACATATATACATGTATATACAGATGCATATACACATACATATACACATATGCATATACAATACAACAACTTACCACCTGGTGTCCTCAGGTGCATGGTCTCCATGGAGCTGTTGAGACTCCAGGATCTGCTGTCATGTCCTTTCTAGCAGTTAGAAACCCGTCGCCTTCTTAGAACATCGCTTATTCTATTGCTTTCAAAACTAGTGAAATTCCAATTCTCTGACCACCTCTACTGTGTCTTCCTGAGGAATTCCCCCACCTACCTTTTTACTTTTAGGAGAAGAAGTAGGGTTTGAAGATAATCTCTCTACCTTAAGGCCAGATTATTAGAAATTTAATTTCTCTCTGTTCTATAGATGAAGATTTAACATTTTTAACAATAAAAGATTACTTCTGAACTGTTACTGTGTAGCACAATCATTGTACCCAAAGAACATGTATTTTGAACAATATAATCAAAGGACTCAAGAAACATGATGTTAAAAGACAGAGAATAAGCAAACAAACACAGATACACACAGACATGCACACACAAACACATACGTACACACAATGCTTGATAAATTGAAAAGAAATCAGTTATCTGTGGTTGTTTGAACTCTGCTGATATGGATTCGTGTCTACAACTGTCTTTAGGTATATGACATTGATTCCAGTCTGGTATATATGTGTAATTTCTCTGTAATGACATGTACATGATACTAACTTTCACTCTGATTCACCCTTAAACACATTACATCCCCTATGCCTATATAGACACAATTTTCTATTTATATTTTTATTGTAATTTTTTATCCTTTGAGAACCCCATATATTTATGCACAAGTATGATCATCTTCATCCTTCATTTAGCACTCCAACTACCACACATTCTTCTCTCTTATGTTACATATATATTCGGCCAGCTTACAGTGGACCATGTTTCCTTCATGCACAGATTACCTCATGGATGAGAAGATGTAGCTCCAGCAGCATCTGCTCTTCTCTACAGTCAAAGCACTCTGGCTCTACAAGCCAGTTTGAACAACTAACCACCACTCACCTCTACTTTCAAGGCTTTCCCATTCTATAATCAACTGTTTGGAATTTGTTCCTCTCTATTAAGGGTCGTCAGATCTAAAGCCAGGAAGTTTAAATGATTTTTAGGTCTTTTTTTATCACACATGGAAAATACCCCATCTACTCATATTTGTTGTCTGCAGCCAATCATACAATCAAACCAAAGTAGAGATTAACTGTACAGTGGGAAGGTATGTAATGTGATCATTCACAGCCATCAGAAGCTACTCATAAACACTGTCATTTCTTAACAATCCTTTTCTAAATAAACTGTCCATCCTAGAAAACTGGAGAGTTAAAGCCTGGTGACTCCTGTTTTCCATGACTCCTTAAAGAGCTTTGCCTGATAACAAAGGAAAAATGTAGATTAATCAGTAACTGTATAGTGTCCCTCCAAATTTCATACATTATCTAATGAATCCCCAATCCATAGGTATTTGGAAATGAACCCTTTGTGTGGTGTCTAGAATTAGATGTGTTTGAGTGCATAAGATGATCATGATGGAATTAAAGCTCCTTTGAGACGAGGGACCAGTGAACTTGTTCCTTCTGTCTTCTCAGCCACAGGAAGACATGTATAGAGGCAGGCAGACCATTAGTCATGAAGTAAAAGAACCTTCAACTGAGAACCGCTGGTTGGTACCTGACACAGCACTCTACCTTCTGTATGCATGCATATCTGACCAGTCACTCAGTCTATCAGACTCCATTAGGTACAGAACAGACTGAAAGATGATGGTTTTCTAGCCCAGTTTCAGGTGTAGCACAGATCTATGGATGGCCAGTGCTCTATGCTTTTAATTTTCTTCCATGATTTACATTATGTTCACTTATATGTGGGAACTGCAAAAAGACCAGGGCAGAGAATTTTGTTGCAGAAGAAATGAAATAAATGGAGAGAACCATTTTATAGTTACTTTAAGCAACATTCACCTAGTTCAGATATTGCTTGCCCTTGAAAGTAGTTTCATAGCTTACATCTTTGTGTCTTAATATTTCTTTTTTTCTCTCATCTCCCATCTCAGGAACGCATGTAACAGCTGTCTATCTTCCTCAAATCCCATGACAATGTCCTGTCACACATTGACCCCCTAACCAATAACTCTTTCTCTCAAATGTTTTATCCCTTTTTTTCATTCAGAGAAACTTCCATTTGTGGTATTTATGTATACTTATTGATGAATTATAAATGCCTTTTAACTTAAGCTTCTCTCTGCTTCTTTATTATCCACCATCATCATGACCAGCTATAGGGTCAGATCTATAAATGCAATGGGAAAGAATGAGATCTGACCAGCTGAAACAAGCCCAGGTAAAGTATACCCACTGTCTTTGTTGGGGTTTCTATTGTTGCACTAAAATAGCATGATGGAAGAGCAAGTGGGGGAAGAAAGGATTCATATGGCTTATACTTCCACATTATAGTTCAATGCTGAAGGAAGCCAGGATAGGAACTCAGAAAGACAGAAGCCTTAAGGCAGGAACTGATGCAGAGGCCTTAGAGAGGGGCTGCTTACTGGCTTTCTCTTCATAGCATCTTCAGCCTCCTTTTTGTTGAACTGAGAATGACTCACCCAAGGATGACTCTAACTTCAATGGGATGGGCACTCCCCCACCAATCATTAGTTAAGAAAATGCTTTACAACTAGATCTTATGTAGGCATTTTTCTCAATTGAGGTTTTCTTCTTTCAGATAAATCCAGCTTGTGTCAAGTTGACATAAAACTAGCCAGCATACTCACTCTATATGTATCCTTTGTGAGGTAGTGGGCAAGATACAGGAGATTTGGATCAGAGGAAGATGGAGTTCTTGTCGCTGTGCAGCCCACCTTCTTAGAGAAAAAATACTGCTTTAACTAGATGAAAGTGCTAAGTCCCTAAACTATCTAGATTAAGTTTCTTGCTAATCAGTGTCGAGTTTAGGTTACATCTGACAGAGTGAGCCATAATCCTTAAGTCAAATCAGTTATTGATTGGTTACTTTCTAAAGCTTTGTGCCACTGTTGATTTCTTGCAGCAAGACACTGTTGTCAATAGTGGGTTTGCGTTTGGCTTGTTGTTGGCATTAATTAGAGCAGGCAAAGTACCTTTCTATACCAAAGATGCTAGACCAAAGGGGTAAAGGCTCTATGTAGACACAAGCTCTACACCTACATGTTCAATATGTCATATTGGTGTTGTCTTCAGCAATGGAATTTTGCTGTAAGTTTGTGAAGAGCAACCTATAGTATTGGCAACATCCTGGCTAGGTTGGGAATGCCTAAGGCAATCCTGTGACCAACATTTCAATTGGTTAGTACCCAATCCAGATTCTAGAAATTTCATTGGGTGACAAGAAATTGCCACCTGTGGTTTTGTTTCCCCTATTTATTTAACAATTTCATTTTAATAGCCCTCATCAATGTTTATGTTTTAGAAAGTTTCTGCTGCATTAGGTTTCCACACTACCTGTCATGTGCTCTTTCTGTCTCTTCCTGTATCCCCTCCCAAACTCCCTCTCCTCTGCCTTTGATCCTCCTACCCCAAGCCCCCTTTCGTTCCATTTCTCTCTATTTTGTGCTTCCCTTTCCAAATGAGATTTTTCCCTTCCCTTGCTCTATTCCTACCCTTTGTAGCTCTATGGCTTGGTTAGGTTGAGTTAACTGGTACTATCCACATAGAAGTGAATTTAATATGTATTTGTCTTTCTGGGGCTGGGATATCTCATGATGATTATTTTTCTAGTTCCATGCATTTGTCTGAAAATTTCATGATGTGAACTTTTTAATGGCTGAATAATATCCCATTGTGTAAATGTACCACATTGTCTTTATCCTTTCTTCTTTCAAGAGATACCTAGACTGTTTGAAATTTCTAAGTATTTTGAATAGAGCAGCAACGAACATGGCTGTGTCTCTGTGGTAGAATTAAGCATCCTTTGTATTATATTGAAGAATGATATAGCTGGATTTTGAAGGACATCAATTCTCAACTTCCTAAGGAACTGCCACACTGATTTCCGTAGAGACTGTTCAAATGTGTACTCCCTCTAGAAATGCATGTTCCTTACTCTACCTCCTGAACAGCATAGGCTGTCCCTTGTTCTGTTCATCTTGGCTGTTCTGACCAATGGAAGATGAAATGTCAAGGTAGTTTTGATTTGCATTTCTCTGATGGTAAGAATGTAGAACATTTTCAGTGTTTCTCAACCATTTAATTTTCCTCTATTGAGAATATCCTGTTTAGTTTAGTATCTCAATGTTAATTGATTTATTCAATTTCTTGGTCCCTAGTTTCTGAAGTTCTTTATATATTTTGAAATTTAGCCCTCTATTAGATATGTAGTGTAGATTGTCCTGAAGCTGTTTGTATTTTAATGTTAATTCCACTTCCCCAAGAAGGGCTGCCTAGTCATGAGACTCCAACTGAACCTTCCCATTTTAATTAGTAAAATAAAAGAAAGCCAGTGACTGGACAGGGCAAGGTAGTGGAGAGAAGGGAGGTCTAAGGTCAGAGGATGAGAGGTCAGAGGTTGTAGATGTGGAGGATTTGAGGGGATGGAGGGGGAAGGATATGGCAACATGGAAGTACCCAAGGACCAACTAGACCCAGATGGGATTGATTGGCGTTAAATAGCTATGAACATTAAGGATTTTACAGGTCTAATATCTCATATAGAAGGGCAGTTTGTATCTTTGTCTATTTAATAAAATCTTGTTGTGTAGAGGGTTTTTGGCTTGAGAGTTAAATTGATAAACTTGTATGAAAAGCTATCAGGCTGTAGAGTTGTGTTTGTGGGAGTTTGTGAGTTGAGTTTCGTGAACAAGTTGGGCCATGGTGACAGCTCAGACTGGGCTCCAGAGGAGCCCGTGGCTCCAAACTAAAATAGAAAGATAAAACAATTGTTATTTTTAATATTTACTGCAACAATGTAGTACAAAATTTCTTTCATATTCTGTTCTTCATGATTTATAGTTACCTGTGCCTATATAATAAAGACAACCATGAAAATGGTACTCTATGTACCTTAATATACTTTAAGGTCATGTTAGTCAGCTAACAAAATCAATGAAGCACTGTAAATTTCTACACATGCATAATCATATACAAGTGTGATTAAGTGAAGTGTGTTAGATATCAAGTCCTGACTATACACTGTAAATGCCTTGAAAGGAGGGGTTTGGATCACACGAGACAAACTTACATATTTTTTAACTTCCCAGTGAGTTATAAGAAAATAAGACCATATTCTAAAAAAGCTCTTTTCTCCTTCACCAAAAAAAAAAAATATCCCCCAGTGAGCACTAGACTGGGCTACACTGCCATCTTGATAGTTAAGCCCACCATTTTTCCAACCAATGAAACAGATACCAGATACCAGAAAAATGATCGTTTATAGCATTGTCATTGTGTAGTGTTGGTAAGACAAGGACTGGAGTCTGCAGACATTTGGAATGTAATCTTCCAACAACCATGCAGCTGGTCAAGGTGCAGCTAAGATTTACAGCAATGCCCCACTGTTCTCGAGTTGTTCACCCATTAGTCATCCTCTCCTTTGCCATTTTCACTTTAAAAGTTTCTCCCTTATAAATTCCAGGGTAATTTTTTTATGGACTCCTTGACCAGTTGCCCGGTGCATCTTTCTTTATATGTGAATGTGAGGGGCTCTGAAATCAGATCCAGCTACAGTTTTATCTGATGAGCACTGTGTGGCAAAGTCTGCCAAGACCTGCCTTCCTTAACTTAATCAGGATGAGGCTGCTCCAGGAAAGCCAGCGGTTTTTCAGTGACTTTCCGGAGAGGGCAGCTTTCAAGGAACAGAAGGAAGGATCAAGCTCCCCTGTTTTTATCCTGTCTTGCCACTGTTCCCCCTCTAGTTTCTGGAGTGAGATGCTCTCTTTCTTTTGTTCTGGCAATAGTATAAGAGGAATAGCAAGCCCTTACTGGGAAGTGATGGAGTGAGAAAGACTGGATGCCAAAAATGGCCCCTTAGCCCTTAGAATGCAAAGGGAAGCCTGGCTTGGCTTGACAACGCCAGACACGGGACAAAGACCTGCATAGAGACAGATGCCCAAGCTATTGTATCCAGTCTATTTCCTGTCATTTAAACCCAGTGTCATTTGTTATTCAACACAGACTGTATTTTGGAGATTCAATTTGTGGGGTCTATCTACACATGGTAAATTGGTGTGTATTATCTCAGTTCATTTGCTTGAAGACAGGTGTTCACATCTAAGAACCAACAGCCCCATCGACAGTAATTGGTGCCTTGGCTGGCAGTCTGAGCCTAGAGGGCAAGGACTAAAAGTGCATGAAGAATGGACTAATAATAATTTCCACATGAAGCGCAGCGTATTTTACTTGAGGCTTTCAAAGCACATTTTAGGCATTCTCTTTCTCACCCCAGCAGTACCGGGTGTGGGCTTGCCTAGCTGCTCATTCTGCTGGCTGGAGAAAAAGCAGCAGAGAGCATCTGACTCCAGACACTAGAGAGGCCAGCAGCAGGACTGAGGACAGAAACTGGGGAGGCCTGGTCCTTCCTTCTGTTCTGTGAAAGCTCTCCTCTCCGGAGTTCACTGGGCTCATTTATTATTTAACATCTTAGTGAAGATACTGAGGAATGTAGGCTAGTGAATTCAATTTTGCCAAGGTTAATTAATTCTAAGCTGCTTGTAAGCCTGTGGAGTGGACAAAGCCATACAACAAAGTCACAAATAGCAGACCCAAACGCGCAGTTTCCAAAAGCTTCAAATGTTTCTAAATTGTAAATAAAATCACCATCACACACTGGACATGCCTGCAGTGATGTAGATTGGGTAAGTGTTTCAAAGGGGTGGGGAGAACAGTGAATCTGAGTCACATCTAAAAGATCTATGGGAAGAGAGGAAATTCCAGAACTGAGGAATTTCTTAACTACATTGCTAATGCCATTTCAGAATATTCTGCCTGTTAAATTCACTTTAAAAATATGAAATTAGAAAGCCCTGTGCTAGCGGGTTCTATTAATAATGAGCAGAGAGAAAATGGACCATGTGCCCTGCAGCTCAGGTGAAAAGACATAATTAAAAATACTGCACTGGAAAGTGATTTCTACTTCCCAGATGGCATCTGGCTTCCACATACTTGCAAATGGCCAGATGTAAAGCAACCAACACTTTCAATTAAACTCTTTTCTATTTGTAACACATATAGTCATTTATCACTAATGGAAGCATTCCAATGGTTATATTGAATAAAAGGAAGAAAAAAAAGAATTGATTGTCAACTTTTCTTTTCATGGTTAAGTGTACAAACATGAAATGAATCCAAAGAAATGAAAATGGTCTCAGGTTTGGTGGCTCACATCTATCCTCCCTGTATTTGCAAGGCTGAGGAGTAGTGGGATTGCTGAGGGTTCAAGGCTAACCTAGCCTGTAGAATGAAAACTTCTCTTTAAAAAACCATAAAGAAAAAAATATACAGTGCTTAACAGCAGGAAACAGTTTGTAGGTTGATGGGTTGCATGTAATGCACATCCAAAAAAATATAAGGACGTGCACCTGTCTGAGGATGAAGACTCTGGGATTGAGCAGGTCACGTTCAACTGTTTGAGGGGAATGGAGTAGCTTTTCTAGTCCATCCAATTGACCTAGTTAAAACGCCAAGCCTAGGCAGACGAGAGGAATATAAAATTATCTAAATTTCTAAGGGCAAGGGCTGTCAGCTTCTGTGTGGCATAAATACCGAGATAAAATGAGTGGTCTCTACCATGACAATATTTTAATGTAGTTCTCATTTAAATCTAAAGCAAAAAAAATGGAAAAATGGGACAAATGCCTAGTTGGAGAAGGACGATAGCAGTTAGAGATGAAGGAAAGCCAAAATAACAGGTCCATACAAGTTGTCAGAGGACCTAGGAAAGTGTGGTTATACACAAGAGTCATGATTCCCCTACTCCCTTACAGGTTACTAGATTTTATACTGTGGAGAAGTCTAGCCATCATAATTAATGAGCTTCCTGTTAAGCTGCCTTCTACAGATAACCCAGATGGATACTCTGCTTGTATCACAGATCCCATCTCTGGTTCTGAGACCAGAAGGTAAAGAGGGACTAAATGCAAGTTACTAGGAGCTTGGTGTGCCCAGATTGTCACTGGTGCATAGAAAATACAATATGAGGTTTTGTCAGCTCATGCTTTTTAAGTTTCTATTCATAGTCACTTGTTTCTGGGTCTGAGGTGGGGCAGAACATCATGGTAGGGATGGTGCAAAGGTCTCTCACTTCAGGGAGGAGTGAGAAAGGGAATAAGGGAGGTGGAGGGAGGGAGAAGAGAGGAGGAAAGGAGGAGAAGCCACTAGAGCACTCCCTAACTTTCAGAGGCACACCTTTACTGACCCATCTCCAACTAGGACTTTGCAATAGCCCAACAGCACCACCAGCTGGTTCCAAGCTTTTAACAATGAAGCCTTAGCACTCTGTCCTCAAAGTTGGCTTTAAAGATTAAATGTATTGTTCTTCACTCTGGACACACAGTACCCCACATCACATCCTCTCTCCAACGGGAACTTGCTGTGACTATTCACATCTCACCCAGTCCCTTACTAGTTCCACGCATTTACTTTTCTTCTCTCCACTCCCTTGCCAGGACCTGCCTGTTTCTGGACCTCGACCTGGCCCCATGTTTTGGCTACATTCATCTTGCCAACACCAGCATCTGGCAGCAGGAAAGCATGTTTCTTCATATACTCATACCCGGAAGATGAAACTGAGAATTTAAAGCAGGAAACAGGAAGTCATCGGCCTGTGTTTATCATAATACAATTGATATCACCGATAATCTTCCACATGGTCTTTATCTTTATCCCACACTTTGGAACCCGTAAGGGAGATGGCTACTGAACTCTTCCTGACTCCACATGGTTTTCCTTCAGTCCTTTTTCTTTCTCCATAAACACACCCATTTATATTCTCATTAATTCAGTTGCTGTGGGTTTGCACACATATGTTCACAGAAAGGTATTTAAATGATTGTGACCTCAGACTGGAGTGAATAAAACTCCTCATTATTTAAAGAGTTTAGCATATTCAATGAGATAAGTGCTAAGTAGATCAGGTGCAGACCATGCATGTCTCTATTTATTCTAAATCAAAGAATATAAAATGGGTTTTGATGATTTCTGGTTCTGATAAGAGAAGATAGTCATGGAAAGACACAGCTGTTGTATCTAGAGTAGCTCCAGGCACATACCTGCTGAATGCATAAACAAGTGTATTAGTTAAATTGTTGTCCCTGTGATGAAATTCAAAGACCAAAAGCAACAAAGAACATATGGATACTATTTTAGAGGGATAGAATCCTTGATGACAGGAAGACATGGAGTGCCTGCAAGAGCAGAAAGTTGGTTGTCATATTTTCATATACATACAGGAACCAGAGACAGAGCAGGAAGTAGAGTTATGCTATAACCACCAAAGCCAACCCCTAGTGAGGTAATTTCTCCAGCAAGGTTCCACTTTTTAATGGTTTTATAACCCTCCAAAATAGTTCCATTAACAAAAGCCAAGGATTTCTACGTATGAGTCTTAACCACTAGGTCTAGTTAACAGAAAGGGTTTAGGTATCATTTCTTCCTTCTCCATTGTCCTACCCCTTTCTCATACGAACAGAGCTCAGAGATAGAGGAGGACACGGACAGGGAAATGAATTGGGAAATGAAAAACCTAGTAACACCACTTATTTGTGTTTTAATACAAGCATGTTTAAAGAGCACATATGTAGACCAAAATGGAATATAGGGAGTGGGAACAGTTGCTACCTCTGTGTTCTGTATTTATATTTTGTTTCAGCATTTCTGATTAATTATGAAGACAGCCACAGTCATGATAAATGGAATTTAAAAACATCAAATTTGTTAAAATGGAAATGATTTCACTTCAAACCATGTTCCTTAGAAACATTTTTTTAAAAAAATTTCTCTCTCTCTCTCTCTCTCTCTCTCTCTCTCTCTCTCTCTCTCTCTCTCTCTCACACACACACACACACACACACACACACTATTTATACGTGAAACGATTGACAATGTATATATTGTATTGTAGTTTCTTTTCTTATTTAATGATAGTAATTTACCATTATTTCATTGTTTTATTACATGAAGCCTATTTTCTTGAATTTATGCAGTCAAAGTTATTTAAATTATTTATGGTAATTAATGAGGTCATTTAAAACTTTTTGACTGTGATCAACATAGTACTTAATATTTGTGAAATTAATGTCTCAGACAGTATTTCTCTGAATATAGATGGTATATAAAAATTTTAAGCATAAAGGTTTTATGTATTTTTTGACATTTCAGTTTTGTATAAGGATTTCTGCTTCTCTATAGCATGAACTGAAATCTGACACTACAAAACATCTTTCTTCACTTGATGAGTAAAAATATTGCATTGTTTCAAATGATTTTTAAATTAGTCTAATTTTGTGTCTTAATTTTATTTTGTGTTTATTTTATTGCCAATTTTGCTTTGTAGTTTATTCAACTTTTTCAGGGATCAAGTGTCTTTCTTAAAAGATGCTAACTCTAATTTCCTAATATATGTTAAAGACATTTTTCTCACTTATTCATTGCCTCTCTACATAGTTCTCTAAATTTTTTGCTATTTGTAGATTAGTCCTTTTATATTATATTGTCAAATGCATCAGCTTTATTTCATGGTTTTTGAGTTTAGGGAAAGTATCTTTTACCTTAAGAATGTTAAAATACTGTAGTACTTTTATATAGTTGGATTTTGAATCTACAAAAATTGGACATGTGTGTGTAATGAGATGCAGAAACTTGAATTCATTTCCTTATCAAATGAGGATCCAAAATTTCCATCATTAATTGAATAAACTATTTTCTAGCACTTTCAAATGTTGCTGTATCACACCGCCGCATGTTCCGGCATCTGTTCATCCTAAATCTATCATTACTTTTCTTCATATTCGTATGCATATTAACTATAAATTCTACAACACAGTCAAGTGTTCTGCAAACAGTCAAACCACAATACAACGTGACAAGTGCAAGAAGCATGAAATTATGGGGCTTCTCAATGACATGATATGTCTCAGGATCTCCTGCCTTTCCCTCTGTAACTTCCCCCAGATCATTTGCAATTTCTTATTCAGCGGCTATCTCCTCTGAAAAATGACATTTATGAAGACAGAACATATGACTTTCTTATCCATCCTTGAATCCCAATGCAGACATCTTAACATTTAGCAGGCACTTTATATTACTTACATATTGAGTGAATCGAAGGGCCTTGATCTTACAAAATTAACGGCTGGATATATTTTTAAAGTCTGAAAATAAAAAGCAAGGAGTCAAGATAGCTACTGTAGACACACACAAAAATGTACCAAAAAACCTCAGAGGACCACTCAGCTTCTTATTTGATGATCTGATCTGACTGAAATCGAATCGGTAGATAATAAATCATAATGGGACTGTCCTAAGATATCACTTGGGCTGAGATAGAGATAATATAACTATATTGGATCCCTTTAGCAAGATCTGGATTACAGAGAAGCTTACAAGCTTACACGCTGATACCACTTTGCTAGGTATTTACGTTCTCAGGGGAAAAGCAACATTATTAGAGTACGGATGGTAGAGGACTATAGAGGTAGCTCAGTGGTTAAGAGTATTTGTTGTTCCTTCCAGGGATCTAAGTTCATTTCCCAGCCCTAATATCTAGAACCTCACAGTCACCTGTAACACTAGTACCAAGGGATTCAACAGGATTTACTCATCCCCATACGCAGTACACAAACATACATGTGTGCACACATAAATACTTTTATAATGCTTTTAAAATGGAAAACTTATTCAGAACTAACTGGAGAGCACAGCTGAGATTTGTGTATGATTTTGAAAAAGCAATCTAGAAGTTGGGGATTTAGTTCAGTGGCAGACCTTGCCTAGTAAGTACAAGGCCCTGGGCTCAATTCTCAGTTCTGGAATAAAAAGAAAAAGGAAAAGGCAAAGCAATCTGCTTGCTGCAGCCAATGAAGAGTTTGCAAGACAGGCTTATTGAAATGTTTCAGGCTTAGCCAGGACCTAAACAAACATTATATGTATATGCATATGTGTGTATGTGTGTGTATGTTAAACAGAAACTTCACTCATGCCCGAAAATATAAAATTTAACTGGTTTAAATAATAAAACTTTGACTATAGTTTTACAGGATGACGAAGAGAAGATTTTTGACCTTGAAAGAATGTCAATCAATAGAAAAAAAAATATCAATCATGGAAATAATTATAAAAGGCTGTATGATTGGATTTACCAAAGCTAAAATTCTGTGCTCTTAAGATTTACTTTCAAGAGAACAAAAAGACACATCACAGGTTCAGAGAAAATATTTGGAAACATGCGTTTGATAAAGCATACACATGTGCTTTTTATATATACAAGAGGGCACAGTGCACAGGTGTTCGGTGCCTGTGGAAGTCAAATATACCTGGTTCCCTGTAACTGCTGTCACTCATAGTTGTGAGCTACCCACTGTGTGTGCTGGGAGCTGATCTCTTCTGTAGGACCTATGTGCACTCTTAACCACTGAGCCATCGTTCCAGTCCTGGGAATAACTGAATCAATAAAACTGTTCTGTATTCTGATTGTGCATTCCTGTGAACTTCTATGTCTTGAGTTTCATCAAGAATAATTTTCAGTATATAAATTGGATTCTAATATAGACTATTTTAAAAAAAAATCACACAAGACAAGCCATTTTGAAGGATAAAAATACCAATCATGGTGGAGCACATCTGTCATCCCAACATTTTGGAGGCGGAGGCAGGAGAATCAGGTGCTCAAGGTCATTCTCTATGCAGAATATCAGAAGATAGCCTGAGCTATATGATGCACTGCCTCCAATGAGTAGATGAGGCACCAGTATGACAGATGAGTAGATATGAACCAAATGAAAGAGCATGACAAGACTGAACTGGTGAAATATTTGTACAAAAGAAGAGCAGGGGAGACTCCAGGTGTCAGAAGAAGCAGCCTTTGGCCATGGTAGTAGAAACCTTGTGAAGGAGTGTGCTCACAAAAAGTCTGGAAAGGCCAAGATGGATACCAGATCAGATACAGGCTTGTAATCTGATATAGATGTTTTTTAAAGAACAGTCTGGATACTGTAGGTATGAGAGATTGGGAAAGACAAACCTTAGGATAGGAAAGATGTAAGGGGGCTTTGCAATGGAGGTTATGGAAGTAAGAACCAGCATGCTAATGGAGTCGGACATGAGGCTTATCCTGGATGTTCTTGGATCATTAACTGCATAAATGAAATTACTGATAAAGTTTGTTGTGAGAATAAAATGTATATACTAAGATTGAATCCTTGCTCCATGTATTATCAAAGCTGAACACATGTTACACAGTTCTTTAAAATGATCAAAATAAATTGCTTTTCTTCCTTTATTTTCACTCTTACCTCCCTGCATATTGCTACCAGCCATGTGCAGTCCCATTTCTTACTCATTTCCTCTGTGCCCATAGTTTATCGTGCACCTACTGGGAACTAGCCTAGTAGAGAATAATGCTGATTACTGATTTTCTCACCCAAATTATAACAGTATTGGATTGAGACTTTTAAGAACTAGATCTGCACCTCTAATTTAATTGAACACTTACCAGATGGTACCTAGATAATGTCAAATTGATTTGTGTGTGTGTGTGTGTGTGTGTGTGTGTGTGTGTGTGTGTGTGTGTGTGTGTTTATCCTTGAATTTAAACATATAAGCTTTCTTTTATGTATAGTGAACCTGTTACATGACTCCTTAATTATTTTTATTTTAATATGAAATATATTTTTTGCTTTTTTAATGTTATTCCCTCTGAAGCACTTTTAGAAATATAAATATAAATGATATTATCTTGGTAGAGATGACTGAACAAACCAAAGGTACAAAAGAGATATGTTAAATTGAATTGGGCAAAAGGATGTAAGGACAGAATATGGCCAATGGAATACAAAGGTTATGGGCATGGAAAGATCAATGGAAATGATTCCATTTCCTACCTCTCTTAGCCTAGAAGAAATGCAGTGCCACTGGTCATGGAAAATTCAGGGACGAAAGTTTTTAGAGTATAAAAAGTAGTCAGTGCATTATCTCCTGAGGCAACTGTGGCATTTCTAAAGAGATGTATTCTGGGGCATCTGAAAGCTGTTAGATAGGGATGGTCCAGTTGAAGGTGCTAAATGAGGCAGCTGAGAAAAGGGAGCTCCTGAGAGAACAACTGTCCTGCAAGGCTGGTTGCTACCAAGAAGATACATCAAATATCAGGCAAAGTCAAGGATTGGGTGATGTTCAATGTTCTGAAGGCAGGTGTCAAATAAGAAAGAAGAAGTAGAAACCCTGCTTCTAACAATTGCTAATCAGAGGCAGCCATTCAATTTTAGAGAGTTATAAATAATTATTTAGACAATACTCAAAGGGCCACAGGGAATACAATATCAGATCAGCCAACCAACAAGATGATAGGAATGAAGGAATAATCACACCCACATACGCCCATGCACACCTACCTACACAGATGAACATGAACATAAATAGCATGCATGAAATACCAAAACAAATTGAAAGTCCAGAGCTAATATGTATTCCATAAAAAGTGCAAAGAGGTTCAAGGACCAACCTTGGCTTGGAGAGGGGTGCTGAGAGAAGGGGTATCTGAGAATGGTACAAACAAATGACTCAAAGTCAAATTATGGGTCAAAGCTGGTGGCCTAGGTTCTGGTGGGGACAGCTATCCAGACAGCTTTCTCTCAATTCTCTACTCAAGACAGTTCTCCAAGCAGTTCTCTCTTGCTATTTTAATATAGTCTCTAGATAGCTTGTCTCAGATCAAAAACCCAGTGTTTTATTTTACATATCAATCATTTATTTCAGGTTCTGTTTAATTATCCGATGAATTTGCCACCTGGGACCCCAGTTTCTGATTCTTAGGAGACAAGAAGTACATTTTTTTTAACATTGCAAAAAAAATTCAGAGATCTGCCTACATCAGTTAAGCACAGAGGATAAACTAGCAGGATAGAACCCCACTTTGTTATTACCATTTCTACTGCACCTGGCCCTAATCTTGTTCCAGCTAAGGCCAACCCTGTATTCAGGAATCTGCCTGTCCTTGGAAGTATAAACAAAAGTCTTAGCTAGGTAGGATCTCCTTCAATCATCACTCCCTAAGTCTCTTTATCTCTTTCCTTAGTATCTTTCACAGAGTACAGCTGCTTTTGTTCTTTTAGACTCATGAAGTGCCTCATATAATTCATATCGAGTCTATATATTTTTTTCTCATTTTTTATTACAACATATTACAAGGACGCATGTTCCACCATGGTTATAACTGTCTTATTCATGATAGCCAGAAGCTGGAAAGAACCCAGATGTCCTTCAATAGAGGAATGGATACAGAAAGTATAGTACATTTACACAATAGAGTACTACTCAGCTATTAGAAACAATGACTTCATGAAATTAATGGGCAAATGGATGGAACTAGAGACTATCATCCTGAGTGAGGTATCCCAGTCACAAAAGAACACACACAGCATGCACTGACTGAAAAGTGAATACTAGCTTCAGAAAGCTCTGAATACTTAAGAAACAATTTGCAGAGACATTATGAAGCTCAAAAAGAAGGAAGGCCAAAATGGGGAAGTCCTTCTTAGAAGGGAGAACAAAGCACTCTTTATATTTTTCATAGTTGAGAAATTATATATTTTTAAACTCATGTTTTTAGAGTTCTTTCCTACAGCCTTAAGAATTATACTGAAAGTTCCATTTTACCATTTTGCTGAGACATTAGCCACAGCCACAACTCCCAGACTTATGCTGTCTATGATTATTATGGAGTCATTGACATTTACAGGGACGGCATCCCTTGACAGTGGAATATAAAAATACTTATATTGTTATACAAACAAGTCTATATTCACAGCAGCCATTGATATTCATAGAAGCTCATACCTGTTGGCCTTGTCCCAGGGGCCAGAACCATTTCATTCCACCCCCACAAAGGTCACTCTGGACCTGGCAAAGAAGTTAACCAATAATAATAATATTATTAATTAATAAGTAATATTATTAATATTAACATATACATTACTTATATATGGGAAATTTTGAGATAAAGATGAAAAAGTGGAAATGGGAAATAAAAGACTAAAACGAAAATTAATATTTCCTGAAAAAATATGAATAATAATCATCATTTACTAGATCTTCAACGTGTAGCACAAATTTTGTGAACCACAACACTGAAATTATATTTTTAATTTCTATATATTATTTTATAACTAAAAAGGCTGAAAGCCTCAGGAATTAAATACTTTAAGATCATTCAAATTTGGCTAAAGATGGTTCAGCAGTTAAAGTGATGTTTTACTTTAACATGGATTCAAGTTTGATTCCCACCATCCATTTTAGAATACACAGAACCATCCATAACTCCGGCTCTAAGAATTTGACATCCTCTTCTTGAGTCTGTGGATACCTGAATTAACACATGCACAAATCCCATATAGGCTGATCATATGCATTTAGTTAAAAATAGAGCAAATAAAAATAATAAATTAAAATAAATAAAATTTTATTTATTTCTTTATTTATAACATTTTAAAGTCAAGGTCAATTCTAGGTACATCTTATTATAATGCTTGGGTTACAAAAATTATCACCCATGATGGTGTGAAGAAATAACATGAGAAAGGCTGCACCAAGGCTTGTCTGTTTGAACTTACTTGTTAAATTACACAGATAATTTAGAGAAGAACATGCAGTTATTCTGTATGGCCTCTGCCTAAAATTTCCAAATACGTCCAAATCACCATCCACAACTTTTATCTGCATAAGAAGAGGAAGAAAACACATCACATGGGGTTCCTCAGCCACTGAAAAGATTCGGCTATTCCAGAATGCTTCTTCATCAATTTTCTTCTATCCTTACCAAATAGGGAATGTGGGTGTTTTAACTGAAAGAAGGACCAGACATAGAGGACAGAATTTCATAGCTGCTATCCTGCTAAACTGCAGGCTTCCATTTTCACAGGAGCACTAGATGTCTGATGGAGCTACTGTGCTGGTCGTGAATAATTGCAGTTATTTCTGTCCAATCCATACAGTGGATTCTGGGGTGTCCCATTGATCGTGTTTAGGGCATAAACCTGCCACACTAAACGGAAACCCTATAAGAGCAGTTCCCAGGCCACAGCTTTGAAGTCATGCATCTATTCATCAAATAAAGGCTAACAAGAATTAATTGTTGGCGATTGGGAAAGTGAGTAAATTGTTGGGAAAGTCACAAAACAACACATTGAAGGTCATGACTATGCAGCAAAAACAAAACAAAACAGAACAAACAAGCAAAAAAAAAACAGAGAGGGAATCAGAGTTTAAACTTATGAAAGTATCATGGCCAAAGAGAAGATATTTAGACCCGAAGAGGAGTAAGAATCACTACAATGAAATCCTGACATTGACAAGTCCTTAGTCTATCATTATATTTTTTTAATTCTTATTTTATGTGTTTTATGAAAACCTTGTGCCCTATGCCTGAAGAGATCGGAAGAGAGCAACTGATCTCCTAAAATTGAAGTCACCGAAGGTTGTGAGCCACCATGTGGGTGCTTGGATTTGAACCCAGGTCTGCAAGAGCCAGAGACTAAAACAGATGCATTAAGACTAAGTCTCTTACCACATAGACATAAATATAAGACAGAAAGGGCTACAAGTATGCTACAGTAAAACATTATAAACATTGAGAACCTAAAAGGTCTTGAGATATTTTCAGAAATGCTTGGGCTAAAAAAGACAGGAGGAAAGGAGAATATTCATGTCTCTAAAGACCCATGCTCAGGTAGTTGGTCACAGAAAGCTATTCACATAAAGAAGCTAAGTCAACTCAGTGAGTTTTCAAAAGAAAACAAGCTACAAGAAAACAACTTGAGAAGAGTCAAGATCTGAGAGCAGGGGAATCTTAGAGGGGAGGAGCCAGGAGAACCTTGGAGAGTTAGAGGAGAGAGAGGAGAGAACTTTGAGGGACTAGAGGGGAGGAACCAGGAGAACAGTGGGGGACCAGAGGGGAGGGAGGGGAGAATAGTCCGGGATTATAGAGCAGAAAAGGAGAGGAAGGAAACAGTGAGAAATTAGAGGTGCTTGAAGAACAGTGGGGGAGTTAGAGGGGAGGAAGCTGAAGAAGAGTGTGGAATTTGGGGGTGGAGAGGGGAGATCTGTGGGGGAGTTAGAGAGGAGGAATGGGGACTTTAGACACTACAGGCATGTATGAACTTCTCCAACTGTAAAAATGGAGGAAAAGCCTCAGCATCCAAACACTCCTGGTAGGATGTGGGTGGAGGGTCATGAAGAGACATTTAATTCAAATGACAAGCTGGTGAACATTGAGCATAGAAGTTATTGCCACCATCACCCGTGAGATACAACTTAAAAGGCCATGGAACATCACTTTGTATGTCAGAAGAACTGCTGTGAACAATACCAGCAACAAAGCAGAGATTTAGCACTTATGGGTAAGTGCATACATGTTAAGCACACAGCATACTGAACTGTGCATACACATAGATATAAGTACGACACAGGAATATAAACGTGTGTCACACTCACTCGTGTTTCTTTCACCCCTATCATACCTCCAAGGAAAACACTTCTGATTTTATTAATTGCTTGTTCTGCCTAAGTTTTTAACTTTCAGGTACATAAAACTGCAGCATGTATTCTAGAGGATGTATTAGACATTGCAATATCTTGTCAGCGAAGCTGAATTACCCTGCTTAGTTCAGCCATTTTCATTCTACACTATGGTGAAGTATTCTCAATGAACAAACACCAAAACTTATTCACCCATAATATTAAAGCCAAAGGTCTACTAGCAAGAAGCCATTTTCCCCATGTTTTTCCTCTACCCCTGTCACCATGACAACTGGGCAGCATCCTCACAGAGATGCCATAATATGAAAAACGCAGGAGATGCATAAAATCTGTGATTCAGAGTCATTCTGAAATCTTGCAGTGCAAGTGTTACAAATGCTTTCTGTTACCCAGGTTTTCTTCTTGGTGTGCATTTGGCTCTGAAGTATAGTTCTCCAGCTCATGATTTTTAAACTACTTATTTTTATGTGTATGAATGTTTATCTATGTATGCATGTGTGTGTGTGGGGGTGCATATATGTATGTATATATGCAGTGCACCATGTATTGATGCCTGAGGGAGATAGAATAAGGAGTTTCATTCCCCAAAAATGAAACTGCAAGAGGTTGTTACACACCAAGTGTGTGATTGGAATTGACAAAGTGCAGAGCTTCTGCAAGAGCAGAAAATACTCTTAGCTCATAAGGCATGCCTCCATGAGTGTGTGTGTGTGTGTGTGTGTGTGTGTGTGTGTCAGAAGGAGCACAGTGTTCATGTTTTTCTTCAGGATGCCAAAGGGCTGCTTTGAGGAGTTGGTTCTTTCCCTACACCTATAAATGGGTTCTGGGGGTGGCACTCTGGGCATCAGGCTTGGGCAGCAAATGCTTTTACTCACTGACCTATCTCACTGGTTTTAAAGCAAAGATTTTTCACTAATCCAATTTTCTTCCATTGGACAGCAACCATAACAATGATGTAGCTCTTTAAGATGAATCTTTCTCTAGCTATAATAAGTCTAGCAACCCACTGGACAGCCAACTCTAGTTATTTTGGGCTGAACATTTGATTCTACTAAAAAAGATTAACTGGTTGTTATCACAGTTAGTTTTAAGTTTTTGTTTATTTTTGAAATTGGCATGGATCTTTAAATTTAAGTTTTTATTTATTTATTGTGTATGTATACTGGCATTTCCAAAATAATGAGGACCTTCTGCTGTAAGTTGGCTGGACTTTTATCAACAGCCTGTCATATACTCTCTTCATGGTGCTAAGCCTTAACTTCTTTGCATGATCCCTTCAATCTTGGGCTCTCAAATGCAACTGAGGCTGTACCTTCACCAATGGCCTTCCCTAGCCTCTCACAGTGCAGAGCCTCAGATGTTCTCCAGCCATCAAAACCAGTACCATCTGGTGAAGGAAGTAAAAAATTATTTACCCCCCACTGGAGTAGTAACAATGGCCCAGCAGCCCACCCTGCCTTGGCCTAATGGACTTCCTTGAGTAAACCTGAGGAGAATCTTAAAATGTGCTGACTGATAGCCATCTGAGCCTCTAGAGAGAGTCCCAGTTAGGGTCCTGACTCATATGCTCACTAACCAACAGGCTGCAAGGTCAGTATGCTTAGCCAATGAATTTAAATTATAACCTTGCTGATGTAACATTACCCCTAAAAAGTATAAAAACTGCTTGTAACAGCCTTTTGGGATCGCCTCTCTTCTGGATGTAGGCCACCACAATGCACTGGATGAATAAACCTCTTGCTTTTTCGTCAGTTCCCGATCTCTCTACTCATTCATGGGAGCCTCAAATACGTAAGAGTCCATTTGGGTCTTACACTGGGTGATTCATGCATACAACCAAGTCTATCTGCCAGTATAATGTCAGTCTCTGAAAAACATCTTCTTTATGCTCTCCAAAAACACTTTCCAGAGGATTTCCCCACAGTGATTCTGGTCTAGAGAGAGAGAGAGGGAGGGGGAGTTGTACATGTGAACCATGACAAACAGATGTAAAAGGACAACTTGTAGGCTAAAGTAGGTTCTCTCCTCCTGTGTGGACCATGGAGAATGACTTCAAGCTGTTATGTAGGTAACAGATGACCTTACCACCACCCAAGTACCAATACAATTCTTCCAGCATTAAAACATGGAGATCTCTGGCTTGCACACGTTCTTTTTGGTTCCCATATCCAATCCACCAAGTTTCTGGAGTCCAGAAAACAAGGGAGGTAAATGTGTATTACCCCTTCTTTGCCATTGCTAAAGCCCTAGGCTCTTCCTCCACGCTACCTCCTTTAAAGCAGGCCATTGGATTGTATGTTCTTTGTATAATGAGCTGATGTGGTGTCTTTCATTATGGCTGTATCATCTCACTTCCAGGTACCAGCTAACATACTATACAGCATTGGTGAGGCTGTAGCAAATTACTAAAGCCAGTGCACAACAGTGGAATCCTAGCCTAACAGAAAGCCTGTTAGGATTTTGATTTAGGGCCTGATGATAGGGGGTAAGAAAACTGCTCATGGGCTGAAAGTTCCCATTTTATAATAACCTTTAGTTTCTACTTATTCCATTAATAAATGGAACAGAGAGAATTACAGAGTAGTCTGGTATTCATAGTAACTGATAACTACCAAGTCACATTGTACATCCAATTGTCAAAAGGCCCTGGAGAAAATTCAACTGGACAAAATTAACCTTTTAATTGTTGGATCAAAACATACTCTGGGAGTCACGAACTTCAGAGAAGAACAGGTTAAAGAGAGCTGGGCAGTATTATATACTAACCAGGGCACAGGGTGTACCTAGAATTTTGACAGTTTACCCTGCATTCCATACATAAATCTGCAGAATTATAGTCTCAGGTGAAGGGAGTTAACAAAGTCCTGTGTGCCTCTGAGAAAGAATTCACCATCGGTGAGCAGTTTAGAAATGGTGACTCAGGGAGTCTCTAGACAATGGAATTTTCCATCATCAGTATTTTTTTTTTGAAACCTAAAATATTTGCACATTCAGTAGCAGTCAAGGTTGCCTTATTCTTTTTATTCCCCTCAGGCATTTGGTCTACTGGCCTGTGCTGGTTTAGGATTTAGTAAACTTTGCCAAAATAGGGCAATTTAATCAGTTTTTTTTTTTTTAAATGGCAGACAGATAAGAATTTATTTTCTGAAGGAAAAAAGTTGCAAAGTTTCAATTTATTTTGTTTTGTTTTCCCTTTTAAGCAGAAACACCTAGTTGGCTAATGTGTCTCACAAATGTGCATATAAACCCTTTTGTTATCTCTCTAAGGCTCTTAAATATGACGTGTTTGCTGGCAGTTTGAATCCCGGGATGGGGTGTGTCTATACATTGCCTGATTGGGGTGGGCAGCAGTCTTCTGCCTCACTGTGGGCAAGTTTCCTCTGAAAGACAGGGAGCAGATTCCACAAAACTGCTGAGTTGGCGGTATTTGAATATTGACGCAGTTGGAGCACCGGTAATGAATGGAGTTGAACTACCTTCTCTCTAAATGCTTGCCAGGAGGCACAGGAAGCCATCTGCCCACCTGTCGCTCCCCTGGAGCTGCTATACAGTCTCACTGTGGGGTCACTATGCCCTTGGGAGAAAGAGGTACCAGGCAAGCGGGCAAGCGGGCAAGCGGGCAAGCGGCTACTGCAGGGACCTCCCACTCCCCATATTCTTTTCAGCCGGGCGGTTCTTCCTCCATTTCATCCTGATTAATCTTGTGTTGATGTGGTTTTCCTCTCCATCCTGTTTATGTCTTAACTTGAACATCAACAATTGGTTTGGGAATTGAACTTGTTCCTTCTGGGGGAGGAGGATTGGACCGACGACACAGAGACTTTGGAGTAAATCATCCCCTTTTGGGTGACTTTCCCCTTCTGAGACAGAATTTCATATAGCCCAGGCTAGCCTCCAACATTTCTGTACCCAACAATGACTTGAATCCCCCACCTTTACCTCCCAAGTGTGTTGGGGCTACAGGCCAGTGCCACCACACTCAATCTGTTTGGTACTGAGAATCTAACTAGTTCCTTCTAGGCTCTCTGCCCCACAGTTACCTGGCAACAGCCACATACACCTGGCTTTGTATAAAAGGGGCTGTTTGCTCCCTTCCTGCCTCTCTTACTTTCTTACTCTCTGTGCCTTTTCTCCTGACTCCTTTCTCCCCCCCCCCCAGCCCTTCTCTCCACTTGTTCCTGGCCTTTCCTCTCCCCCCTCTCTCCCTCCCTTCCCAACCCCACATCCCATGCCCTAAATAAACTCTATTCCATACTATATCCATCATATGGCTGGTACCTCTGGGAGAAGGGGCCGCTGAGACACCCCTCCCACCTCACCATACCTCGCTCTACCGGGCCCCTTTTCTTTTTTATAAAACGCAACACTAACGCAGAGCAGTGTCCACAGAAGCTAGAGAGGAAATTACATATTTGGAGGGAACATTCCAAACTTAAATAATTTCCTTTAAGTAGAAATGCAGGGAATATAGGAAAATCTCTTTGTGTATCTGTCCTTCCCTATATTCTAGCTGCATTCATTACCTTGTCTTCTCCACCAGCCCGGGCTGAGCACTGGGAGGCGGCTAGTCGTCCTTGCCGTGCCCTGAACTTCAGGCTCACCTGGAGGGGAACGTGCAGGCAACTAATAGTTTGGCTTATTTTTATTAAAGGTTCTAATCATTCAGCTATAAAAATATAATTGAAGCAGTATTTGTTTGAATATGCTGTAGAAACCTTTTAAAGATATTTCAAGAATTAAAAATTTTTAAAGTTTTATCAAAAGAACCTTGTTTTCATACATGGGCATTACCTACATACATATAAATTGAGGGTTTTTGGCATTTCAATAATGTAGGGGTTTAATATTTAAAAAAATAACGAACAGAGACATTTCACAATACTGAGAACATTAGATCATTTTATAGCGTCAGTGAGAAGTGAGAAATGTTAGCTTTTACTGAAAATGTTTAATTAATTTTAGCTTTTATTTATTTATATTATTATTATTATTATTATTTATGAGCAATATCTGACTGCAGTTATAGATGTAAGGCTAGTCACGCAGTAATTTAATAATTGAGCGATATAAAACTGTAACTAATACCCAGAAAATATGATGTACATGAACACGGGAAGTGTTTATGGTAGAGATGAGACAAAGCAGATTTCAAATCTCTGACTTAAAACAAATCAGAAAAACTATGGAGTGTGATAAATCTTAGTACATAGTGGCATAAATCGTTTCTTTGTGAAACAGATTCATTTGTAACATGTGTCTGTGGTAGGGACTCTCAGTTGTCCATATGTTATTCCCCTTTAATACAGTCCTTCATGGTGTGATGGCTCCAAACCATAATATGACTTCTATGAATACTTCATGACTATTGCTGCTGCCATGAATTGCTATGTAAACCTGTGTTTTCCAATGATCTCCAATGATCCAAAGGTTGATTCCCCCAACGGGGTGGTGATTCACAGTCCGAGAACCTCCAATCTAAGGAGCCCTTCTTTTGATGCTGTAAATATTAGGTGTTGAAAATTTTTGAACAAATAACCACGTTTTCTTTACCATGGACAGTGTGAATGGTAAAATGTAGCAGGATGTGCCTTCAGTCTCAGCAGTAATGAACATATCTCTGCCTCTATTGCCTCAAAACATCCTCCTAGAATATCTCTTTGAGGCTCATTTTGTGATGTTTTTCTTCAATTTTATACTTAAAATCTGAGCTCAAGTTCCTCCAATTGACTTACATTCTTGTACAAAATTTTCAGCATTACTTTTATCAGCCATTTGCAACATAGTCTGGTATTCATCAATTGAAGGGGACGTAATTGGATGAGATTGATTTTCCCCACACACACACCATTACACATGCTATAGAAATGTGTGTACAGCTCAAGAAGAAATGGGAGAATAGGCTTTTCTTTTTTGGCATGCCATTTAAGTAATATTATTACCTTATTAATCAGTACTGAATGTGACATGGAACTTATTGCTTTGATTTTTCTGAATTCTAATTGAAACTGAAAATCAAGTAGTAGCTCTTTTATATTGCTAGTCACTGATTTAGAATGAATGCAAATTTGTCTAGAATAAAATAAAATCTTCCTGAACAATCAATTCAGCACAATTATTTATGGAGAGTCAGCTCTTTCTATGAAACTCTGGTGATCAAACTGAAGCAAGGTTAAGCTGTTTGTTCAAATTAGTGATCAATTAAGATTCTTATGCCATCTACTTATTTATTTATTTAGAATATTAGACATTAAATTATAAAATACTTGGGTGTATATTGTATATGCACATGCTTCCTTTTAAATTGCTGTGCATTTTCTTTTGACATTTGGGATGGATAGTAGGGAAAATAAGGTAATATCATTTATTTTCCTTCACAAATGACTTTACAATGTGCATAGCTATCCAAACACAGAATTTGGGTGACTGATTGAGAGACGTGGGTCAGGAAGGTAGAGAAAATGACTGCACTCAGATTAAAATAAACTCAAATGAACAGAGTCCAGTGCTGTAATGCTAGAGAGTCTGAGCACAGCAGTGACAAGAATACATGAGTGTGAAATGCCTGGGTATCCATCATGCCAGAGAAAGAACACACAGACAGAAATTCTATCAGACAGCATCCATTGCCATGCTCAGTCCACAATGATGTGATCAAAGTGAAACTTTAACTTGAGATATTTTGGAAATGGAGTCCAAGACCCAGGACGAATAGTAAAAAGGGAAAAAATAAAAGCTAATTTGGGGGGGGGGGTTGCATTAAACTTATTCCTACGTGAGTTTCCCGAGTTTTTCTCAAGTGCTGAAGAATGGGCCTCAGGGTTCTCTGCTTCACTGGAAAGAGAATTGTTTACCCATTAGCTCCTAAACTCTGGCTCGAGAGTGTCTATTATGTTTTCAGGCTTCCCTAAGTGTTCGAACCCTGAGTGGGTTTGGTTAACACACACATAATTGTAAAACTTCTCAGCAGAAAATGGAGGCTATTCAATCCATACAATTTAACACACAAGTTTTACCAAAAACATGAGATCAAAAGAAGGGCAGAAAGGATCTGATTCAGAGCAAGTTAGAGTTTAGAATGACGCATCCCTTATACTGCAGAGACCTACCAGCTTCTCACATTGGACCTACCAAAGGCCCTTCCCAGTGATGGTTGCCTGCAGTATGAACAACTGACTTGTTACATAATATTAGTCTCAGCTATTTCAACTTAACACACTTCAGTAGCTTATCTTTTTACCCCAGCACCGATTTAGAATTTTCTTTGAGTTTGGATTGCTTGTTTGATGTAAAAGTCCTTTTATTTGTTGTAACCCTTTGGGTATCATGGTTGCTTTTATCACTGTAAGTAGATGCAGGAAGTTTTACCCTGTGGTCTTTCCCAATCTCAGAAGAATTCCTAGTAACAAATGTCTGGTAGCAGGACCAGTGCTCAATAGCAATCAGATCCGATGACTGCAGTATTTACTGTCTTGACCTTTATGCTTTAATTCCCCTATATATTTATCCATGGGGGGTGACAGCATAGTGACATCCCATTGTCAGCTCCATCAACATGAGTAGCCAATTAATTTCTGTACTGCTTGTGGGCTCTTAGTTTCATTTTGTGACAGAGGATATACCTTCCCTTCTATGAGGTCATACTGTGAGTTGTAAGCAAGGGAAAGAGGACTGTAAAAGTGACCAGTATAGAGATCTAAACCACACCTTCATGACACTCAGTGATGCCCTATTAACCTAGTAAATCCAACCCCAAGTTTGTCATTTCCTTCACAGTGACAGGTTGCTATTGCTCCTGAGCTTCCTAGTACTGGGTTGTTATGACAAAACCCACTTTTTGATAGGATACATTTGCTATAGAGTAACTTGTGATCCATGATCAAGCACCCCTGCTAGGAGCAGGCAGCATTCTAGCAACGTTTGGTCTGCATCCTTTTGTTTCTGTTGCTCTGTCTTCCAGACTGTCCAAAACTCAGTCTTCATGTTTCAGCCTCCTGAATACCCAGATCACCCTTGCCTCATATACCTTTGTAGGAGGAACTGCAGCAGTCGCCTCTAGGTAAATATGCCAGGCATCTCTGGCAAGTAGGACCTAATTGAGGACTGCCTGAAAGACCATGGATTGCTGGCATAGACAATACCAGCCAGTTGGGAGCTGCTGTTTAGAAGAGATGCTTTCTTGGGACTGATGGGGCAAAGGTGCAGGCAGAAAATGTTAAAAGAGCTTGCAGCACTTGGGCTGGAGTGATGGCTCAATGGTCAAGATCACTGACTGTTCTTCCAGAGGTCCTGAGCTCAATTCCCAGCAACCACATGGTGGCTCACAACTATCTGTAAAGCAATGTGAAGCCCTCTTATGGTGTGTCTGAAGACAGCAAAATTTGCAGCTGCATTCAGATGAGCTTGCCTCCACGTTTCTCATTGATTCTGCATTACCTCACTTCCAACCCCCATCGGCAGGGTCAGGAAGAAAGTAGTCCAGGGCACAGGCAACACACCTTGTACGGATGTAAGAGTCAGGCAGCACTGTGGAAAAACAGGCCTGGTCCAATATAGGATGTACTGCCTTAGTATTGGAATTCCCAGCCCCAAAACTAGAGAAATTGATTTTTCCAGTTCATGGTATATAAGGTGTATTAGTTATTTTCAATTGCTGTATAAAACACCATGATGAAGACGACTGATGGAAGGGATGGTTTATTTGCGCTTATGCTTCTGGAGGACTAAGTGTCCATCACTGCCTCTGAAAGAGACAGGTGTAGTAGTAAACTTGGTAGTTGGAGCATCAAGCTTATAAATTACATTTGAACCATAAGAAGGAACCAAAGAGAGTGAAGTGGGAGTAAGGTTATAGCTTAGGCTCTCTCTCAAAGTCTTCCCACCAGTCACAGACTTACTCCAGCAAGGCATACCTCCTAAACCTTCCCAAATAGGGTCAATAATAGGAAACCAAGTGTTTAAAATTATGAGCCTGTGGTGTGTGTGTGTTGGGGGGAAGCATTTTCATTCAAATCACTACTTGTAGCAACATGAGTAGACCAAGATAGGCATACACTTCACAGTTCTTTCTGTATTATAATTTCAGGTGGGGCTGGGAATTTGAAGAGCAGTAAATCAATGACAGGAAGTTGAACGTTTTCTGTACTAATAATTGTTACCTCACAGGTCAGGGAAGTTTTCAATTCTTTGTAATGTTATAGTTCTCCAAATTCTTCATCAATTTGATATTCTGAACTATATCACATTATTTTAGGATATTGATGACAATATCTTAATCCAAGAAGTATAAAGTATTGTGTAATATCTACTCAGTGAAAACAGATCAGAAAGTAGACAAGTTTCCTAATGGAAACTCAGGAGCATGCAATATCAACAAAAAGTTGGGAGTCAAATGGTCTGAGACATTTTATCATAGTCTCCTGGCAATGAAAGGCACAGACATATTAATGATACATTTAGGAAACATGTGACCATAGAGTATGCTAATGATTCAATGAACCCATTATCAGAGATATCTGAGCCAGGTATTTGTATATCTATTGATCTTCTATATTTGAGCCATCAAGTTATTTGGACCCTTTGACTTCTAGATGACAGGTCAGAGTAGTATCTAATAATACTCAAAATGTTGGGTTTCTTCTTCGAGGTAAATGGCTGAAAGTATTTTGGTAGAGAATTAAGAAAATGATTCTTGTATTATTTTTTCAAAAGTGCTGCTAAGTTCTTCCTTAAGGAGATCCTTCTTAGACCTGAGCAAATGTTTAAGAGCTGAAAACTGACTAAGGGCTGTAGAACAGTGGTGTTCTGCTCTGAACTCTTACTTGAAGCAGCATTAGCTACCAAGACTCATGGTTGATGGGTTGGGCTGAGTGCTAGGGAAGATGAAGTTGTGGCTTTTGTAACAACAGAGGCACTTCACAGCACAAGGACAGTGGTGACGCTAAGGACTATGGATTGGCCTGGCTGATATAAGTGCTTTTAGAGATTTTGAAAATAGAAAACAAAAAACTTAGGTTAAAAAAGCTGAACAAAGAAAGACACATGAAAGAGGATGAATGACAGGTTTGGATGCCAGGGAAGGTTGTTTATTTAGACCTAAGCCTTCTGGCTGACCCTGCAGTAGCACACGATATGTTAATTTATGTAGACGGCATAAATAAAAATATCATCGCAGATGTAATTGACCTGTTTCCATAGCACTCATCAGCATGTGGCACCTATCTGTTTGATCTGCTATGGAGGAATGACTGTCGTCATTGGTCTTTGTGCTCAGGTGTCACGGGGAGAGCTTGGAACTACATCTCAGAACTTAAGCACATTGTTTGACAGTATATCACATGAATAAAATAAAAATGGATTACTTTTTGAAATTTTACAGTTGAAGTCTCAGGTTAAGAGTTAATTGAAGAAATTAAATGAGTCTGTTCTTTTATGACCATATCTTCGATGAGTTTTCTTAAATTTGGCCACCATTTCTTGGTATGTTGTTTTTTGTTTGTTTGTTTGTTTGTCTTAAAAACACAGTCGGGTTGATTCAATCTCAGAATAAGTGGGCCATCTGCTATTATTGGATGGTGGGAATGCATAAAATTTGTTGGTTGTGGAGAAACAGGCTCATAAGATATGAGTATTTTCTGTTCATGTTTGGAATTTGTATAAGTATATTACTTCTTTAAATTAAAAAAAAAAAGCAGAATTAGATTTGTTGATCAACTAAGGAGAACTAATTAATTTCTAGGAGACCACTTATCACACAGCTCAGCAACTGTCTAGGAGTGTTAGCTAACTTTTGTAAAGTCAGCCTCTACATCAGAACCTTAAGGAATGCCTAAAATATGTGTAATATGTTCACACATGAAGCTTCTTCCAACTTCAACCTTCAGGAACACCACAACTCTATATCCAAGAGTTCATGTTATACAACCCAGAAGAGATGGCTTCTTAGCATGGCACTTGTGTCCCAGACTCCCACAGTGTCTCTGCAGAGAGAAGGCAGAAGTTGTCTTTAATGGGTTCTCAGAAGGAAAGGATGAGTAAACCATTCCACTGGACTCTTGCTCCTAGACAATTCTGGGCTCTTACAGCCATTTCCTCAGGATGTCATAGCTCTTCTTATCTAAGTAACCCGGGGTTATAAATCAGAATTGTAATAAAGACTATTACACCCAGACAGAAGTCAGTACTTTAAAATGACTCTCTCTGCCCTTGCTGTTGTGAGTGTTTTCTCAGTACAAAATTAGTGACCTGGGTGCGAGGAGGAGGGAGAATGGAAAAGGGGGGAAGATATGGGAAGATACAGGAGAGAAGTCCAGAGGGCCAAGAGAATGAATAGAAACATGTAGCAGTGCAGGGGGAGCCAGGGAGTAAGGAAGAGGAAGGGGGCTTTAGAAAGTTCCAGATGCCAGGGATGGGAAAAGCTCCCAGGACCCAGTGGGGATGATGCTAGCTGAAATACTGCACAGTGAGGAGATAGAACCTGAAGAGACCTCCTCTAGTAGATAGATATGGCCCCCAGTTGAGAGATGGGGCCACCAACCCATATCAAAATCTTTAATCCAACATTTTCCTCTATAAATTTCATTTAGATTAATTATTAACCTAAATTAATTATTAATCATTAATCTCAACATTTTCTCTCTAAAGAAAATACAGGGACATAAAAATAGAGCAGAGTCTGAAGGAAAGGGAATACAGAGACTGCCCCACCTTGAGATTCATCCCATCCACAGACACCAAACCCTGACACTATGCTGAGAAGTACTTGCAAACAGGAGCCTGGTATGGTTCTTCTCTGAGAGACTCTGTTAGCACCTGATTAAGACAGATGCAGACACTCACAGCAAATCATCAGACTGAGCCTGGGATCCCCAGAGTTAGGGAAGGACTAAAGGATCTGAAGGGGATTGCAACCCCATAGGAAGAACAATATCAACTAACCAGACACACCAGAGCTACTAGGGACTAAACCACCAACCAAGAATATACATGAGCTGATTCATGGCTCCCACTACATAACCAGCAGAGGACTGCCTTATCTGCTATCAGTGGAAGGGAAAGCACTTAGACTTGTGGAGGCTTGTTTTCCCAGAGAAGTGAAATGCTAGAGGGGTGAGGCTGGAGTGGGTATGTGGGTGGAGGAGTATCCTCATAGACGGAAAGAGGAGGAGAATTGGGTGGGTGGGGTTGCTGAGAAGAGACTGGGAATGGGGACCACATATGAAGAGTAAATAAATAAAATAATAATAATAAATAAAATAGAGAATTAATAGAAAAGCAAAGAATAATTTCTCTGAAGTTTTAATTTCATCATTTCTTATGCAAAAAGAGGTCTCTGGCCCCTAACCTCCTCTGTCCTATGTACTTTGATGCAGTCATTCAGCCAGTTCTCTGGCATTTGCTGTCACTCACAGTTCTGTTCCAAAAGACCAGAACATTTCGCTTGCTGCACAATTAGTTAATACTAGTGTGTTACAGACTTTGCAAGACACACCATGCAAGCTTAGCACCCAGAAGTGCCAAGAACATTTTACCAGTGCTCACTCTTTCCAATCTATTGACTTCAAGGACGGTTTTGAGACAGATGTGACTCACATTACCGTGGTTCACTGCTACAAAGCTGAAGTCAGTGTGGGAGATATTCCTACTAAGTTATCAAGAGTTCCTCATTAAATGACAAAAGAGGCTTTTATGACCCAGAAAGGCTGGATCATGCCACTGGAGTAGACACCCTAGCTTGGGTCTATCATATAATTGTTTGGGATCTTTTCTAAGGCCTGCAAAAGCTGTGAACATAGACAGCCCTCTAAGCTTCAGAGGTGAGGTTAAAAACCAGATATTCAAAGCTTGGTAATATTTGACTTTGGATTTATATTTAGTGTTTTTGCTTTTATAGTCATCTGTTAACTAATATTAAAGATTCTGTTCTCTATTTAAGACATACTCGAATGAAGAGATGAAAACAAACACAATTTTAAAGGTATCTTATAATCTAGGTCTGGAATTTTATTGTTGTTACATGAATACCTGCAAAATCAGTGCTTTGTTTTAGATTAAAAAATGCTAAACTCAGTTTCAAAAATAAGTTTCTAAGCTGTGCCTTAGAACTGAGATAAATCACATGGTAAAGGGCCTGCCACAAGCATGAAGACTTGAGTTCAGATCATCAGAATCCACACAAAATCCAGGTACAGTGGAACATACTTGTAACTCCAGTACTGCCCATGGCATGGAGACAGGTAGACTTGACAGACAGTCTAGCCAAACTGATCAATCACAGGTTTGCTAAAAGAAAGTTTCAAAACCTGAAGATGAAGAGGGATCAAGGGATGACACCCAATGTTGACCTTAGGCTCACTCCAAACATGTACAGACATATGAGCATGTATACCTATAATCACAAGAACATACAACATACACATACAGACATACACAAAGAAACAGACACACAGCCATACAGACACAATATAAACACACACATACACAAAATAGACACACACACACACACACACACACACAAACACAGATACACATAGACACTCACAAATACAACACACACATAAACACACAGTACTAAACACATACACAGACACACAAACACAGATACTCATAGACACACACAAACAACACACATATACAACACACACATTAATATGCATAGTACAACACACATTCACATACACATATAGACACACAGACACAAACATATAACACACACATATACACAGACACACATACATTACACACAATATAACACACACAAATAAACACACACACATATATATACACACATCATCACTACTACCACAAACACCTCACATCCACAGCTCCCCCCAACATCTGTGTTTGCACAAAAGCCCAGTTGCATAGAAATACTAGAGAGACAGGCACCAGAGCCTTTCAGCTCCATGTATAATGAGCACGTATACTTAATTACCCCTGCCCCAGAGACTGAACCTCCTGGGAAGAGTCAAGTTTCCAGGTTCCTTATCAAGAGGAAAGGACTGTAAAATGTATTTATCATTTCGTCAGCCCTATTTGAAGCTGGGATAAATGCTGTTTGTTACTGTGAGTCCCTCCCTTTGTTTTGTTTGCAGTCTTCATAAGGACAATTAAGACTGGGGTTGTAATAAGGCGTCTGTTGGAAACCACTGCAGACAAAGAAAGTGCTTTCACTCCCAAGTAGGGTGCTGAGGAGATGGAGGGACAGCTTACAGAAACCATGCATCTCAGCAGAGAAGGGAACCTTTCCACTCCCAAACTGCCCTGTGTGGTCCTGGGGCTAAAACGACTAGTTTTATAAGTTGGCCTTAGAATCAGATGATAACTAATGTATTATTAATATTCTAATTATTCCATATAGGTTTTGGCTATAGGTACTCATAAATTTTTCAGTAGCACTTCATTCTAAAATAAAATCCAGTAGTTATAGCCAACAGAACCAATAAGAATTCTCCCTGCTGGATTTCTTCCTTGGTATATATGCAGGGTCACATACATATATTCACAAGGTAAGCATGGAACACACAGACACAGGCATGCTCAAGAACACAGTGCACATGAATGTTCAAGGACACTTACATACATGCATACACTTTCATATATGTACACAGAATTAAACCCTCAGTGTACACATACAAACAAACACACACACATACATGCACACATATACACAGAGAGAGGATACGTAGTCATACAGGACTACACAAAAACACAGTGAGCAGACATGTACAAGCAACCAAACTAGACATTTGCACGCTGTCACTGTAAGAATAGAAAAATACAAAAGCACGCTGCACATACATTTATCACCACACACATAAACAGAGACCTGACCACACAAGATATACTTGCACTGGTATAGTATAAAATATATACTGTATATACCAATATAAAATTTTATACTGGAAATGTATAAAATGCACAGAGGAGTATAAGGAGATACAACACATATATACACATGCGCACTAATACGCATACACGTGTCCAGAAACGTACCAACGTGGATGCTGACAGGTGTATATGCACACACAAACACACACACCAACATGAAATTATATGCACACACACACACACACACACACACACACAGGCAAACATGTACAGACTTATGCCCATAGAGGCTCACATGTGTGCACAGACACACTGAGAAGAGCTGTCTGGTTTCCAGAAGCTGTTTCAGGTCACTGGGTTTCTGAGCTCAGGCTCATTTCACTAAGGAAAACAATCGTGTTCTGCCTGCCTCTCCTCAGCGCCTCTGGGAAGTCTCAGTCCTCCACTGCTCCTTCCTCGGTGCCTTAGGAAAAGTTCACTCACCTCTTCCTCCACTGCTTTTTCTACCGCTGCTCTCAAAGCCCAACCTCTTCAGTTCAAATAAAAATACTCTGATCATGAACTGGGCAGCACTGAGATTTTCCTGACCTAGGAATGTTGATTTTTCATATCATCTCCAGATGCATAGGGCAGGGCAGAGCCCTTGGACCTTCCTTCATAGGGCCCTGTCCACGATAACCTTCCCCTATCCTTCTCTCACCCTGGAAAGCAAAGGGAGCAGATGCTAGAAAGATAAATTTATTTTCTTTCTGGCTCAGAGCATGGATTGTGTGTAATCTATCTTTGTACCCACAGTGCCCAGCAAAGTGCTCACTCTGTAGCAGAATGTGGCACGGTTGACAGTTAGTAAGAGCCCAGCATTAGAACCTTTGAGTCAGCATTCAAAAGTTTATACAGTCCCACACAGAAGCATGCACTTCTCCAGCAGATCACATGAGCAGTTGTGGAATGGGGCATCACCTAGTCTTCTTGGAAAAAAGTTTCATTAAAGTTATTGAATGTTTCAGAGAGATTACTGTCGATGACAGGAAACACTGTGTATAAAGTAAGGAGTGTCATACGCTCATAAAGTGCCTGAACTTAGAAGATGGTTTAAATTTCTAGCCTACCACTAGCTAGAGACTAGAGTTTAGTAAAATGTTTTTCTTTAAGATTTGCTCTATTTTTAATTATGCGTAGGTATGTGTGGTTATGTGAGTTTGAGTGTACGTACCCACAGAGGGCAGAGATGTCTGATCACCCTGTGGCTGGAATTATGGATAGTTATGAGAAAGACGAACCGAGTAGGAATTTTGCTCAGTTCACATGTCAGCATAGTCTTGACCTCTTACGGCTGAGCTTTCTCCATTCGCTGTGGTTAGGTGTTACACTGTTATCCAGGTATTTTCATTCTCAGCTGTAAACGGGAATAATGACTAGTACAGAAGGCTTTAGAATTCAGATAATAAACTGCACAGATATTGCTACTCCTGGCCCTGGAGACGTTAGCAGTACAGTAGGTATGATGAAAGATGTGTAGTGATACTGGAGTACTTTCTGGTCATGCTTGGTGTCATCAGTCACTTTTGTCAGACTCACAGAATAAAGAGCAAATGAAACGAAGAAGCAACTGCTGACAAGGTAAATGGGGTATAAGGTAGCCCATGAGCCACCAGTGAGAATCACTACACTCTATCCTTATGAACTAGGGAACCAAGGCCTAGAAATCATAACAAATGGCGTTCAGAGCCACACCATGACTGTAAGGGTCACCATGCTCAGTGCCAGATTTGGGGTTTCTAGCAGAGTATGTGCCTCATCTCAGAAGCTGCCATGATCTGTATAGTGTCCCCACAAGCTCATATGTTAGTCTTGGCCTCCTGTGGCAGTATTATTTTGGAAGGTTCTGAAAAATTATAGGTTGTGGAAACTAGAGGAAGGAGGTTCCAGAGGGAGTGTATGTAGAGGTCACATGTGGTTTTTAATTCTCCCTTTGCTTCCCTTCTGGCTTCCATGAATAGAATAGCTCAGTGCCAACATTTACTTTCCTCAACACTATGGAACTTCGTGTATCATAAGCTAGTATTGTATGGCCATTTCTCCTGAGTTCCAACATTCCCTACTGATGAGAGGAGGGATAGTCATAAGACTCAGAAGCTACTATCACAAGTCACAGGAAACTCCACAACTTACAAGGCTCCTTAGGTGTTATATGTAGTAACAGCTGCTGGATAGTTGAGTCTCTAGCCCACTGAGCTGACATCAAGTTGTACAGAAAGTCCTAGGGATGCAGGTCTTGAGAGTCACTGCCAATGAGTGACCCAACCATCAGTGCAAGGAATGAGTCATGTGTGCTTCTGTACACAAGTCCAACATTCTCATTAGGTCATTAATCTAGAGGCAACGGGAATCGTTTCTCTGCTCTGTTGTCAGTGCCCTATCTGGGGTGTTCAAAGGAAAAGTCACATGACTACCAAACAGATGTTTCTTTTTTAACTTGTTCTCTAAAGGAGTTTTCTTACTGCACAAAAGCAACTACTTCAGAATACAATTCTTTATCTACCTAGCTATTGATCAATCAATCTATCTATCTATCTATCTATCTATCTATCTATCTATCTATCTATCTATCTGTCTGTCTGTCTGTCTGTCTTTCAATCCGTCTGTCCATCCGTCCACCCACCCACCCATCCACCCATCCATCTATCCACCCATCAATCCATCCAACCATCTATCTGTCATCTATCATTTATATCTATGTATCATATATTCTCTTATTTTTATGAGGTGTGTGTGTGTGTGTGTGTGTGTGTGTGTGTGTGTGTGTGTGTGTGTATTCCAGCAAGACATATTGTCTTGGCAGTTAAACAACTTCTGGAGGGAACTCTCTCCTCCTACTGTGGGTACCAGGGATAAAACTAAAGTAATCATACTTTGCTACTAGCACATTGACACATAGAGCCATCTCAACAGCCCCAGTATATATTAATTAATCATGCTAAAAATATGAATGATCTATGTTAATGTATGTTTAACAAAATAAACCCAAACTATAGAATCCTGATATCCAATTACACCTATTACTTCTTATAATTCAAACTGGCCATGTCATTTCATCTCTGAAAATTGCCCACATGTGAAGCCAAGAAGATAATACATACCTTGCTGGATGACAAATTAATTACAGAATATATCAAAATATCTCATGGTGCATAGAAGCAATGACTGAATGATATTCTTTTATTCATATATTTACCCTTTTTATTCAATACCTAGTTCTTAATAATCATTTCAGATACAGATTCTAATCCAGGAAAGGAATAATCATCCTATTTATAATGGATTCTCCACATGTCAGATCTGAAGATAAGAGACTAGATTAGGAAACTGGAAGGCTCACTGCCTCCCTCTGACAGCCACTGCATCATCAAGGTAATGCCTGACTCTTCCAAGAAGTCAGTTCCATCACTCCTGGAAGCCAGGATATGAAGGGTGCAACCTACCTGGAAAGTTTAAAATACAAGGAATGTTCTTGATAATAAAAGCAATATAGAGTCAACATTTGAAGAACCTGTAGACTAATGTTCTCATAACGGAGGGTTTTTTCTCCTCTAGAAGGGTATCACTCACAACCAGAATTAATTTGCCAAGTCCTGACCCAGATATCAAAAAGGCTTGTATTATTACATCTTGTCTTGCAACATGAGTTATGTGCATGAAGAGATTTCTCAGTAGTAAGGAATATTTGCTGCTCTTACAATCAGGACCTGCATTTAGTATCTACTTCAACACTGTAGCCCTACAACTCAAGTACTAAGGCATGTAATGCCCTTTTCTGGCTTCTGTAAGTACCACATGCATGTAATTCAGAGGCATTCATGTAGACAAAGCTGTCAAGCACATAAAATAGAAAAATCTTTTTTTCTTCAAGATGAGTTGTGAATAAACATACATATTTTCTGCCCAGGTGATAGTCTAGCCCTCACTGTTGTTTAAGGGGTTGGGGGTGGGCATTATAATCTTATTAACAAAAGGCAGTTACTTATATAAAAGGCAATACTACTACCAAGTTACTAATTAATTTTTATTCTTAGTTTCCTCAGTTCACTTTATCCTGGTGAAAGCTGAGGGCTTGGATAAGCGAAGCCTGTCAGGAAATCATTATATATATATACAAATGACAGTAGATAGATATATGATAGATAGATAGATAGATAGATAGATAGTTAATTTAGCCTCCCCCAAAGAGAACAGTCTTCCCAGCTTTACTCTGTATTGACATCTAAACAGCAGCAAAGGGCTAACGCTGTGAGAAAAATAGCTATTTTGAGGCTGCATGCTGGTTTCCAGTAGGCACACACTTTCTCCCTAGTCAGTCATTAGAACGCTAACTTGGAGTATGTGGTGAAGGGTTTCTGTAGGTATAGATAAGGACCCTCATCAGTTGATTTTAAGAAACAAAGAGGTTATCGTGTATGTCTGATGAAATAAACTATAGGAGCCATTTAAGAGGCAGGTTTTTACTCAGGCGAACCACAGAAGTCAGACATCTTTCTTAGGCTGACCTGGGAGACACAGAAGCATTCAGTGAAAAACCTCGTGGGTATCACACAGTACTTGGGTGGGTGTGGCCAATAAGGGACAGACTGACCTCAGGATGACAGCTAAAAAGAAATATGTGGAGCTCAGTCTTGTGACCCCCCAAGGAAGAAATCTTCCCAACACACACTGAGCCAGGAAGCATGTTGACTTCAGCGTTGACATATTAAACATCGAATCTTCAGCACCATGTACAGCCTCCTGAATCTATCATGCTTGCCCTCCTGATCTGTGGCATATCTGGTGTGTGGACTGAAACGGGAGTAAATGCTTAATTCACAAGTACTGCTATACAACAGTGGAAATCTGAAACACTTCACTTCGAGAAAGCCACAGAGAATTTAATTGGCTTTTGCTTTACTAAAAAAATAAAAGTAAAAGCACCTTGAATAACTTAGCTAAATGCTCTGTTTTATATGAACCAGCTGATATACTAATCCCGTCCACAATATGAAGCATCCTGGTGGCCACTGACAGGCAAACACCTTCTGTGAACATTCTGTTAGAAATAATCAGTCCTTTCTTCATGTGTCCATAGTTGGACCCTTCCTTTACTATTAGATAAGTTCTCAGAAAACAAACAAACAAGAAACCTCAACAGGAATCTAGATTGTTCTCCATTCTAAGACAATTTGCTTTCATGAGATTTGAAGTTTAAACATCCTCATCTCTTGAGTCCTTGCATTTCCCCTTGTGTGACACTCACTCATCTTATTTTACGCTGGTGGGAAGCACAGAGAAAGAAGGGCCAAGAATCTCCTGGGCAAGCTTCCTGAGTGTGCAACAGGAACAATAGCAAGAAGGTATCCGGGTTGTCATTAAACCAGCTTCCTGTTGTTGAGAATGAGGCAAGCTTTGCCAAGCCTTCACTTTTGCATCCTGGTGGCTGCAAATGCATCAAGCAAGCAAGCAAACCAAATAAGGATCTCCCACAGGCTTCTAAAGCAGGAGGCAAATGATACAGAAGGTAGAGGGAACAGTATTTTCTCTAGGATCAGAGTCAGCTGAACAGTGAACCTGTTACTATTGTTGTTATTATAATTAATTATTGTCCTCATAGTTTGAACAATCATTTTTGTAAAGAAATAAAATAAATAAGAAAGAAGGAAAAAAAGCTAGCAATTTCACCAAAGACACGACCAGAGCGCCACCATGTGGATGAGCCTGTATGGCTCCAAGAGGTTTGAACAGTAAGATCCTTAGCAACTCAAGACAATCTGTAATGGTGAAAAGGGTCAGATAAATAAGGGATTGTGAACTCATACGTCTTCAAAAGCATATGCCTTATATAGTTTAACATCAACAATTAATATATTTATATAAAATGTGACAATAACTCCAGGTTTTACACTGCATATATATATATACTATATATTTGTATATACATATAAACATATATAATGTGTATATTATGCATTATGTATTCTGTATGTGTATGTACCTATATATAGCAAGTATATTGCAAATTTATATATTCATGTTTAAAGCAGAGTTATTTTATTTAATAGCCTTCGTCATTTTCTTACATTAAAGCCTAGTCTTTAATGGCTGAGCCATCTCTCCAGTCCACCTTTTGCATTTTCTAACCTATAGCCACATAGTTAGAAACAGCCTCGGTATTCAGAGAAGTACTCTGTCTGGCTTATGAAAAGTCCCCTTTATTCAACCCCCTCCCGACATCTGCTAATCTGTGAGCATTGTCCACGTGGTACAGTGGCACCTCTGGTTTGATTGTAGCTGTTGCTGTTTTGTTTGTTTGCCACTCAATTCTTCAATTATCATAATCATTTGTAATGATCTTATTTCCTCATCCTGCTCTGTTGTAGTCTTCAGTTCTGAAGACAAAGGCTTGAAGCTCTGCATGGCTTTCCTAACCCATTTCCCCCAGGGACCTTGACTACATGTGACGGACATGCAGTTTCCTAAAAGGAAATGTAGGCTGAGGAAGAAATGGGAGACAAGATTAACAGTGGTGTGCAGCATGCTGTGGTTTCAAATGGTAGCACACCTAAAGTGTTTCTGCAGGGTACAAACCTGGCATATGTGCTGTCAATTCATGTGTCTCCTTGCTGATGCACGTTGGGCCTCCTGCCACACTGTCTCATGTCCTCTGGTCCAAGGGCAGTTGGCAGACCTGGTTTCACCAGTAGCCTTTTGTCAATGTCACTGAGGTCAACTGGCATCGGTTGAAAGTTTTCTAGAGGAAACACATCTAATAGCCACCAAAACATCACAGTACTTTTGTATTTATTAAATGTCTTGTAAATTTTATTTTATGTTTAAGAATGTTTAGATATACACATGTATGTGTACCAAGTGTGTGCCTGATGCTACCAGAAGACAGAAGAGGGCACCAGATCCACTGAAACAGAAGGACAGATGCTTATGAACCACTATGTTGGTACTGGGAACCAAACCTAGGTCCTCTACAACAGTAACATGTAATGTTAACTACTGAGCCATCTCTGCAGCCTGTTGTATGTTGTCTTTAATGTCACATGTTGAATTGAGCCTCACTTCCCACTACTGGAATTTTAGGCACATACCAAAATGGGGGTGTGAATCTTCTTTCCACATTAATTAAATGAACAGGAATCAAGGCCTTAGCACTGGTACAATGTTGCCTTTGCTCAGGGTGCTAATGATGTTGTGTCCTCTTCAGGAAAGAACATGCTTATTGATAGAAGAGACCCTTGTAGGGGCTAAAGATATTTTGTAATTGTTTTCTTATGATTACAATAACCTTTGCCTCAGTTTCTCCTTTCTCTGAGGCCTTATGGCTGTTTTTCTATTCATATTAGCAGTCACTTTATCAGTAGGGTGAGACTCTTGTGATCGGTGCACAAAATTAAAGGAGGAAATGCTGTTGTCACTCTGCTCTCTCACTATCACTGCAATAAAAGTGGCATCAGGTGGCAAGGACTTCCCACATCTTTATACATTCCACCAAGGTTATCTAGGCTGAAACCCATACCTGACACCATTATTGGGCTAAGAACTTGTGACTAGATAGGTCATAGTCCCTATGAAAGAACTTACCAATATACTGCTAAGTGGGCATAATATTCAACTGTCTCTGAATGACTTGCTGTTCTACCCATAAGTCAATGCATCTACCATCCTCATCTGAGAAGCTACAGTTTGCAGTAGAGGATGTTTAATATAACAACCCATAAGTAGCCAAGGTGCAGAGAGTACAAAATGTACAATGCTCAGCCCTAAAGGTAAAAAACATACTACAAGTGATCATTGCAGTAAAGGAGGCAGAATATAAGAGCCAGAGGCAGGGAAGAACTGCAGGTACCATTGTTTTCTGTACCCAACAAGGTAGCTGCTCATAATGAAATCATATACAAAACTAGTACAAGCCCAGGCTAGACCAAATACCAGGCAGGAGAGAGGAGTTAGGAGATGGGCACATAATCTCACACCAAGCTCTGGAGCTACTGACAATTTGTAGCTACTGAGTAGGGTGGGGTGGGGGGAAGAGTGGGAGACTCTCTTCTAGTAAGTTGGTTGCTCTTCAATGGAAGATCACACATCTAAGAAGGTCTGGCATTACAATTAATCTTGAAGGTACCAAACAAACAAACATAAAAGTCCTTTTAAGAGATGTCATACTTTTCAAAATTCTACCATTATTTGAAACTTGCTTTACTATATTGGAAATTTCCTTCCCATTGTATGCTAAATGAATTTCTAAAACTCATATCACTAGACTCGGAGAGGAGGAAATCAGTTCTTTTATACATTTCCCCTATTAACTTAGTAGCACATGCTATGAAAAGGTAGGTAAAAAGTGAAATACTTTAAAGCAAAGAAATATTCTTATAAAGAATAAGACTGTAGATTTTAAATAAAAGTTAAACATAATTTGAGTTCTTTTTATGTATGACATATATATATATATATATATATATATATATATATATATATATTAAAATGTGTTTCAAAAATATTGTGGTTGTGCAAGACCAAAAGAATACAAATGAAACCCTGCACAAATGCAAGAAATGTTTGCAGACACTATCCAGCCACACATCCCCATAGTACTAGAAAACTGTTATGAGCTCTTTCTTTGATCTTCAAACCAGACTGTGACTCAAGAGCATCCCTATCATAGCAGCAACATGATGTCTACTCTCTTTCTAATTGTAAGGGCAGCAGAAAGCAATGTTGTGCAAATGTCAGAGCCAGGAGCTGATGAAGACTTCAATGAGACAAGGCTGAGGCTAGCAGAAGACTTGAGGATGGAGAAGCATGAGTCATACTTTAGGGGCAACTGTTTAGCTATGAAAAAAATGGCAGGAACTTGGGAGATGGCTCCATTGGCAAAGACCTTTGTTCACCAGCATGAGGGCCCACAGAAAAATATACCAGGCATAGTAGTAGGTGGTTTATGCTGTTTCTGTGGAGACAGAAACAAAAGAATCTCTGGGATTTGCTTGCCAGCTAGGCCTAGCCTGATTAATAAGTTCTTGGATCTCCTCCCTCCCTCCCTCCCTCCCTCCCTCCTTCCCTCCCCCTCCCTCACTCCCTTTCTCTTTCTTTTTCTCTCACTCTCTCTGCCTCTCTGTCTCTGTTTCTCTCCTATCCCTCAGCAATTTTCATTTGTCAGTATCTGTAGAGCTTGGGGGTGTGAATGTGTTTCCAGCTCCCAACTCCTCTCTCCTTGCCGGGATTTGGTCTAGCCTGGGCTTGCACTGGTTTTGGATATGCCATTGAAATCACTTTGAGTTCATTAAGAGCAGCTACCTTGTTATGTTGAGTTCATTAAGAGCAGCTACCTGGTTGTGTGCAGCCAATAAATGTACCTGCAGTTATCTACTGCCTTTGGCTCAAAAATAAAATGAGGGTGGCGTGTGAGAAACAAGAGAAAGGCTGATCTCTGGCCTCCACATATTGAATGCTATGAGAACATGCAACCATGCATACAGATGCTCCTGTGCACGGTAGCCCAGATACAAAAGGTATAAGTCAGGGAGTCAGAAATCACAGGAGTCAGAGGCACACTGGCCTTCCATTCTCACCCTCAAACATGGCTTCCAACCATGATCTTGGGCTACACATTCCACAAATGTGGCCAGGTTCCTTTAGTTCATGCAGGAGGGTCCTGCTCAGGAAATAGCATCCTTAGCTGCTGCAGATAATAAACTTTTCTCTGCTGTCTTCTCTTTGTAAAATGCTTGCTTTAGCACCGAGATGTCCACCCACTGTGTTTGCCTACAACTCTTCTATCAATTTGTATTGAAGAAAGTTTTTTAGCGCATACATTTACATTAAGGTTGCTTCCTTGGACCCAGTCTTACTGCCATCAAATTTCACCACAGGGAAACATTTTTCCTCCCTGACATTTTTTTTCTGTTGTTATCCTTGTTCTGGAGTCCAGAAGAATGCTCCATGACAGATATAGATGAGAAGTTATCAGGAGACACTCACGGAATGATGTTGGTATTATAGCTGCAAACACCCGGAATACATGATTCCTCCTGTCAAGAGGCCAGCCTCACAGAGAAATATGCTTGAGACACAGAATATCTTCCTTTCTTCCTCTGTGATATATTCACCTGCACATGAAAGACAAGAAATACTGTGGTTCGCAAGCAAAGATCTCTACATAATGGTAACTTTTTGTAGACACATGAAGCTTTATTAAACAAACTGGCAGCAATGTATGTCTTGCTGAGGGCTGAAAACATAAGCTGTTCCTGGCATTCAAGTGTCTATAACATTCTTAAAGACCAAAGGAGGAAAAAATTGTAACACTCAACGGAGTGATGGGAACATTGATGTGTTGGGAAGAAAAGGAGCCTGGAAGCACCCGTGCTTCGAGCTCTGTGAGCAACCTCAGACCCCAGCTAAATTTGCATGCTAAGATAGACTTGAAGAAAGGCCCCTTTACAAATCAGAAACCTTTTCTGCCATCCTCTTCCCATCCCTTTCTGAGAAAGAATTCAGTGCTGGTCCCATTCTGAACCCATGAAAATAAATTAAAATACTCTGGAAGAAGGGGACTTGTGAAGACATTTGGTGATGGGTTACAAAGATAGAACTAATTACTAAAATCACTTGGAGATGCCCATGCCAACAGCAATAAGGGGGAGGAGTGTGTGGGATCTAACTATAGACGATGTGATCCATAACTCAGGCCGACACTCAGGTGCTCAGCGTAGAGTGATTCCCAGGTCGCTTGGAAGGTCACTCAGCTTCAAGAACTATAGGCAATTCTGTTCTGCCCACATTTAACAAAAAAGGGGAAAAATTAAAAAGAAAAAATGAAATTTCCTGGTGTGTCAGTATTAGGCATAACTATGCCCATGATGCCATTGAGTATGTTTAAAAATGAACTATATATTTCTGTACTCTACTTAAATATTTGCACTTAGGCTAAAATCTCATTTAGAAAAGTAATTAATTCAGAAGTTACAAAGTTTTTTTTTTTTTTTTTCCTTTTGCTGAGGGCTAGGTTGAACCAAGGCTATCTCAGAGGTCCTGATGGACAGAGAAGGAACATTGCTCCATCTCCAAAACCAGAAATCTGCCTGGCAGATCCAGTAAGGGTTTGGAGTCAGAGCCTGAAGCCAGCTGTAGCTACAGAGCCTTAGAATCCAACTTTCCCACTCTAAGGAGATGTAGTTATCAGTCCAAGGCTTGTGCTCAATTTTTGATATTCTTGAAATAGCCCGTGTTCCCCTTGTGTAACATTGTTTGATTAGCCTCCAACTAACTCCATCCCATTTTACAATTGTTTTTTGATGACACTGTCCCATCACCCCCGGAAATAGTATATAAGATGCCATATAATTTCTTAGTAATTTACCTCATATAAGATATAGGTCAAGAAGACCATCTGAGCCCACTTGTTCATTCTTTTTAATCTCTGATCAATGGGTCCCTCTCCCCCTGGGATTTTGTCACTGAAAAATGACCTGTTGATCCTGGTCACTTTCTTCTTATTATATTGCATCTTGAAAGAAATAAGTATACTCGTATAAATGCAAGAATGTAGTATTCCCAAATGGGGTATTATACCTAAGGCCAAGGGCAGAACTTGAGCCTTTGAAGAATATTTCCTATTCATTCTATAGCAACATAGATGATTTTTATTATTGTTTGGAAAAAATAAAACATAGAACAAATTGTTAAATTACCCCTTTTCTTTCCTATTAGGCTCAGTTTATGTGTCATTTTCTCCTTCCCACCAAAATAAACTCTATCTCAAGTTTTATGATATAAACAGTTTACAATTTTATACTTCCAACACATATCTACAACTGTTACCAATATGTTTATATTAGTATATATTTACAAAAGTATTACAGTGTAGCATTCTGAAACTTTATTTTTTTCTTAAAATTTCAAGAGCGATCCATGTTGTTGATGTATATACTGGAATCTTTATTCTGAACCTTGTATGAATATCCTACCTTAAAAATATACCACAACACTATCGGAGTTTTCTTATTTGAACATAAATTACTAACTGCACAAAGAAACCTGCTGGACAATTGGACAACTGGCATATTTTCTTATTCTCTCTCTCTCTCTCTCTCTCTCTCTCTCTCTCTCTCTCTCTCTCTCTCTCTCAGCATGCACGCACACACACAGGAGTTTCTCCAAGTATTAGAGATACATTGCAAAACTGAAAATTTTTCAAACTTGCTAGGTGTCTAATTGTTCTCCAAATACCAAGTAATATTTAGTTAGGAGAGATTCTTCACTATACATCATCTCTGACAGGGATAGTACTAACCATTTGATTCAGCCTAGCTTAGAACTTGCAGCAATCCTCCTGCCTCATCCTCCTGATAACTGGGACTACCAGCCTTCACTTCCATACTTGCCATCTAATTAATATTTAAACATACATGCTTAGTGGTGTGCAATGCCACAAAACTTTGAGAATGTTGGCATTATCTGTAGTTTACAGTATCCATCTGATTATTTCAGCATTATTATAAGCATTTTATTAAATATTATGACATTAGTCATATTTTTATATTTATTGTACATTCAGTATTTTCTAGAACGTGTACATTCTTAGAAAAACCTTTCATTTGAGAAATGTCTAGATCTAAGACTTACTCCATTTTTATGAGCCCCTTCTCCTACTTAGCATTTATTGCCAAAATCAATGGATATGTTTAGAACAAGAATTATCATGAAAAGAGAATTCTGAAATCAATGAAAATACTAAAGAACTTCATGATGCTGCATGCAACTTACCAAGCTTCTTAAAAATGGCATTATAATATTATGTGAAATCTTGCCTGCTGAACAACAAGGTGTTCACTGCTAGCTCCATCCTTAATAACTGACTAAACAACTATAATTTCTTAGAATAGTCAACATTCTGAGCATAAGTGTGCTTATTTTGTTATAATAGTCGTGCAATTGTTGCTGGTGATAGAATAGTGGTTTTAGTTAACTACATTTGTCACAAAAGCAAATTATAGATGAAGATTGTCAATCCCGTGTTATTAGAAAATTACTGAAGGTAAGAAAAGATAGGAAGAATGGATACATGTATAAATCATTAAAGAATCAATGGTTTGTAATGATTATAATTCAACAGTTACAAATCAGATTATAAAATATTTCTTTTAAATTGTATCTAAATATAAGGACAAGAATGAGGAATGAATGGTGGTCAGAGCAGACTTTTAGAATGAAAAGGGGGAGGAAAAGAAAAATTAAACACTAGTGTGTGGAATAAGGATGAGGGCACATGGCTGTCACACCAGTACTTAAGAGGACATGTCCAACCTGGTCTCCACAGCAAGATCCTGACTAACAAAAGCTATTAAACAAAGGAAGAATAACTGAACAATTATAAGTATTTTTCATGTTAACTAACACAATCCAATGTAATTATAAAGACCAATCTAAGTTTATCTGATAACAAAAGTGAAAGGATTTAAATGACTAGCTGATGGTCACACAGCAGGAACTGATGTAGTAAAGGTCTGAACTCATGTAGTAAAGATTCAGAAATAACTGAACACAGTGAAAGCCTATCATACAATGCCAATGTAGCTTTGTAAGTGTGCCTTTGGTTTTGGCCATGTTTTTTATTTGTTCTGCTTTGTTCTTCTCTATTTTCAATTTGCCAGTTTACATACAATAACGTTATCCCGCTTACTACATCTCCCAGTGAACCATGAACTTATATCTTATTCCTGATTTACATATGCAGTAACTAAAAAACATAAATGTATTTCCCAAAACCAAGCAGTTACTAATAAACCCAGGATTTTACTCCACACTTATTTGGCTCTGAAATCTAGTATTGTTGCAGTTAAAAAGGTGTTTCATTTTGTTTGTCTAAAACAGGGACCTTACCTTTATACTCACAAATGTCTGAGACCAGCTCTGTCAAACAACAGATCGCCCAGCGAGGATTGAAAAAAAAAAAAAGAGACAGTCAAAATTGTAAGATGACTTCGGCCAGTCTTGAGGCCAAAGCGAAGTCTTCTTTATTCAGTTCTCTCTCTCTCTCTCTCTCTCTCTCTTTTTTTTTTTTTGATTTTACTTTCTGCAGTTTATTTTTTAAAACAACTTTATTTTACAAAACAAAGATAAATGTACAGATTTTAAACATTTTTTTGCTTAAAATTATACATTTTTGTCAGTACTTTTTTTTCAGATTTTAAAATATATTTTTTACTCAGTACTTGATTTTTTTTTTAAGGTTTGATAGTATGCATTGAAAACTTAATAGTTACAATGAGCGTAAAGTACATGTAAAACAAAATGTAACATGGAAATAGTCAAAGTTTTCTTGTTTTGTAAATTTTTTTTGTTTTGTTTTGTTTTCTTTATTTCTTGGACTTCATACAGTCTGTAAGTTGTTTCTGGGGCAGTGTGAGCCTCTGGGGGTTAGCATCCCACTATCAGTGACTGCATATTATGTCTGTTCTTTTGTGACTGGGTTATCTCACTCAGGATGATATTCTCTAGATGCAGCCATTTTCTTAAGAATTTGGTTAAGTCATTGTTTCTGGTGGCTGAGTAGTATTCCATTGTGTAAATATTCAGTTCTCTTTTAAACCACGTTAATTACATGCAGAAAGATAACATCAGTTCAGAGTCAGGGAACAAGCAAGTTAACAATCAAAACTCCTATAAGCGTTTTTTTTTGGAGGCCAGGTGTGAAGATCAGGGACAAGAGGTGATCGAAGAGACAAAGAGACTACCACAGCTACATCCACTGAACCTGCCCTAAGCTACAACTCTCTAAGTGCTCTGCCCTAAACTTCAAATGCAAATGTTCTCAATCTGGGCCAGTTTACTGACTATAGGACCAGAGACAGATTTCCTGCTTTGACCAGCTTCTAATTGTCCTGGTGAAGTAAAAAATTCCCGCTGCCAACTGTCCAGTGGCGCCAAAACTGTTCTCCACACAAATAAATGCATTTCTCAACTTTTATTTGAGAAGATTCTATTAGCAGTTGATGTTGATTAACCCAGTGATCTACATGACAGGCCAAAGAATTCTCAGCCAAACAGAGAACATATACACCTCACACCTCTTTCACACATGCCTCAGGGATCATCTTGGATGGCTGAGCAGAAAGAGTATAAGAGCTAGAGATGATGCCAAGGAATCATTATCATCTGGACACAGCAGGGCATCTGCACATAGAAACACACAACAGTTACAAAAGCACATAAAAGACCTGTCCAAGCCTCAGCCAGACTAAATCCCAGTGTGGAGAAAGGGTTTAGAACATAATCCCAGCCAAAGCCTTGACGATATTGGCAGCTGTTAGCTGCTGGAAGAGGGAGAGAGCGTTTTCTCTGAGCACATCGCTGTTGTCTCCAGTGGGAGTGCAGAAATATGGGCAGCACACATTGGTCTTAAAAACTTAAGACACAATGATAAATGGGTAGGAAAGAGGGTATGGGTTGAATATGATCAAAATACAAATAATTAAATTTTAAAAGGAAAGATGTTTTGTTTTGACAGAGGACTTTATTTTCCGGCAACCTGTTGGTCTTCCTTCTTATACCAGTTCTTCTCTGGGACAGGTAGTATCAGTTTGTCAATGTCTTCATTGTTTATAGCACCTCACTTTGGAATCCTTTGGACAGTGCCATAAACTTGCCTCATTTAATTACTGGACCTGGCATGCAGAGGTTTTGGCAATTTTGAGAATCTAGTGGGAAATTTGCCCAGTGTCTCTTACATTCTGAGTCTCACTGAGCTTGTCAATGCCATAATTACCTTGTTAAGAGCTGAATAACTGGACTTACTCATGTCTAATGCGCTTTCTGATGTGAACAATGGACCTCTTTCCATGGTCCCTTTATTTCTGCCTTCCTACGTTTTTTGTTTGTATAATTCACTCTATGAGTATCTCAAGAATTATTACTGTTACATTGCTTAAATAGTGCGTTCTTACAATTGTTTGATTTTAAATTCAAAGCACTTTAAACACATGCAATTAGTTTAAAACTTAAAAAGCCTTTTTAGCAGATTTATCCAAGAGAAAAATTGTATGCAGACAAGAGAGTTTAGCCAGAATTCTAATCTTATTTCTTATCTCTAGCCGTGAATATAATTTAAAGATTGCAGGAAGAGAGGTGGAGAAATGGCTCAACAGTTTAAGCTCAATTGCTATATTTGTAGAGAATTTGGAGCAGTTTCTAGCACCAACCTGGTGGTTTGCAGCCACTGGTCATTTTAGGCTCAGGGAATCTGAATTCCTAGTGTAGTGTTTTTAGGCACCAATGTGTATACATTCATGCCAGTACATGGTGCACATATATTCTAGCCAGCAATCCCTCATACACACAAAATTATTTAGATGTGTTTAAAGCTACATTGTTCCAACTTTTAATTCTAATGAGCTACCTCAAGAATTGTTAGAAATGCATGAATGTCCATTTTTCACAAGCATACACATTTATATGACAAAACAGTAAAAGAATAATCTAAAATCTCGAAAAGTTCATCTTTTTATAAATTTTTATATAGACTTTGAGAAATGTTTTTCTCATTTTGCTGAAAGATCACCAAATAATCCTTTTGTTTTTATAAAGATGAATCTAATGTTACATTGTTTTATTTTGGAAGACCTTATAGGTATTACAATATAAATAAAATTGTTTTGTTCCGAGCAATAAATAAATAAACAAATGCTTTGGAAGCCTGTGTGCATTAGGCACAACACAGACTTTAATCCTGTGTTTTCATCTTCTGTGTGTACTTTTAGTGATTTCTATATAATTGTGAGTGCTTTGAGATTTTTAAGGGAAGCTTCCTTGTTAGCTTATATAAATTCAATGCAATCAGATTTTAGTATGACATTATCGTGTGTATAATTTATATATCTATAGTTTATATATATATATATATATATATATATATATATATATATATATATATATTTATATTTAACTTGTATTAGTTATATCCTCCTGAGACCCGAGTTGTCTGCCCCTCTGGCTGACTTCCTGTGCACTCCACTGGCATCTTTCCACTTTCAGTCTTTTTGTTTTTTTAGGACTCTACACTGGGGATACACCCCATATGCAGCCATCAAACCCAAGCACTGTTGCTGATGCAATACGTGCTCACTGGCAGGAACCTGGTATGGATGCCTCCTCAGAGGCTCTGCCAGAGTCACACAGATACAGCTGAGGATGCTTGCAACTAATCATTAGGCTAAACATGGGATCCCAATGAAGAAGCTAGAGAAAGGACTAAAGGAGCTGAAAGGGTTTGCAACACCATGGGATGAACAAGAGTATCAACCAATCAAACCTTCCACAGCTCCCAGGGACTAAAACATCAACCAATGAGTATGTGTGTAGAGACCCATGGCTCCAGGTGCATATGCAGCAGAGGATAGCATTGTCTGGCATCAACGGGAGAAGAGGCCTTTGGTTCAGTGAAGGTTTTCCCAGTGTAGGTGAATGCCAAGGCGCTGAGGTGGGAGAGGGTGATTGGAAGAGAAAGCACCTTCATGGAATCAAGGGGAAAGAGAGAAAGAGTGGGAGTGGGGGGAAAGTGGATAACATTTGAAAAGTAAATACGGAGAACATCCAAGAAAAAATTAAATATTTTTTAAAAAGATTCTACACAACAAACATCAATTGATATTTGTGTTCTAAGACTGGCTGATTTTGTTTAATATGGAGATTTATGGTTCCACCCATTTTTTACAAAGAACATGACTTTGTGCTTTGTAATGGCCAGATGACTCTCTTTTGTGTGTATTACCACATTTTTATTATGTAGCCCTTCAGCTACAGACACCTAAGGCAATCCTGTGATTTAGCCATTGTTACTGAACAAAACTGCAAAAGAAACATGTTTTCCTGAATCTTTACTGTTTACTACCTGAATTCCTTTGGCTATAAACTCAGACAGGACTGGTATCACCAGATCATAAGGTAGTTATATCATAATTTATATTATTGTAATTTTATTACTTCTTTTATTTTTTGAGGTTATGATGTAATTACACCATCTCCTTCTTTCATGTCCTCCATTAGAACCTTTCTACGTATATCTGCTGTTCTCTTTCCACTTCATGGCCTCCCTTTTCACTCGCTCATTTATTAATTCCATTCATTATTGTTATAAGCATATAGTTTTCAGTTTTTAATACATTTCAAAATTGCTTTTATTTATTTGGTGTGTGCATGCGTGTGAGTGTGTGTGCATGTGTGTGTGTGTGTATGAGAGAGAGAGAGAGAGAGAGAGAGAGAGAGAGAGAGAGAGAGAGAGGGAGGGAGAGAAGAGAGAAAGACAGAGAGAAAGACAGAGACAGAAAGACAGAGACAGAGACAGAGACAGAGAGAGATCATGCGTTTGAGTACACAGGCTAGAGAAGGACATTGCTTATCTGAAGATGAAGTGTAGATGGTAATGAGCTACCTGACATGGATACTTAGAACTGCATTCCTAACCACCAAGCTATTTCTCCAGTCCTCGTTTTGGTGTTCCTTTTTTATTTTCTGTATTGATTTTCCTCAGTGTGTATGAATTTAAAGTCCTGTCAATAGAGGAAGGAGTCCCTTTGTCTTGTGTCACTGCTCACTTCTCGTTCTCTTGGTAACAGCCATTTTGCTCAGTGTGGGACAGACTGCCAATGTCATTTTTAGTTTGTCTACAAACTAAGATAATTTGTATTGTGCTGTAAAGTGCCAGTCACATCAAATTTACAATTGCTTTCTTTCTCAGAGGTATAAAAAAGCAATCCCACAACTCATATGGAAGAGCAGAAGTCCCCCAAAACCACCATAAAACCTTAAGGAGAAAAAAGCATAATGAAGAAATAAATGCTAGGGGCGCCCTATGCCTTAACCAAAGTCATGACAGATCCATTGTACGAAGACACCCCAGTACCCCAGTACTTTCACCAGTAGTACTGACAAAGGAGATAGTATAGAGAACCCATAAATAAGACCATAACCTATATCCACCTGATAATTTCAAACGATGAAAAATATATGTGCTGGTAAAAAAGACTTTCTTTTTAAAGAGTGGCGCAGAGATGCCCGCTGTTGAGAGTCAGAGACTGGGGGATTCCAGTTCAAGCTGGCCCGAACAATGTAAGAAAACCTTGTCTCAGAAAGCAACAACAATAATTGAGCCGAGCCTGCTCCTAGAGGACTTGCTGGTGTCACTGCTGTGTCTCATGTGCATCGGTAGGTGACAGAGAGGAGAGAGGTTAAGTCTATGCTCAGAATTCTGACCTGTGAACTTCTGAATGATTATTAGTCTAAAATTCCCTGAAAAAAAAGTGGGCCTGGGACCACCACAGGTCCAACACCACTCAGGTCCATGAGGGCTCCCAGGGCAGAGAGCAAGCTGGAGACTAGAAGAGGTAGTCAGGTAGGAGTGAGCCATAGACAGATGACCCTGGACCCTCTGGTGAGCCTGGGCAAGGAGAGAGCCTGAGACAACTACTAGATGGGTGCTGCCCAGACCTGGGCAGAGGAAAGCAGACCATACCCAAGGTGACCTCTGCCCAAGCAGGGAATAACACTACAGAGACCACTCCTGAGATGACCCCAGACACTCAGAGAACCCGTGTGCCAATAAGAGAAGCAAGTAAGTGGTGAAGAAATGGAAGAGAAAGGAAAACAAAAGGATGTGTGCATAATGAAGAAAGGCAGAACTGGAAACTCATTGGTAATGATAATCAACCTGGTGTGAGTAGCCCATGATTTCCACCCAGGACCATGGTGGAGTCCTGACCTCTGCTGCCACTGGGGGCCATTTCTGGGTTGGTGGCCCTGCAGCAGCAGGGGTCTGTTACCACTGAAGGCTAGGAATGGTTCCTGGCCTGAGCTGCCACCTGGGGACATGCTGATGTCTGAGGGATGTGCAGAATTGACCCCATCCCTCACCTAGGCATTGTGACAGAGAGTTGACTCTGGATTCAAGAGAGCAGATCTGACCCCACGCCTAGCTGGCTGCAGTAATTGCGAGACTGAGCCCCACACATTGTGAGCATTGCAGGTGAGCCTGCCCCCAGGACAGAGCGCAGGGGAATTAGCCTTGTCATGCACCTCCCATGTAGTGGTGTGGAGAGATTCTCTTCTCGCCTTGAGCTTCTCCCCTTGAGCAGATAGATGGAAGACAGGATCCTGGGATCACGGGGCAGAAGAGCTGTCACTGCCTCTCACTAGCTGCAGCACATAGGCGACCAAGCCCTGCATCTTGCCCAGCTGATGTTGTTTACCCAGCCCCTAGAACTTGAGCATGGGACAAATGGCCATTTGTCTGCCCTGTGGTGACACAGGAGAGGGTGAGATGCTACCAGCAGCAGACAGGCCAAAGAGAGAGCAGGAGTGCTGACCCTGTGCCTCATCTGGGTAGCACAGTAGACCTGACCCTGATGGTGGGAGGGGCTTGGGTGAGACAGTGCCAAGGGCATGTAAACAGGAGAGCTGGCCCTGTCTATTGCCTGCAAGGCAGTGGCACAGCTGAGAGAAGGGTGCGCTCTTTCTCTCCCTTGTCCCTTGCCACCTATAGCAGGCAGGAGAGCTGAGCAGCTCAGATATCCACCAGCCCCAAATACAGGGGTGTGAATTGACTCACCTGAAAACCTACCCTGTCAATGAACAGCTGAGTGCAAGAAGGGACTTGTCCTACAGATCCAAAACAGGACCCATGAAGCAGGCCAACAGCAGGACATCTGAGAGGAGTCCCAGCGAGGTTTCAGTGTTGATAGTGTAGCAGAAGCCTAGCACAACAACGTGACGTTGCAATGAACATTTGCAAGCAAAGATAAGTGGACAGAAGATACGGTGGGACATAGTGTGACACACTATGATTCCATGAGATTTTATTTTGTCTCTCTTTGGGGAGAGGTTGCAAGGGTAGAGGGCATGTATTGGTGTGTGTAGGGAATTAGGGTAGATGATGTGAAATTCACAAAGAGCCCATAAACAGTTTCAGAAACAATGATGCTGAGGAAAACTGGAATCCAAGTACAGAAAATGAACCTAGATTTCTCCAACTCAGCCTGCACAAAAATCAACTCCAACCAAATCAAAGAACTTAATATTAAGTCCTACAGCATAGAGAGTAACTGTTGAGTCCAATCTGTGACATTGTGACATGAACTTGTCATCTACAAAGTTTGCGCTTGGTAATCTCCTGATTAAGTAACAAAAACGACATGCACAGAAATCTCATAATATTTTAAGTAACCTTATAAATTTTATGGGGTGCACATGATATACAAGTATATGAGGAAGAAATTGGGGAAAACTTTAAGAATATTATCACATTTAATAATTTTCTAAGTAGGAATTTGATGTTTAAGAAATAATAGAAAGTAACAAAACCTGAGGATTGCAAGAAGCTGAAAGTTTCTGCCAAGAAAAAAACAAAAAACAAAAAAACAAAACAGTTGTTTAGGAGACAGGATGGCAGAAAATCTTTTTTATATGTTCATTTTACAGGGGACTACAGGAGATTAATAATCAGAATATGTAAAGAATATGTAATTTTCAATGACAAAAGAATATACCATCTATAAATAAATGGGAGGATGAGTTACATTTTGTCATTTTATTCCATTTGCTTCACAAAATCGTGAGTATGAATGAGCACAGGAAGTCTGCGAGAACCTGAGAGCATATCTCCAAGTTTATACTAGAGGATCTATGGAGTGTGCGTGAGGATGGCTGGGCATAAGTGAGACAACGTTGGCTTTACAATTCCCATGGAACTGTGAGGAAGATCCGGAGATTAGGTTAGACCAGGAAGCTTAACTGGGCTGGTCCAAGGTCCCTAGCACAAACCTAGCAGTGGACTCATAACAGAGGACTGCCTGGTCTGGCCTCAGTAGGAAATGATGAACCTAATCCCCCAGAGACTTGAGGTCCCAGGGAGCATGAGAATGCAGGGATTGAGGGGTGCACTCTATCTGAGAGACATAGGGGGTGGGGAAGTGAGATGGAAAAATTTTGACTGTGGGTTAGATTTACTCTGATAAGAGTTTTTTTTTTTTTTTTTTTTTTTTTTTTTACTGTCTTGCTTACTTTCCTCTCTTCCTTCTTCCTTCTTTCTTCTTCTTCTTCTTCTTCTTCTTCTTCTTCTTCTTCTTCTTCTTCTTCTTCTTCTTCTTCTTCTTCTTCTTCTTCTTCTCCTCCTCCTCCTCCTCCTCCTCCTCCTCCTCCTCCTCCTCCTCCTCCTCCTCCTCCTCCTTCTTCTTCTTTTAGTATGGGTCTTTAGTTAGGATCTTATAACTAGACGCATGAGTTGTATAGTTTATTCTAAAGAGGATAGATTGATTTAATAACCTGTACAACTTGTCTTTTTGTTTGGTATATCTTCCCCCAACGAGCCCAGACAAAACAGTCCTCTGCTATATATATATGCTGGGGGCCTGTGCCCAGCCCCCATATGCTGTCATGTTAGTGGCTCAGCCTTTGGGAGCTCCCAGGGCGTCTGGTTAATTGAAACTGCTGGTCTTCCTGTGTGGTTGCCAACCACTTCAGTCCTTTCCCAAATTCCTCCATAAGGGTCTCTAGCTTCAGTCCAATGGTTGGATTTAAGTATTTGCCTTTGTCTCAGTCAGCTGCTGAAAGGGCCTCTCAGAGAACAGCCATACCAGGCTCCTGTCCATAAGCACATTATAGCATCAGTAATAGTGTCAGGCATTGGTGAGCCCCCACCCTATGAGATGAATCCCAGTTAGTCTGGTCACTGAACAGCCTTTTATTCAGTCTCTTCTCCATTTTTCCCCTGTAGTTCTTTTAGACAGGAACAATTTTGGGTCAGAAATATTGACTGTGGGTTTGTAACCTGTCCCTTCACTAGGGCCCGGTCTATTGAATGGAGTTGGATTCTTTGAGTTCCCTTTCCCACTGTTGGGCACTTTTGGCTAAAGTCACCTCCACTGAGTCCTGGGAGTTTCTCATATCCTAGGTCTCGGGGACTTTCTAGAGGGTTCCCCACCTCTCAAACCCAGAGTTTGTACATTTCTGTTCATTCTTCTGATTCTCTGGGTTTCTCTACTGTTTCCCCATACCTGATTCTATTCCCTTCTCTTCCTTCCCCTTCTCCTCCCTTCAAGGTCCCTCCCTCCCTCTGCTTTCATGATAAATATGTTTTTCCTTCTAAGGGGGATTGCAACATCCTCACTTGGGACTTCCCTCTTACTAAACTTATTAAGGTCTGTAGGTTGCATCCTGGGTATTCTGTACTTTTTGGCTAATATTTACTCATCAATAAATACATACCATACATGTCTTCTTAGGACTATGTTACCCTAATCGGGATAATATTTTCTAGTTTTATCACTTTACCTGCCAATTTCATGATGTGCTCATTTTAAATATCTGAATAGTATTCCACTGTGTAAATGAACCATATTTTCTGTATCCATTCTTCATTTGAGAACATCTGGGTTATTTCCAGCTTTTGGCTATTACAATTAAGGTTGCTATGAACATAGTGGATCATGTATCCTTGTGGTATGGTGAGGCATCTTTGGGGTATAGGCCCAGGAGTGATATAGCTGGTTCTTCAAATAATTTGGAATTATTTTCAAGTTTCTGAAGAACCACCAGACTGATTTCCAGGGTGGTTGCACCAGTTTTCAATCCTACCATCAATGAAGGAGTGTTCATCTTTCTCCACATCCTCGCCAGCATGAGGTGTTACTTGAGTTTTTGATCTTAGCCATTGGGATTGGTGTAAAACAAAATTTTAGGGTACTTTTTATTTGCACTTAACTGATGAATAAAATTTTTGAACATTTATTTGTTTCATGGCCATTCAAGATTCCACTGGTGAGAATTCTTCAGCTCTGTATCCCATTTTTAATTGGGTTATTTGTTTTCTGGGATGCTAACTTTCTTATCTACTAGATTCAGTGTATCTAGTTTTATATTGCGGTCTTGATCCACATGGTTTTGAGTTCTGTGCAAGGTGATATGTATAAATCTACTTTTATTCTTCTATATGCAGTCTGTGAGTTAGAGGAGCACCATCTATTAAAGATGCTTTCTTTTTTTCAACTGTATGTTTTTGGGTTCTTTTTGAAAGAACAAGTATCCATAGGTGTGTGGGTCTATTTCTGGGTCTTCAATTGTTTTACATTGATTGACCGGTCTATCTCTGTACCAAATTAGTGTTGTACACTATTTATAACTATTGCTTTGTAATACAGCTTGAGGTCAGAGATGGTGATTCCTCCAGTAGATCTTTAATTATTCAGAATTATTTAGGAAATCCTGGGTTTTTTGTTTTTCCGTATAAAGTTGAGAATGGCTCTTTCCAAGTCTGTGTAGAATTGTGTTGGAATTTTAAAAGGGGATTTCATTGAATCTTTAGATTGCTTTTGATAAGGTGGTCATTTTCACTATGTTAATCCTACCAATTCACGAGCATGGAAGATCACTTCACCTTCTGAGGTATTCTTTGATTTCTTTCTTCATAAATCTGAAATTCTTGACACCCAGATCTTTTATTTGCTTAGTAACAGTTACACCAAGATAGTTTATATAATTTGTAACCGTTGTTAAGGGTGTAGTCTCACTAATTTATTTCACAGCTTTTTTATCCTTTGTATAAAGGAAAGCTACTGATTTGTTTGAGTTAATTTTATATTCTGCCACTTTTCTGAAGTTGTTTATTAGGTGCAGTTCTCAGGTTGCTTATATATGCTATCATCTGTAAACAGTGATACTTTGACATCTTCATATTGTATTCCCTTGATCTCCTTTTGTTGTCTAATTGCTAATAGATAGAACCTTAAGTACTATATAATGAATAGATCTATACAAAAAAAATCAACAAAACTAGGAGCTGGTTCTTTGAAAAATCAACAAGCTAGATAAACCCATAGCTATACTAACCAGAGGACACACAGAGAGTATCCAAATTAACAAAATCGAAAGTGAAAAGGGAAATATAACAACCAAAACTAAGGAAATTAAAAAATCCATCAGATCTACTACAAAAGCCTATACTCAACAAAACTGGAAAATCTGGAGGAAATGGATAATTTTTTAGACAAATACCAGGTACCAAAGTTAAATCAAGATCAGATAAACCATCTAAACTATCCCATGACTTCTAAAGAAATAGGAGGAGTCATTAAAAGTCTCCCAACCAAAAACATTCATAGGACCCTATGGTTTTAGTGGAGAATTCTATCAGACCTACAAAGAAAACCTGATATGAACAATTAGGTTTTATCCCAGGGATGCAGGAATGTGACAATGTATGAAAATTTATCAATGTAATTCAATATATAAACAAACTCAAAGGAAGAAAAAACACACAATCATTTCATTAGGTGCTGAAAAAGCGTTTGACACAACACAACACCCCTTCATGCTAAAAGTATTGGAGAGAATAAGAATTCAAGGTCCACACCTAAACATGGTAAAAGCAATATACAGCAAACAAGTAGCAAATATCAAACTAAATAGAGAGAAACTTGAAACATTCCCACTAAAATCAGGGACTAGACAAGGCAGGCTACTTTGCCCCTATCTAGTCAATATGGTATGTGAAATTTTAGCCAGAGCAATTAGGCAAGAAAAGGAGATAAAAGGGATAAAAATTCAAAAGGAAGAAGTCAAAATATCACTATTTGATTATGATATGATAGTATACTTAAGTGTCCCCAAATATTTCGCCAGAGAACTCCTAAACCTGATAAACAACTTTAGCAAAGTAGCTGGATATAAAATTAAATCAAACAAATCAGTAGTCTTTCTCAACTCAAAAGATAAACAGGGAGGAAAAGAAGTTAGGGAAAAGACATCCTTCAGAATAGTCACAAATAATATTTGTGTGACTCTAACCAAGCTAGTGAAAAGTCTGTATGACAAGATATTAAAGTCTCTCACAAAAAAAAAAATCTAAGAACTCAGAACATGAAAATATCTCCCATACTCACAGACTGACAGGATTAATATAGTAAAAATGACCATCTCTCTGAAAGCAATCTACAGATTCAATGCAATTCCAATCAAAATTCCAATTCAATTCTTCATGGAGTTAGAAAGAACATTTTTCAAATTCATTTGGAATAATTAAAAAACTGAGGATAGCAAAAACTATTCTCAACAATAAAAGAACCTCTTGGGAAATCACCATCCATGACTTCAAGCTCTACTATAGAACAATAGTGATAAAAAGTGTATGGTATTGGTACAGAGACAGACAGGTAGATCAATGCAATAGAATTAAAATCCAGAAATGAACCTACACTCCTATGGTCACTTAGAAGTCAAAACCACTAAATGGGAAAAAATGACAGCATTTTCAACAAATAGTGCTGGTTCAACTGCCAGTCAGTATGTAGAAGAATGATTATCTCATTGTACAAAGCTCAAGGCCAAGTACTTCCACATAAAATAGATATACCCTGAATCTAACAGAAGAGAAAGTGGGGAAGAACCTCAAACATATACTTACAGAGAAAAATTTCCTCAATAGCACACCAATGGCTTATGCTCTAAGATCAACTACTGAAAAACGGTACCTATACCCAAAAGATGCTCCAACATATAACAAGGACACATTCTCCACCATGTTCATAGCAGCCTTATTTATAAAAGCCAATAGCTGGAAAGAAACCAGGTGTCCCCCAACAGAGGAATGGATACAGAGAATTTGGTTCATTTACACAATGGAGTACTACTACTCAGCTATTAAAAAAGGTCCTAAGAACTGGTAGAAGAGTAAGAGCAACCACTACTCCCATTGTCAGAAGTAATACTAAGCAAAACAACCACACTATGTACGTAGAGGACCTATATTAGGTTCATACAGGGTCATGATTGCTGCTTCATTCTCTGAGTTCCTGTGAACCCTGTTATTTTTCTGTAGGCTGTGTTCTTGTCCTGTTTTTGATTCCTCTGACTCCGACAATACTTTATCCCTTTTACTGTGCAGTTCCCTGGGCTCTGCCTAATATTTGGCTATGGGTCTCTGTGCCTGCTCCCATCAGCTGTTGGGGGAACCCTCTCTGATAATGATTGGGCTGGATACTAGTCTATGAGTATAGCAGAATATTATTAGGAATCATTTCACTGTCTTTTTAATTTAAGCCAGTCATGTTTCATTCTGTCCCAGGTCTCTTGGATTTCTCTTACAATTTCTGAGCCATTATTATCCCAGCACACAAGGAAAAGACCTTCTAACCAATTTTATAAAATTGATAGGGGTCCATAAAAAAGTAAGTAGAACTCTTAAAGAAATTGAGGGGGAAAAATAATTAAAATTAGGAGGAAATAAATAAACCCCTTAAAGGAAGCCTGGAAATAGAAATAGAAGAATTAAAGAAATTACAAACTGAGAACATGAGTAAATGAAAAATCTAGGTATATGATCAGGAAATAGATTTCACCAACAAATATAAGAGATGAAAGAAAGAAGCTTGGGAATTGATGATATGATTGAAAAATAGATACACCAGTCAAAGAAAGTACTAAACCTAAAAAGCTCCTAACACAAGCTTCCAGGAAATCAGGGACTATGAAAAGGGCAAACCTAAAAATAATATGAATAGAATAAGGAGAAAGATTCCCAGCTCAAAGGCCCAGAAGATCTTTTCAACCCAATCATAGAAGAAATATTTCCTAACCTGAAAATGAAAATGTTTACAAAGTTTCAAGAAGCATACAGAGTACCAAATAGATTGTGCCAGAAAAGAAAGTCCACTCACTACATAATAATCAAAACACTTAACATATAGAACAAAGAAATTATATTAAATGCTGTGAGGGAAAAAGGTCAAGTAACATATAAAAGCAGACCTATCCGAATTACATGTCGTTTCAACAAAGAGCCTAAAAGCCAAAAGGGCCTGGGCAGATGTCCTGCAGTTTCTAAAAAACCACAGATAGCAACTCAGACGACTGTACTCAGCAATACTGTCAGTAACCATAGATGGAGAAGCAAGATATCCTATGATAAACTAAACTTTTAACAGTATCTATCCATGAAATATCACCCTATGAAAGGTACTAGGAGAAAAACTTTAACCCAAGGAGGCTAACAATGTACATGAAAACATAGGTAATAAATAATCTCCCACCAGCAAAACCAAATGAAGGGAAGTGCTCTTTCAAGTTCTTCACACTTGTATAACAAATTTTCTCTGAACACCTGAAGCACAGATAAGATGACCATCCGAGGGCCTGCCTCCCTTCATCTATGGACTTTGCATTTATACTTGCTTACTTTCTTTTGTAAGTAAGCATGCATTGTAGTGTATCTTAGAAAATAAGTGTAATAAGCTATTCATAACTTAAGAATTCAGTCAATGGAAGCTCTAACATCTCATTCATGGGAAAAAAAAAACAAAAAGCTTGTACTTCTTTATAGCTTAAAACTATGTTATCCAAGCTAACAAACATTATGAATTTTCTGATAGCTGAATTTGATTCAAGAGTTCCAACTTGCTTTCATTATATCAATGTATTTTTGGCAATAAAAATATTTTTTAAAATTAACGCTGTGGATTAAATGTTAGGGTTTTGCACACGTTTGTTATGTGCTCTAATAGTCTGCTACACCTCTAGCCATTTTTTTTTTTTTTTGCTTTGATTTAGTACATCTTCCCATCTGTCTGTCTGTCTATCTATAAATTGGTATGCTATGGCATACATGTGGAAGTCATGGAACTAACTCCAAGAATTGGTTGCCTTTTTCTACCATGTCTCAAAGATTAGACTTAACATGTCAGACATTGCCAAATGTGATTTTATAAGATAGGCCATCTGGAATGCCCTTATGTTTTTTTGTTTGCTTGTTTTGTGTTTTCATTGGGATTTTTTCTGTGCAGTTCATTGTAGCTATCAATGCTCAGGTTTCTTTCTTCTATGTCTAATTGCAGACATGACAAGTAATGTATAACTTCCTAGAGAGATAGAGAGAGAAAAATACTGACCACTCCAGATAGAACATTGAAAGCAGACAAAAGAAAGCCGATTTTACTTGTTGAATCGACGAGTTGGGATTCGTGATAGAAGGTTGTAGGTCAACTCGATAAGTCATCTGAGAGAAGGTAACCACAGTTAAGAAAACGCATCAATAATGTTGGGCCATAGGCAAGCTTGTAGGTCATTTTCTTAATTAGAGACTGACCAGGGAAACAGTCCATTGTGGGTGGTGTCGCCTTGTTAATGTTGCTTTCATTTCCTCTAATGAAGGGATGAAATGAGAGCCATAGCCAAGTGGTATGAATGCAAGGCTTGAGCTGAGCCACAACATTTGTTTCTCTGTTCTAACTATCCCTCGGCCTAGGCCTAGAAGCTTCTAGCCTCCATACAATCTTCCAAGCTGACTGATTCAATCTGGTTTCTCTCCCAGCCTCTTCTGACTAAATTATTCTGCTTAGCCTCATACCAACTTTGGCAAAATGTTCTAATCTTCTGGCTCCTTCTCAGTCTCTTGCTCATTCTGTTTTCCCTTGTACCTAACTGGCTCTCTCTGCAACCTGTCTCTGTAAAACTCATGGTAAAACTGCCACACACATGTAACACCTCTCTGTCTCTTTGTCTCTCACTTTCTCTCTCTCTCTGTCTCTCTCCCTGCTCTTAAATAGCCCCATTGTTCTTTTCTTGTGTGAGTTGGGCATATCCTGTTGCTTATCCTTCCAAATATTTCTCTAATTTGTCACTTTGTCTGCAACTGAATTAGTGAGCACTTATCATCAGACTGAACAACATAGAAAATCCCCATCATGGCTGCTTCCTTCTACAAACTAACAATACCTCCACTGTGAAGGATTAAAGATAATACAGACTAAGATGTGTCTGTATTTCAGACCAAACACACTGTAATATAGGACATGTCTTCATTCTGGCAGGATTTTATAGACTGAGAAAGTCTTTGAATGTGATTCCTTGCCAGAGCAGCCATATTACTGGATTAAAATTCTTCTACATCACCCCTGATGAGGAGTGTCTATAAGAAAATATGCTGAGTAAGGCATGAAGAGCAAGCCCATCAAAAGCACCCATCCATGGCCTCAGAATCAGCTGGACTTGAATTTCATGTCTTCTTGTGTTTTTGCTCTAATTTCTTTGATGAAGAACAATTAGATGAAGTGTAAACCCAATAAAACCTTTCCTCTCCCAGTTGTTCTGATAATGGTGTTTATCACAGCAATAGAAAACCCAAATAGGACAGGATTATTTATGGAGAGTGGGTGGCTCCAGGTTAGCTTTGACATGAAAAGCCCAACCCCAGTGTGAATGGAGGGCAGACAACTCAGGGCACCAAGCACTTTAGTGGTGTGGTGGACAATCTGGAATTCAAGGTGATCCTATGTTACATATATAATTTGAAGACATTCTCTGGTAATAAAACCCATTAAAAACTAACACCAAAACCCCCAAACTAAACAGAGCATAAAATGAAGTAAACAAACCAAACCAGAAAATGGAGGTTCATGAATCTTCTCTTTCTTTTTTAGATTTATTAAATTATTTACTATATAAAATGTTATTATAGCTCACAAAATTTGTTACATAATAATATATGATGAATACACGATTTTTTCTTTTTCTAAGAAAGATTGGGGTTTCCACATTTTGGCCTTTCTTCTTTTTAAGCTTTATAAGCTCTCTGAGTTGTTTCTTGGGTATTCAGAGGTTTATAGGGCAAGTATCCAATTACCAGTGAGTGCATACCATGTGTGTTCTTTTATAACTGGGTTACCTCACTCAGGATGATATTCTCTAGTTCCATCCCCTTGCCTAAGAATTTCGTAAAATCATTGTTTCTAATAGCTGAGTAGTACTCCATTGTGTAAATGTACCACACTTTCTGTATCCATTGTTGAAGGATATCTGGGTTCTTTCCAGCTTCTGTCTATTATAAATAAGACAGCTATGAACATGGTGGAGCATGTGTCGTTATTATATATTGGAACATCTTTGGGTATATGCCCAGAAGCAGAATAGGTAGGTCTACAGGTAGTATAATTTCCAATTTTCTCAGAAACTACCAGAATAATTTCCAGAGTGGTTGTACCAGCTTACAACCCCACCAATAGTGGAGGAGTGTTCCTCTTTCTCTGCATCCTCACCAGCATCTGCTGTCATCTAAGTTTTTGATCTTACCCATTCTGACTGGTGTAAGGTAGAATCTCAGGGTTGATTGATATGCATTTCCCTGATGATTAGAGATGTCCAGCATTTCCTTAGGTGCTTCTCAGCCATTCTAAATTGAGAATTCTTTGTTTAGCTATGTACCCCATTTTTGATAGGATTGTTTGATTTGCTGGACTCTAATTTCTTGAGGTCTTTGTATATACTGGATATTAGACCTCTATCAGATGTGGGATTGGTAAAGGTCCTTTCTCAAGCTGATGGTTGCGGTTGTGTTTTCTTGACAGTGTCCTTAGCCTTACAGAAACTTTGCAATTTCATGAAGTACAATTTCTTGATTCTTGATCTCAGAGCATAGGTGTTCTGTTCAGGGAATTTTCTCCCGTGCCTATGTGTTTGAAGCTTTTCCCCACTTTCTCTTCTAATAGTTTCAGTGTGCCTGGTTTTATGTGGAGATCTTTGATCCACTTGCACTTCAGCTTTGTACAAGGAGATAAAAAAGGATCGATTTGCATTCTTGTATATGCTGACTGCCAGTTGAACCAACATCATTTGTTGAAGACACTGTTGTTTTCCATTGAATGTTTTCAACTTTTTTCTCAAAGTTCAAGTGACCATATGTATGAGGGTTCGTTTCCGGGTTTTTAATTCTCTTCCATTGATCTACCTGCCTATCAACCAGTACCATGTGGTTTTGAACACAATTGCCTTGTAATATAGCCTAAGTTCAGAGATGGTGATTCCGGCAGAAGTTTTCTTCTTGTTAAGAATAGATTTTACGTCCGGCTCTCCAGGCACGAGGATCCCGGGAGCCAAGCTAGCCTGGAAAATGAGGCCTTTGACTGAAGAAGAGACCTGGGTCATGTTTGAGAAGATTGCGAAATACATTGGAGAGAATCTACAACTCCTGGTGGACAGACCAGACGGCACCTACTGCTTCTGGCTGCACAACGACCGAGTGTACTATGTGAGTGAGATGATCTTGAAGCTGGCCGCCAACATCTCTGGAGATAAGCTAATGTCCTTGGGGACGTGTTTTGGAAAGTTTTCTAAGACCCACAAGTTCCGGTTGCACGTTACAGCTCTGGATTACCTTGCACCCTATGCCAACTATAAAGTGTGGATACAGCCTGGAGCAGAGCAGTCCTTCTTGTATGGAAACCATGTGTTGAAATTTGGTCTGGGTCGAATTACTGAAAACACATCTCAGTACCAGGGAGTAGTGGTTTATTCTATGGCAGACATTCCTTTGGATTTTGGGGTAGCAGCAAAGTCTACCCAAGACTGCAGGAAAGTGGACCCCATGCCAATTGTGGTGTTCCATCAAGCAGACATTGGGGAGTACGTACACCACGAAGAGACGTTAACTTAGGATGGTCATCCCAAGAACATTTTGCTGTGTGAGAAGACTTAGCTTTGTTTCCTGTGTGCAGGCCATCATGTTAAATCTGGAGGACACCGAGATAAGCAGCTTGGATCTTATCAACAGAAATGACTCAGAAGTAGGGTTTCTGGCTGTGTAGAGTCAAAAGCAGGTGGATCACAAGTATAAGGCCAGCTCAGTCTACTTGGCAAGTTCAAGGCTAGCCTGGGCTACCTAGTGAGACTTGTCTCAAAAATCTAAAATAGACAAACCAGAACCTGTTGAGTATTTCTGTTTTGTATCTGCATCGTCCTTGTTTGAATCAAAAGACTTATTCTGAGTGATGGTTTCTAAGTTACTTCACTGAGGACAGGAGTAATCTTACTGTTATCTATGATAACACTGTTTCCCAGGCTTATAATAGCACAGTGGGCTTTCTATTATTTATTAATATTAAAGATAGCAACCACTATATAAGGATAGTAGGCCATGCCTCTGGGTTTACATATGGAATTTAATAAATTTAATGGTTTTATTTTAAAAAAGAATAGATTTTACTTTTCTAGGTTGTTTTGTTATTCCAGATGAATTTGCCAATTGCTCTTTTCAACTCAATGAAGAACTGAGTTGGAATTTTGATGGGGATTGCATTAAATCTTTAGATTGCTTTTAATAAAAAGTCCATTTTTATAATGTTGATCCCTCAATCCATGAGCATAGGAGATATTTTCATCTTCTCAGATCTTCTTCAATTTCCTTCTTCAGAGATTTGATGTTCTTGTCAAACAGATCTTTCTCTTACTTAGTTAGGGTCACTCCAAGAAATTTTATATTGTTTGTTACTATTGATAAGGGTATCTTTTCACTAATTTCATTCTCAGCATGTTTATCCTTTGAGTAGAGGAAGGCTACTGATTTGTTTGAGTTTATTTGATATTCAGCCACTTTGTTGAAGTTGTTTATCAGCTGTTAAAGTTCTCTGGTGGAATTTTTGGGGTCACTTAACTATACTATCATGTCATCAGCAAATAGTAATATTATGACTTTTTCTTTTCTGATTTGTATCCCATTGACTTCCTTTTGTTGTCTAATTGTTCTGGCCAGGACTTCCAGTACTATGTTGAATATGTATGTGGAGAGTGGGCAGCCTTGTTTTGTCCCAGATTTTAGTGGGATTGCTTCAAGTCTCTCACTATTTAGTTTGATGTGAGCTACAGTTTTGCTGTATATTGCTTTTATTATGTTTAGGTATGGGCCTTGGATTCCTGTTCTTTCCAAGACTTTTAACATGAAGGGGTGTTGAGTATGGTCAAATGCTTTCCCAGAATCTAGAGAGAGGATCATGTAGTTTTTTTTTCTTTGAATTTGTTTATATGGTGGATTACAATGATGAACTTCCATATATTTCTTTGTTCAGCTTCCATGTGAATGTGGGCTTTTTCTTGTCTTGGTTATTATTAAAGACCAGCCTAAGTCCAAAGTGATCTGATAGGTTGCATGGGAGTATTTCAATCTTCTTATATCTGTTGAGGATCATTTGTTTGTTTGTTTGTTTATATTTGAAAATGTCACTATATTTTCATTCAAAAAATGCTCTTTCTAAAAAATGTAACTAAATAAGTTATTCACAGAATTTTCTGTCTTTTTATATCATGAAGAATTAATTGATTTTTTTCAACAGGTTGGAAGAAAATAAAAAAGGAATGAATAATAATACTGATTTCTCATACTATTACTTATGAACATTATAACATGCCATTATTTTTTCCTTAATAAATCAGAGATACATGTATAGATTATTTATTTTTTATGTAGGTAAATATTTTCTTTTTTTCCATTGAACAACTTTATTTTAAAAAACAAAGATAAATGTACAGATTTTAAGCATTTATGCATAAAAGTAAGGGAATACAGTTTTGTCAGTACTTGATTTTTTTAAAGGTTTGATAGTATGCATTAAAATCTTACTAGTTACAATGAGCATAAAGTACATATAAAACAAGGTGTAACCTGGAAATAGTCAAAGTTCTCTTGGTGTGTAAAGATTAAGCATAATGAATTTTCATTTTCTTTCTTTTTTTTTGGCCTTTGTTTTCTTGAACTTCATATAATTTGAGTTGTGTCTGGGGTGTTCAGAGCTTTCTGGGGTTAGTATCCAATTATCAGTGACTGCATATTATGTCTGTTCTTTTGTGACTGGGTTATCTCACTCAGGATGATATTCTCTAGATGCATCAATTTTCTTAAGAATTTCATAAAGTCATTGTTTCTGATAACAAAGTAGTACTCCATTGTGTACATATACCACAATTTTTGTATCCATTCATCTACTGAAGGACATCTGGTGTTTTTCCAGCTTCCGGCTATTATAAATGGGGCTGCTATGAACATTATGGTGCATGTGTCTTTGTTGTATGTGGGAGCTTCTCTGGGGTATATTTTCAGAAGTGGAATAACTGGGTCTTCAGGTAGTACTATGTCCAATTTTCTGAGGAATCGCCATACTGATTTCCAGAGTGGGTATACCAGTTTATAACCCCACGACCAGCAGTGAAAAACTTTCTCTTTCTCTGCATCCTTGCCAGCATCTGCTATCATCTGAAATTTGATCTTAGCCATTCAGGTTGGTATGAGGTGGAATCTCAGGTTTGTTTTGATGTGCATTTCCCTTATGGAAAATAATGTAGATCACTTCCTTAGATGCTTCTCAGCCATTTGATATTCCTCAATTGAGAACTTTTTGTTTAGCTCTGTACCCCATTTTTTAATAGGGTTGTTTGATTCTCTGGTGTCTAACTTCTTGAGTTCTTTGTATACCTTGGATATTAGGCCTCTATCAGATTAGGGGTTGGTAAAGATCTTTTCCAACTCTGTTGGCTGCCAATTAGTTTTTTTTTGACAGTGTCCTTAGCCTTTCAGAAACTTTGCAATCTCATTAAGTTCCATTTGTTGATATTTGACCCTTGAGCCCTAGCCATTGGTGTTCTGTTCAGGAAATTTTCTCCTGTGCCTATTTGTTCTAATGTTTTCCCTATTTTCTCTTCTAATAATTTCAGTGTACCTGGTTTAATGTGGAGATCTTTGATCCACTTGCACTTGAGCTTTGTACAAGAAGATAAGAAAGGTTATTTTTCATTTTTCTGCATGCTGAATGCGAGTTGGACCAACACCATTTGTTGAAGATGCTGTACTTTTTCCATTGAATTTTTACAGCACCTTTATCAAAATTCAAATGACCATAAATGTGAGGGCTCATTTCTGGATCTTCTATTCTATTCTGTTGATCTAAGTGTCTATCTCTGTACCAGTACCATGCAATTTTTAGCACATTTGCCTTGTAATATAGCTTGAGGTCAGGGATAGTGATTCCCGCAGATGTTTTCTTGTTGTTGAGGATGAATTTCACTATTCTATGTCTTTTGTTATTCCAGATGAAATTGCGCATTTATCTTTCCAACTCAATGAAGAACTGGGTTGGAATTTTGATGGGGATTGCATTGAATCTGTAGATTGCTTTTGGTAGGATGGTCATTTTAAAAATGTTGATCCTTCCAATCTATGAGCATGGGATATCTTTCCATTTTCTGAGACCTTCCTTGATTTCCTTCTTTAGAGGTTTGAAGTTCTTGTCATACAGGTCCTTCGCTTGTTTAGTTAGAGTCACACCAAGTATTTCATATTGGTTGTGACTATTGTAAAGGATATCTTTCCCCTAATTTCTTTCTCCACATGTTCGTCCTTTGATTAGAGGAAGGCTACTGATTTGTTGGAGATAATTGTATATCCATCCACTTTGCTAAACTTGTTTATCAGCTATAGAAGTTCTCTGGTGGAATTTTTGGGGTCACTTATGTACACTATCTTGTCATCATGTCATCTGCAAAGAGTGATGTTTTTACTTCTTCCTTTCCAATTTGTATCTCTTTGATTTCCTTTTGCTGTCTAATTGCTTCGGTCTGGACTTCCAGTACTATGTTTAATAGGTAGGGGGAGAGTGGGCAGCCTTGTCTAGTCCCTGATTTTAGTGGGATTGTTTCAAGTTTCTCATTGTTAAGTTTGATGTTGGCTGTTGGTTTGCTGTATATTGCTTATATTATGTTTATGTATGTGCCTTGGATTCCTGTTCTTTCCAAGACTTTTAACATGATGGGGTGTTGAATTTTGTCAAATGCTTTCTCAGAATCAAGTGAGATGACCATGTGGTTTTTTTCTTTGAGTTTGTTTATATGGTGGATTACATTGATGGATTTCTGTATATTAAACCATCCCTGCATCCCATGGATGAAGCCTACTTGATCATGGTGAATGATCATTTTGATGTGTTCTTGGATTCGGTTTGCAAGGATTTTGTTGACTATTTTTACATCAAGGTTCATAAGTGAGTTTGGTTTAAAGTTCTCTTTCCTTGTAGGATCTTTGTGAGGTTTAGGAATGAGGGTTATTGTGGTCTGGAAAAATGAGTTAAGTAGTGTTCCATTTGACTCTATTTTGTGGAATAGTTTAGATAGTATTGGTATTATGTCTTCAACAAATGTCTGATAAAATTCTGCACTGAAGAGATCTGAACCTGGGCTTTCTTGGTTGGGAGGCTTTTGATGACTGCTTCTACTTATTTAGGAGTTATGTGATTATTTAGATGGTTTACCTGGTCCTTGTTTAACTTTAGTACCTGGTATCTGTCTAGGAATTTAGCCATTTCCTCCAGATTTTCCAGCTTTGTTGAGTATAGGCTTTTGTAGTAGGATCTGATAATTTCTTGAATATCCTCAGTTTCAGTTGTAATGTTTCCACTTTCATTTCTGATTTTGTTAATTTGGATACTTTCTCTTTTCCTTCTAGTTAGTCTGTCTAAGGGTTTATCAATCTTGTTAATTTTCTCAAAGAACCAGCTTTTGGTGTTGTTGATTCTTTCAATGATTTTTTTTGTTTCTATTTGGTCAATATCTGCTCTGAATTTGATTATTTCTTGCTGTCTACTCTTCTTGGGTGTTTCTGCTTCCTTTTGTTCTAGAGCTTTCAACTGTGCTTTCACATTGCTAGTGTATGCTCTCTCCAGTTTCTTTTTGGAAGCACCCAGAGCTATGAGTTTTTCTCTCAGTACTGCTGTCTTTGCATCCCATAGGTTTGAGTATGTTGTGCTTTCATTTTCATTAAGTTCTAGAAAATACTTAATTTCTTTCTTCATTTCTTCTTTGACCATGCTATTGTTTAATAGAGCACTGTTTTGTGTCCATGTGTATATGGGCTTTTTGTTGTCTTTCTTGTTATTAAAGACCAGCCTTAGACCATGGTGATCTGATAGGATGCATTGGAGTATTTCAATAATTCTTATATCTATTTAGGCTTCTTTTGTGACTGATTATATGGTCAATTTTGGAGAAGATGCCATGAGGTGCTGAGAAGAAGGTGTATTCTTTTGTTTTAGGAGGATATGTTTTGTAGCTGTCTATTAATTCCATTGGTTCATCACCTCTGCTAGTTTCACTGTGTTCTTGTTCAGTTTCTGTTTCCATGATCTGTCCACTGATGAGAGTGAGGTGTTGAGGTCTCCCACTACTATTGTGTGGGGTGCAATGTATATTTTTGAGCTTTAGTAGGGTTTTTTTTTTATGAATATGGGTGATCTTGTATTTGGACCATATATGTTAAGGATTGAGAGTTCCTCCTGACAAATTTTCCCTGTAATGAGTATAAAGTGTCCTTCCTTGTCTTTTTTGATAAATTTTGTTTGAAAATCTACTTTATTTGATATTAGAATGGCCACTCCTGCTTGCTTCTTGGGGCCATTTGCTTAGAAGTTTTTTTTCCAACCTTTTACTCTGAGATAGTGTCTGTCTTTGTCTCTGAGATGAGTTTCCTGTATGCAGCACATTGCTGGATTTTGTTTATGTATCAAGTCTGATAGCCTATATCTTTTTTATTGTGGAATAGAGTTCATTTATGTTAACAGATATTAAGGAACAATGGTTGCTGTTTCCTGCTATTTTTGCTTTTAGAGTTAGAATTTTGCCTGTGTGTCTTTCTTCTTTGAGTTTTCTGTTGAGAAATCCAGTGTAATTCTCTTTAGTTTCCTTTATATGTTACATGCTCATTTTCTCTTCCTGATTTTAATATTCTTTATTTGTTTTGTACATTTGGTGTTTTGACTATTATGTGTCGGGAAGAATGTTTTTTCTGGTCTAATCCATTTGGAGTACTGTAGGCTTCTTGTATGTTCATGGTCATCTCATTCTTAAGGGTAGGGAAGTTTTCTTCTATGATTTTGTTGAAAATAATTACTGTGACTTTTAGTTGATATTCTTCACCCTCTTCTATACCTATTATCCTTAGTTTCAGTCTTTTCATTGTGTCCTGGATCTCCTGGACATTTTGGGTTAGGAGTTTTTTGGTTTTTGCAACTTCTCTGAATGTTTCGTTTATGTTTTCTATGTTGTCTTCGGTCCCGGAAATCTTCTCTTCCATCTCTTGTAATCTGTTGGTGATACTTGTATCTATGACTCCTGATGTCTTTCTTAGGTTTTCTTTCTCCTGAGTTGTCTCTTTTCGTGATTTTTTTATTGCATTTATTCTCATTTTCAATTCCTTCACATGTTTGGTTGTGTTTTCTTGTAGTTCTTTGAGTGAGTGATTTCTCCTGGTTCTCCTGTAATTGTTTAAGAGAGTTATACATGTGCTTCTTGAAGAGCTCCATCATCATCATGAAATATAATTTTAAGTCTAAATCTTGTTTTTCTAGACTGTTGGAAGGTCAACTATTTGCTTTGGTGGGAGAATTGGGTTCTAATGTTGTGAGGTTGTTTTGGTTTTCATTGCTTGGGTTTTTATGCTTTCTTCTTACTGTCTTGTTGTCAGTGATTGTAGGTGATATTTTTGTTTCTGATGGGTTCTTGTCTCCCCTGTGTGTCTGAAGGCCCATGGGCTCAGGAGAGAGATTTCTCCTGGGTGTTAGGCTTTTTGTGGGCAGGCAGTAATTTCTGATGATAGTGAATCAGTTCTGTTTTCCTGGACTCCTGTGAGAGCTCTTGTGAGGCTGTTCTGGGAGCTCAGCCTTCTGGGTACTAGTCCTGAGTCTTAATGGTGGAGACCTGACTCTTTCTCTAGGCCAAAGAGGATAATTTCCCAGAGAGCACTATGCTCTCTGTGCTCTGAGAACTCCTGGCATTTTCTGGCAGGACAGCCGGTGGACCTGTGCCTCAGGTTCACCCTTGATCCAGGTGGAAGAATGCCCGTGTAGCTGATCTGGAAGGTCAGCCTCCTGTGGGCATATCCTGATTCCTGATGGTAGAGACAATGCCCACAGTGAAGGCAGAAGGAACCCCTTTCCAGAGAGCACTGCACTCTTCCTGCTCTGAGAATTCTTGATGTGACCTCCCCAAGCCTGTGCCTCAGGCTCACCCTTGGTCCAGGTGGAAAAGCACCTGTGCAGCTGATCTGGGAGCTCAACCTTCTGTGGGCAGATCTCTAGTCCTGATGACAGAGACCCGACCCGGTCCTCATTGTGGGCTGGAAAAAACACTCTTCCTGAAAGCACTATGCTCCCTGCACTCCAAGAACTCCTGGTGTTCCCTCCCCGGACCTGTGCCTCAGGCTCATCCTTGGTTTAAGTGGAAAGATGTTGTTCTGGGAGCTCAGCCTTCTGTAGGCGACACTTGTCACTCTTATATGTTTCTTTAGTTTCCTGAATTTTAAATATTCTCTTCTTTTCTTCCTTCCTGCTTTCCTTCCTTCCTTCCTTCTTTCCTTTCTTCCTTACTATCTTCCTCTATCCCTCCCATCTTTTATTCCTTTCTCTCCTCATTCTTTCCTCTTCTTAACACTTCAACTAAAACAGTTCCTCAAACACAGAAGACAGCCCACACCTCCATCCTCCACATTTCAAATCATGTTTCTAAGTCAACAAAAAATAAATAATGGAAACGCCTTTGGAAATTAAGTAACTGGTTGAAGAAAATGTATAAAATAATAAAACCACTCCTCTAACCTTGTCAACAGTGTGTGTGTGTGTGTGTGTGTGTGTGTGTGTGTCTGATAGTTATACAAGCTAAGTTCTCAGACCAGTGCCAGCAGCACAGAGAAGTAGACGATTTCTGCCCAAACATTGTAAGCAGCTTCACCTTAAATCCCCAAAAGTTAATCATAACAGAAACCAATCTTGTTTATTCCTTTTAAAAGCCTAAAGCAATTTGTTCAGCAACCATGCTGCTGAGAACGAGATAAAGGAAAGGCACATTGAGGCCAACAAAAAGCATCCAAACATGGGAGGGTGTACAGAATGAAAGTGACCATTAGGAATAGCTGCTCAGGATCACCTTATATTTTTATTCCAGAAATATGGAAAAAATTTAAGTTGCTAATTTGTTTGCAAAAAAATCAGAAATTGAGATTTTAGGGTAACAAAGCCTGACTCATTTCCCTTTACTGAGTAACCCCTAATTTCAGAGGAGTAACCAGTGTCTTACTAATAGCAATCCACTTGCTTTTCTGTTTAGTAAATGTCAGGAATTTTCCAGTGTAGTTAGTGACAATCTCAGATTCCAATTCAACAGAATTTGATCAAAGTCATAAAATTTGAATCCATAGATGGTAACACAATATTTAAAGTCACAGGGCAGAGAAGAAAAGTTTGTGGTAGATGTCTAGGGTTAATATTTTACTATATTATACCACACAGAGATACTGTAATTCTTTTTTATGAACTCTATGTCTGTGCTTTCTGGGTATGGTAGAAAGAATACTATCTTATGTTGGGTTATTATTGCTGTGATGAAACAAATTGATCAAAACAACATGGGAAGGGAAGGGTTAATTTAGCTTATGCTTTCATATCACGGTTTATCACTGAAGGAAGTCAGGTCAGGAAGAAGTCAGAACACAGCAGAAACCCAGACAGAGTCCACAGAGAAGAGCTGCTTACTAGATTCCCCCTCATTGCTTGTTCAGCCTGCTGTTCTATAGAATATGGGAGCACTATCCCTGGTTGGCCTCACCTAAAACTGGATGGGTCTTTTCTCACCTGCCACTAATTAATAAAATGCCTTGTAGACTAGCCTGTAGACCAATCTGATGAAGGCATTTTTTTAATCAAGATTCCCTTGTCTTCAATGATTCTAGCTCTACCAAGTTTAAAGCCAAGTAACAAATACTATATATTGATGTATGTATTCATACATATCACATTTTGTAGGATGCTGACACAGTCATACAAAATACCACATCTTAGTTGGTTACATAGGACAACTTGTAGGATTCTATCAAACCAGCTTTTCTAGGGTTCCTTGGCACCATCAGTGCATTCTGTAAACATGGTCTTACTGTTGAGTTTTTTTTTAAACGACTTTATTTTACAAAACAAAGATAAATATACAGATTTTAAACATTTTTTGCTTAAAATTATACATTTTTGTCAGTACTGTTTTTTCAGATATTAAAATAATTTTTACATAAAACTATGTGAATATATTTTTTAGTCAGTACTTGATTTTTTCATGGGCTTGACAGTATGCATTGAAAACCTAATAGTTACAATGAGCGTAAAGTACATGCAAAACAAAACTCAACATGGAAATAGTCAAAGTCTTCTTGTTTTGTAAATATATTTTTTTTTTGTTTTCTTTCTTTCTTGGACTTCATACAGTCTGTGAGTTGTTTCTGGGGGAGTGCAAGCCTCTGGGGTTAGCATCCCAATATCAGTGACTGCATATTATGTCTGTTCTTTTGTGACTGGGTTATCTCACTCAGGATGATAATAGAGTCAAGTGATTCCCTTTGTTATAAGAAACTCTTGTGAATACTATCATGGTTGCGATGATATTCTGTGAGTCTCTAGATGGTAGCTTTATAAGAAGCAATACCAGTAAAGAAGGCAGTTTTCATGACAGCTTTAGTATACAACAATAGATATAACAAAGGTATGTCCAGGGAGTAAAATGTAACATTACCAAGCTCATATATAGCCTCCTCCACAGTGGTTTTTTTTTTTTTTTTTTTTTTTTTTTTTTTTTTAAATCCAGAGCTCGCTGTTGACAAGAGGGACTTGGGAGAGAAGCTCACTGGCATCTCTATTCTGGGTTATCTTATCTATGTAGTTATTAAAATATTCCCTTTATAAAACAGTCATAAATACCACTATCTTCTCACAAGGTGGCTTTTAGTAAAGTCTATCTAATGTATTTTCATTGGACCTATGGGTTTATCTTGTAACCTTGATTAGATTGAGAAGAGCATAGGAGGCTGTCAAATCCCATCTAGGAGATGAATAGTAGGGCATTTTCAGATAGGACTAATTAAGAGAGAAAAGATCATACTACATGAGAGCAGAATAGACATAGTTTAAAAACTGGGATAAAATGACATTGGGAAGGAGAAAGACAACTAGTACATGTGCCCTCCTTTCTGCTTTGGTGTGAGCGTCTCTGCTCTGCACTACACTCTTTCTATCATAATGGACTTCGACCCTTGAGACCATGAGCTACAACAAATCTTCACTTCCTTAAGAGATTTTTCCCTAGTATTTTGTAACAGTAAATATAAAAACAACATATACATCTCTATTAACACCATGCTCTGATTATATCATTTTCAAATGATAATTTTCCAACCGATGTGATGTTTTAAGCTAAGTCTAGAACTCAATGTTGTTTCACATCACTAGCCACTTCTTCATTTAAAAAAATGAGCCATTTGAATATATGTCCACTAGAGTGTTTATGACTGCTTCTAAAAAGTGTCCTGGGGTTGGACTATGCTGCCATAACTAGTCACTTTTGAGTGATACGTCTACACTTCACAAAATTATTTAAGTCAGGCCTTAGCCACTTGGTCACAGAAACCCACTGTGTAATAATTTATCCATAATTAAAATATTCCACCATGGAGAAATACTACTTAAGATTCAAGAAGTAAACAAAACTTGTAAGGTTTAGGAAATAACCACTGGCAAATTTCAGAAAGTTGCTGAAACTTACAATATTTACAAGTATCACCCCCTAAAGTTACATAGAATTTCTCCTAAAAATTTAAAATAGTAGTTTATGAGAGACAAGATCTTGGGTTCATACAACATCTTAGAGAACCTGACCTAAGGTTCAACTCTTTAGTACCAGTTTCCAAATTACTCCTCAACAAATTAGAGTCTAGCACAAGTCTTTAGGTTATTCTCCAACAACCTTAAAACAGCAGGTTACAAGTCCACCCTGGTATTTTACTTCCTAACAATGACCAATCAAGAGAAAAGCAGAAGTTAAGTCTATAGTTTGGGTCTCAGCATCAGCCAAATATTTTGAAGGACAAAAAGATTTCATCATAGCCCCTCTGCCCAAATCAGATGTGTGGCAGTCTAGAATTCCCCTTGCTTGCTTGGCATTTTTAATAAAACATTGTCCTGTTTAGAGCTGGGGCTTTATTCTCTTTTCCTGCTGTATCAATGAATGCACTGTGGACCAAGCTAACTTGAATAAAGAAACCCTAGTGCTATTTCATTGGAATCTGTTCCTTAGTAGTCTTTTGGGGTTCATAAACACTTAACAGGCACAACAGTCCTATAGTTGTTTTTAAGAGCTTTTATTTCTGTTCTATGGTTTTTATCTTTAAAAGCCATGGTGGTATTGTTGTTGCTGACATTTACTATAATGATAAATCAATGCTAAATTTGAAATTATTAACTCATGTTATCATTTATTTTTATATTGTACACTGATAATTTAAAGCGCAAATATAGGCTCATTAAACTGCATAATAAGTTATGGAAATGCATTATTCAAGTTGATAGTTCATATCTGTGATACAATTTTGTTCCCTAAACACTAAAGATACTGTAAAAATTTAAACAAATAAATAAAGCCAGTTGCTTTTATATTGACATTTCTTGAAATATACACGTTTCGTTCAACAACTGCCTGGACATATCTGATATAGAAGGAAAGGGCTGGGAGATAAAGGAGTAATGGCAGGTGGGTGTGCACTCCCTTTCCTTCCTCTGAAAACACTTTATTTTAAGGAGTTGGTTCCAACATGAATAAAACTGTGGTAAGACTCATTAATTGTTTTATAAGTCTATAACCTCCAACACATGAAACTAGTTGCTATTCCAAAGAACGTGTAGATTCTCAGGCTACCAGTGTCCCTGCCGATCATGTACCATGCTTCCTTGTGAGCTCTGTGAGTGTGAAAAAGCTCCATGCAATGTGGATATACCAAAATTCTGTGGTTCTGGGATATTTGTAAAGCAATATGAAATGAGCCAAAGGAGGTGACTATTGTTTATACTTTTCTTCATGTTCCACTGACACATTTGAAATCTTAAGAACTCACAAGATTAAAATGAAACTATTAAAAAGTTGAAGGCAGAAATATCAGGGAATCAAATTAAATGAGAAGGGCTTTGAGAGATGAGACATGACTCCGGTCTCTGATTTGCAGGAGCTAGAAGTAACATCTGGAGATGCTTCCAATCATTCAACACAGAAACTAAAGTTAAATGCAAACTGTAATTATGAGAGAGAGAGAGAGAGAGAGAGAGAGAGAGAGAGAGAGAGAGAGAGAGAGAGAGAGAGAGAGAGAGAGAGAGAGTTTACTATCCACAAACAATAAATGGAAGAACATATTTATAGAGCCTGGATGTCAACATTTATAAAATTAATTGAAATGCTTAACAATGAATAAATATAAAGTTATAGCATGAGAACATAAATGCACTGAAATAAGAAAGATTAGGTAAGGCTCTTACAGGCATTGCAGTCCATTGAGCTCCATAGAGACAGCGCCGGGGTGAGCGAGAGCCGGACGGGCACTGGGCGACTCTGTGCCTCGCGCAGGAAAATCAACTAAACATCGGCAAAGGAGGATCCTAAGAAGCCGAGGGGCAAAATGTTTTCATATGCATTCTTTGTGCAAACCTGCCGGGAGGAGCACAAGAAGCAGCACCTGGATGCTTCTGTCAACTTCTCAGAGTGCTCAGAGGTGGAAGACCATGTCTGTTAAAAAAAGGGGGAAATTTGAAGATATGGCAAAGGCTGACAAGGCTCTTTATGAAAGAGAAATGAAACCCTACATCTCCCTCAAAGGGAAGTCCAAAAAGAAGTTCAAGGACCCCAATGACCCAAGAGGACTCCTTCGGCCTTCTTCTTGTTCTGTTCTGAGTACCGCCCAAAATTCAAAGGTGAGCATCCTGTACTATCCATTGGTGATGTCGCAAAGAAACCAAGGGAGATGTGGAACAACACTGCCGTGGATGACAAGCAGCCCTATGAGAAGAAGGCCGCCAAGCTGAAAAGTACGAGAAGGATATTGCTGCCTACAGAGCTAAAGAAAAATCTAATGCAGTGAAAACGGGAATGGTCAAGGCTGAAAAGAGCAAGAAAAAGGAGGAAGAGCAAGATGAGTAGGAGGATGAAGAGGATGAGGAGGAGGAAGAAGAGGAAGACAAAGATGAAGAATATGATGATGATGATGAATAAGTTTGTTCTAGGGGAGTTGTTTTTTCCTTGTCTATAAAGCATTTAACCCCCCTGTACACAACTCACTCCTTTTAAAGAAAAAATTGAAATGCAAGGCTGTGTAAGATTTGTTTTTAAACTGCACAGTGTCGTTTTTTTGTATAATTTACACATGACCAAATGTGTCTTTAGATAGCCCTGTCCTGGTGGTATTTTCAATAGCCACCAACCTTGCCTGGTACAGTCTGGCGGTTTTAAATTGGCATGGAGGTTTAAAGCAGGTTCTTGTTGGTGCACAGCACAAATTAGTTATATATGGGGACAGTATTTTGGTTTTTTTGGTCTTTGTTTTCTGTTTCTTTTTCTTTTTGTTTTATTTTGGGTGTTTTTTACATCTCCAGTTGTCTCTGATGCAGTTTATAAAAAGATAATTGTTGTTCTGTTAACTGAATACCACTCTGTAGTTGCAAAAAAAAATTGCAGCTGTTTTGTTGACATTCTGAATGCTTCTAAGTAAATACATTTTTTATTAAAAAAAAAAGAAAAATTAGGTAAGAGGAGAAGGGGGAAATACATGGAAAAGTTTAGGAATCAGGCAGTGTCTGTATAAAAACTTAGCCTTGGATTTTCCAGTAACACAAATTAACAGTATGAGCAGAAATTATCTCACAGGATGAAGACACACCATGGGAAGTGGAGGGAAATATAAAAGGTGAATGGAGATAAACAATGATTATAGTTCAATATATACATGTATATAACTGTCAATGGGTAAAAGTAAGTTTTAAGAAAATGGAAAAACAAAAGACAGTTGGGAGGGCTTGTAAGATGGTGTGGTTGGCAAAGGCTAAACAAGCCTGAGGATACCACTAATAAAAGCACAAATAAAATAGTAAGACCGAGAAACAAACTAAATTACTAAATAGTTCCTGCTAACAATTTCACTACTCTTCCATAAAAATGAAATTTTGGAAAGTAGGGGTAATAGAGAACAAAAGAACAGAATGATAATTGTCTCTAGTGATGAATTCATCTCTAGCTCAAGATGAAAAGAAGGGAATGATTGACATCATTCTCAAAGTTGTAGAAAATCTTTTAGAATTCAAATAAGTCAACATAAAATTAGGTCATATGGACCATCATGCTTTGGAAAGCATGCCCTCAGAAGTAAACACTAAGAGTAGAAACGTAAGATGATGATGATGACAACATTGTGAAATGAAAATGTCCACCCATGTAAAGGGTAGTTATTGAATGGCTATACAGGACATACCATGCAAATTAGGAAGCAACTGGATTATGTTCAAATGCCTACAAATCTAGTACCTGTAACAAGGCTGGACAAAGAGACACAGCTAATAGAGTTCTGAAGTGGGTAAGCTGGAGGGCTGAGCATAATCAATTTATAGACAATGCAGCAATCAATAATTGACAAAGGAACAGATAAACAGGACACTGGGGCATGCTTGGGTATATGAAATAGTGGGTTATGGAGAAAAGGCAAATAAAATGCTCACCCAGTCTTAAAGAAAAAATAAATAGGTTTTTAAAAACAAATGTTTCTAAAATAACTAGTCAAGTATACGAATAAATAAATTACTTTTACATGTTTTTTGTATAGTTTTTTAAAAAAAATTCACAATGAAAACTTCACATAAATAAAATAAAATAAATAAGGTAGGCTACAAGGACCACCAATATGTACATATACATCTGAGCCATATCTGAAGACTTAGGCCATACTAACCGAGAAAAGTTAACAGGATTCCTTTAAGTTTAGCACTAGTCTCATAATAGAACTATCTAAGAATTTTAACTCTCCAGCTTGGTTCAAGTTACTCTGCAGTTAGTTTGTAGAAATTCCTATGCACAAAGATTACAGAGGGAGCAGTGCTATCCCAGGAATGAGAGTGGAAGCCACGTCTCTCAGACGTCTTATTTTTTTAAGGAAGGGATAATTCTGCACAGCATTTTCAGTTGCTTAAATGGAACTGGATCTAACTTGATTACTCCCACATGGGATTTACCCAAAAAAGCGAAAAAAGAATCTAGATTTTCTACTTCCTGGAATGTGACATCAGATCTGTTTATGTCTGTCAAAGTTCGAAGAAATGATGTGGTTGGAATGACATAACACAGCAAAGATCACTACACCCGCACTCAGAGGCCATGCATAGTCTACTATGAAGGGAAGGTCCCATGCTGCAAGTGATATGATGAACACATGGGGAAAAAGATGTCCTAGCCCATATGGAAATTATAAATGGCTTGGGAGGAGCTAGGAGATGACTCAGTTAAACTGCAGTGAATCTCTAGAACCCAGTTAAAGAACAAAGAGTGGGCCAGTTTAGTGATGTACATTGATCATCCCAGAGTTGGGAAGGTAGTCAACGACATTCTTGAGAATCACTGGTCACTTCGTGTAGACTATCTGAAGAGTTTCAAGGCAGTGAGATGGTGATATACTGAGAGAGTGACCCTACAGATGACAATTGGAGAATGTCTAAGAGCAGACAGTAGAGGTTTAGATCCTTCCCAAGCTCAAACATGTTTCACAGATACCTGAGGAAACAGTGCAAGTCATAATAAAGCACAGCCATTGGTTGATGGTCCAATCTGACACCCATGTTTGATATCCTTTAACCTACAGCCCCTTGTCAGTTCTAGAGCCACCCTGAAGAGAAAGTAATGCAGAAAAATCTAGCTCTTTCCCACTTGATGTATTACCAGATATCCCACACAAGCACATGAGTTAGCACAACTCACATGCAGTTGGAAACATCTCTTCCTTTCTCTTTCTTATTGACTTTACCTCTCTGTTTTCAAAAACAAGTATAAATCAGAGAGCTTAATATTTAATATTGTGTACAGCCTTTACTTTGTGGATCAGTTCTACAGATCTGCAATCACATGGACTTGAGTCCCATATGGAGGGTCTGCTAGTATATTTTTTCTTTTATGTGCCAACAGCAATTAAACACAGGCAAATTGGTAGATGGTATGGACCCTTTCCTAGGCCAACATATTTTTCTACCAATTTTGTACAATTGATATTTGTGTTGGAGAATGTCCTTTGTTCCAGCGACCTTGAGAACATAGTGAACGTGATATATTGTCTTATATAGTTTCATAATTAGGAGTTGAATATAAAATAATATACTTTCATCAGTGGCAATAAACCTCTCTTGTTATTTATTTACCATGCTCATCTGTCAGCATTGAAAAAGAAATCAAGAGAAAGAAACCAAGAGCGCAGAAGAGCCTTTCTGCTTCAGCAAAGCCCCAATTAATATCTTACAGAAGTGATAATATTTGTTCATCAGACAACAACACTAAAAGAATATCCCATCATGTATTGAATCACACAGGGCAGCCCTGTCTGGTTTTCATTCCACTTAGGGTAGCTCACAATGTTCAGTAAACACAGTGTCAGCCAGGGAGCAGCAGAATGGAATGCTTTCTTCCCATGGGATTCCAGGCCATTGGGAAAGTTGCTGCATGTTTGGACAGTTAACAAAAATTAAAGTATTAAAGTCTCACTGTAGTCTTGTTACATTTTATACAGTAGCAAAGATTTGTCTGAGGTTAAAGCTAATTCTCAAGACATAAAATGAAAAGCCAATCTGCTGAGTTGTGGTTGCTTAAATCATTTGTTTTGCATCTGTCCCCAATAGTCCTTGCTCTCTTGAACCATTTGTGCACTAGTACATGACTTGTATGAGCAAACTAAGATATTAGAATTACGCTTTTTATGGGCACTTGAGTCAGTCCTGCAAAGAACTAAGAGATGGGAGCTGATTTCCCAATGTTTATAAAGTGACTCTTCAGATGCACCTTTGTGAGTCATTAGTTTTAATCTGTTTAAATGAGTTGTTTATTTTGACTACAGTGCCCTTCTCTTAGTCAAAAAAAAATCTTTTCAGACAATAATTTTTAGTTCAAGGCATAAAATGAAGGAATCCTTAAGAGCCTTGGAAAACACAAAACCAAGGAACCATGGGAGGTGTTAACTAGAGCAGGGCTCTGAAGGCTGAAAAGCAGATAGAAAGATAACTGTTTGGAAAACCCAGTAAAGAGGAATCCTGAGTTTTTGTGGTAGGAATGGGGCAGCAATAGAATCTAATCACAGAATCGTAGAATCATTCATGACCAGCAGCTGTGGAGGTAATATCATGACCAAATGACAGAAGCTAGCTCAGATGCCATCATAAGAAGCATACAAAGCCTGCAGTGTACACATTTCCTGTGTCCCTGGGAGGCTGCCCATGGTCTACTGAAGCACTGAAGTCTGCTCTCAGAAGAAAAAGGAAGTTGATCCCTGGACCACTTATGCCTTTTGCTTTTAGTTTTGGTTGTCAGTGTTCTGATTTATTTTGATCTATTGAACACATTACTAGAATCATCTATTTTGGTGCCAGTGTTCTATAAGGAAGAGGGCTCAGCTGATATGTTTTTCTTTCTGATGCACTTAACTATGCTGTCTGGGCTGAGGGCCATGAAGATTGAATGGGTTGTGTATCTGTAATGTCTGTCTTACTCAGTTGCCTGGAGATTCAGCTTGAATGGGTGGGCTTAGCATTACTCTGCCCACATAGCTACTGCAAGTGGCTAGTTTGATTTTGTCACATTTTGGAGATCTAGCAAGTATACAAAGTGTTGAGGACTGACCATCAAAGGGAGTACCAGATCCTGGTGAGCACATGAGATTGCCAAGCTGAGAAACTAAATAAAATATTAAATGGGACTTTGGAAATTACATGCCTAGATTCTTATTCTAAAAATAATTTTGAGGCATCATCTCTAAAGTCATAAATACACAGACATTGGAGGCTTCACACAGAAATGATCCCATAAGTCATATCAGACCATTCAAGACTAAAAAAATTATGAAGTCACGAATACACACAAAATGAGTACATTTAGTTTTTTGTTTTATGGCCATCACCTAATTTGCATGAACAAATTTTCAAGAGATTAGATAAAATAAGTAAGAAAGTAAATAAATAAATGTAAAAAGAACAAATGGGAAATACATAAATAACAGTGAGTGAAGGAAATCTCAAATAATGCCATTAACACAATGCAAGAAAAGAAGGGGGTTTAAGTTACTTTGATATTCCTAAGACAAAAGAGCATGATCAAGGCAACTTACAGAAGAAAGAGTCTTGGGGATACTTAGACCATTATGGCAGGGATCATGGCAGCAGGCCAGCACTCACTATTGGTGCTGACACCTTATATGCTTATATGTAAGAGGAGGCAAAGTGAACTAACTGAGAACAGTTAGAACTTCTGAAACCTCAGAGCCCAGAATCAGTAACGCATGTCCTATAAGAAGGCCATGCCCCCTAATCCTTCTCAAGCAGTGTACCACCTGGGACCAAGTATTCAAATATAGGACCTAGTGGGGGAGGGCGTTATCCTTCCCACTATCACAGTGTGAAAGGAGTGAGGCTAAGAAACAAAATCAGAAATACATAAAATTCACTATACCCATTGAAAAAAGAAACACATAAGAATTATATGCAGTCTTAATTAGTGTGGGTGAGAAGGGTACTACATATGACAAATGGGAAAAATAGAGTATAAATAAACATAAGAGGGAAATGTTAGTGAGAGAGAAGTTCATTTCTATATCTCCTCAATGTTCAAGAGGGAACAAAAACATATACACATAAAAAGCAGGTAGTACATATTTCAAGGACACCCTGCAAATATATTTCCCAGAACTAAAACCAGGACTCGTCCTCAAAGGGTGGTGATTGTGTGATTGTGACTCCCAGTAGATGCAGAAGAAGGGGTGGGGGAGGAAGTGAGGGAATAAAGAGGACAAACATGCCCACTGTGCAAGAAAGAAATATAATGTACAGGATTTCAGCAGCTACAGCAGTACATGTACCGAATAGCAAGTTAAATGAATATTGTGACTAATTAGAGAGGATTATGTGGGCGGCAAGTAGAAATGAAAGAATAGTAAAGCCCACGTTTAGAGTGAAAAGTTAACAGATAATGTCTACAATTAAGAAAATGACAGAAATGTAAAGATAATGTTTATGAGTATAATACAGCTCCTGAAAGATGCAATTATTTTTGACTCAAGTCTTGTAAGGTACTTTATACTCACACATACATACACACACACACACATACACACACACACACACGCATACACACACACACACACACACACACACACACACACACATATATATTCTCCTCTCTTTCTCCCTCCCTTCCCTCTCTCTCTCTATTTCTCTCTCCCTCTCCCTCTCTCCCTCTCTGTGTGTGTGTGTTTGAGGAGAAACTGGTGAGAAATGGGTCAGCAGGTAAAAGTTTCTGATATCAAGCCTGGTAGCCTGGTAAACAGAGTTTGATCCCCAACTGAGCAAATTAACTCTTAAAGGTTATCTTCTCAACTCTATACAAATGGTTGAAACAAAGAGTTTAGAAAGACTAAAAATAGACTAATGAACTCCTTAAGAGGTCACTCTGTACTCTCGGAGTACAGTATATTTCAAAGAACAATATAACTGGGAAATTCCTAAGATTTCAATAAAAGTACAGATTGAAGTGAAACTATTTTTCATTGGCAACAGTCTCCTTGCAGAAACTAACCCTATTGGTTTTTTGATACATTTTTGAACACACAAGATTTAGGTAAACATTTTAAAATTCAATATACATATTTGAGTAATATGATAAATGATTTAAAATTTGTGTGGAAGGAAGACACCTTATAAAAAACGACCAGAAACCAAGGCCAATTTTCTATTAGAGAATTTTTATAAGCATGATTCAAGAATCTCAAACTGCTACTCTCAGAATGCTACAAGCTCCCAATGTTAGGACACTGAAGAAAGAAATAAAAATATGATATCAAATGATACTCTAAGCTCCTCGATCAGCAGAGGTAATATTTGAAAAGGCTACATAATGAAAACAGAACTAGAAAAAAGTCAGCCCAAAACTTCACATAGAAACACAAAAGACACACACAGCTCAAGCAATTGTAAACAGAAAGCATACTACTTAAAGAGGAAGAATGATCTCAAAGTAGTCTCTGGATCGGTCATGATGAAGGCTGCATGCTACTGTCACTGAAGCAGCCATGCAGACTAACTGAGTAGAGTGGAGGATCCAGAAATAGACAAGGCAGCTATGGCCAGCTAAGATTTTGACAAAAGCATTCAAAAAGGCTAGGAAAAAGCATATTCCACTAGTGGTGCAGGCAACACTGGGTATCACCTGCAGAAGAAGAGAAATTCATCTTCGTCTCCAGCAGTGTGCACTAAAACCCATAGAAACAATGCATCTAATCTAAAACATTATTTTAAAAATCAGAGGGCAGAGATTGCCAGGAAAAATGCTTCAAGTTATAGGTATGCGTAAGACCTTTCTGAACAAGGCTCTGATGTACAGAATAGTCCCAGGACCAACAAGCAGAACAATATAGAGTAAACAGATTTTATCCAGAACAAACAAACACTATCTGTGGGGCTATTAGGCAGCCTAGAATATGTTGAGAGTGTGGATCTTTCTAGCTATACCTCAGGGAAGGCATGATTAGTTAAAACAGGTTAAAAGAACTGCAGAAAGAAAAATATACTTAAAAAACCTACAACAATAAATAGACTAAAGAAATGGATAGATAATTCTTAAATGTGACTCCAGAGAACTAAATTACCCTATTAAAAATAGAGTACAGAGCTAAACAAAGAATTATCAACGGAGGAATCTCAAATGGCTAGATGCACTTAGAGAAATGTTTAGCCAAATTCATTTGGAATAACAAAACCCAGGATAGTGAAAAGTATTCTTAACAATAAAAGAACCTCTGGGGGTATCACCATCCTGACCTCAGGCTATACTACAGAGCAATAGTGATAAAAATTTCTATTCATGCAGAGAAAGGCAGGTAGATCAATTAAATAGAATTGAAAACCCAGAAATGAACCCACACATCTATGGTCACTTGATCTTTGACAAAGGAGCTAAAAATCACCATTTTAATCAGATAGTTATGGTTCAAGTGGCAGTCAGCATGTAGAAAAATGCAAATTGATCCATTCTTCTCTCCTTATACAAAGCTCAAATTCAGGTGGATCAAGGACCTCCACATAAAACTAGGTATACTGAAACTAGTAGAAGAGAAAGCAGGGAAGAGCCTTTAACACACAGGCACAGGGGAAAATGTCCTGAACAGAACACCAATTGCTTATGCTCTAAGATCAAGAATAGATAAATAAAACCTCAAAATGTCAAAGCTTCTGTAATGCAAAGAACATTGTCAATAGGACAAAATGTCAACTAACCGATTGGGGAAAAAATATTTACCAATTTTACATCCAATAGAGGGCTAATATCCAATATATACAAAGAACTCAAGAAGTTAGACACCAGAGAATCAAATAATCCTAGTTTAAAAAATGGGGCACAGAGCTAAACAAAGAATTCAAATCTGAGAAATCTCTGATGGCTGAGAAGCACCTAAAGAAATATTCAACACCCTTAATCATCAGGTAAATGCAGATCAAAATGACCCTGAGATTCTACCTCACACCAGTTAGCATGGTTAAGATCAAAAATTCAGGTGACAGCAGATGTTGGAGAGGATGTAGAGAAAGAGGAACTCCATTGTTGGTGGGATTGCATACTGGTACAACTATTGTGGAAATCAGTCTGGAGGTTAATCAGAAAATTAGACATAGTACTACCTGAGGATCCAGCTTCACCAATTCCTGAACATATAGCCAAAAGAAACTCCAACATATATTAAAGACATTCACTCCACTATGTTCATAGCAACCTTATATAGAATAGCCAGAATCTAGAAAGAACCCAGATGTTCTTCGACAGAGGAATGAATACAGAAAATGTGGTACATTTACACAATGGAGTACTCTTCGGCTCTTAAAAGCAAGGATTTCATGAAATTCTTAGGCAAATAGATAGAATTAGTAAATACCATCCTGAGTGAGGTAACCCAGTTCCAAAACAACACGCATGGTATGTACTCACTGATAAGTGGATAGTAGCCCAAAAGTTCAGGGTGTGGATGCTTCAGTCCAGCACTGAGGGGAAACAGAATGATGGAGGGCAGGAGAGAGAGGGGGAACCTAGGAGGGAGAGATGAGTGAAAGAAAATGGGAGAGGGGTACAGGGGATCAGAAAATCAAATATAAACATGTAGCAGTGAGGGATGAGGAACTGGGGATAGCCATGGAGGGTCCCAGATGCCAGGAAAGCAAGAGGCTTCCATTACCCAAAAGAGATGACTTTAGAGACCACCTCTAGTAGATAGACACAGCTCCCTGGATGAGGGATGGAGCCACCCAACCCACCTCAAAATTTACAACCCAGAAATGTTTCTATCCAAAGGAAAGGCAGGGACAAAGAAATGGAGCACAGACTGAAGAGACAGCCATCCAGTGACTACCCCACCTAAGGATTCATCACGTTTGTAGACACCAAACCCAGAAACTGTTGCAGCTGCCAAGAGATACTTGCTGACAGTTACCTGGTATGGCTGTTCCCTGGGAGGTTCTGCCAGCACCTGGTCAATACAGATGGAGATGATTAGTTCCAACCATCAGACTGATCTCTGAACCCTAATGGGTTAGCTGGCAGAAGTACTGGAGGAGCGGAAGGGGATTTCAACCCCACAGGAAGAACAATATTGGCTAGCTGGACCATTCAGTCCTACTAGGCACTAGACCACCAACCAAGGAGTGTACATGGAGGGACCCATGGCTCCAGATACATACGTAGCACAGGATGACCTTGTCCGACATCAATGAGAGGGGAGGCCCTTGGTCCTGTGGAACACAGGGGGATGCTGGAGTGGTGAGATGGAAGAGGGTGGGTGTGTGCGGAAGCACCCACATAGAGGCAAAGGAGAAGAGGACAGATATGAAATGGGGGCTTTTGAAGGGGTAGCAAGGAAGTGGTATATCATTTGAGATGCAAATGAATAGAATGGTTAGTAATAACAAAAAACAAATAATTCAATAATTAAAAATGTTTTTCATATTTTTAATCATGAATGATAGGCAAATTAAAATAATGTTGTGATTCTATCTTGGTCAAAATGTTTATAATCAGGCAAATAGTGACAAAAACCAATGACAAAAAGCAACAACAAAAACAAAAAAAAAAAAAAAAACACATGAGAGGAAAAAGGAGACCTCATTACTGCAGGTGAGCACGGTGCAGCCATCGTTTAGACAGTATGTAGATCTGTTCCTCAAAAAATTACAAATAGAACTACTATACAAACCAGCTGTATACACTTGTGGATTTCCACCCAAAGCACTCCATACCCGACCAGAGAGGCATCCCTGGTTACTCCTGCAGCATTCCCAATAGCAAAAAATATGAGGCAGTCTAGATGCCCAGTCCATGAGGAAGCAACACTCCGTGACATAAGTAAAATGGAATTTCACTCAACTGTAAATGCAAATAAATTTGTGAGAATTTCAGAAAAATATGATAGATTTTGAGGGGATCACCTTGAGAAGTTTCTCAGACTAGAAAGACAAAAGTCACATGTTCTCCTCAATACACAGATCCTAAATGTCAGTATTTCGTAAGACTATAAACACTGATGAGAGTGAATACAGACAGGACACAACAGTGGGTCAGAGTAAGTGTGTAAATGGAGGTGTAGGCAAAAGGGTGCATGTGGTGTGGAAGTAGGAAGAAGGCTCCTCGGCACCTGATGGCACAGGGAAGGAAGGGAGATGGGGAAGATAATTTTTAAAAAATTATTTTGTCGGGTAGCCTGGTCAGGATAGCCAGAGATACACAGAGAAACCCTGTCTTGAAAAGAAATATCAATCAATCAATCAGTGCATAGATTTATATAAAATACATATAAATAAAAATTTTGTTTGTAAAGTGCTATACTAAAACCTGATTCTTTGTATCCTAATAGTAATAATCATAATAATTTGTAAAAGGAATGCTGTTACACAATACCACAGAGAACCTGCTCAGAACCCCAGGACCTGGCCATTCCACCAGGGCTGCCTTCCTTAATGTGACCCAGACATAACACAGCCCCTAATGGCATGGCAGAGGCTACATGCCTAGAAATCAATTCACAGCCTCTCATATTAACCTTCCAGAAGTGTATACTGATAGAGCTAGGTGCTCCCCACGCCATGCACAAATTTACTCGTCAGGAAACAACCATAATCAGACTTCTCACAGAGACTCATACAGCACATTACTTTATTCTGTAAGCTGTATTCCATCTAGTGGCCAGCACGTTATTCTCTGAGGTACACTAAATAAACTATTGCCAACTCTAGTCTAAAGGGTGAATCCATTTTCTTTCTATTGGTCCTGCCTCTGCTACTGAAGGGTTAAATAATGGGCCTAAATTAATGTGCAAGTAAAAGGAAGGCAATAGATGTTTGCAACAGAAATTCTCAGAACAAGATTCCAATGTTTTCTTTGGTTACATAAAAATTTGGACATCAGCCTGGGCTACATGAGACTGTCTCAAAATCTAAAAACCCAACAAAATGTGCAAGTAAAAACTGTAATTCCATCAATTATGCTTAAGTTCAGACTCTCCAAATGACATGACCCCATTATTTAAAAAGCCAAAATGGCCAAAATAAAAAACTCAGGTGACAGTACACACTTGTGAGGATGTGGAGAAAGAGGAATACTCCTCCACTATTGATGGAATTATAGGCTGATACAACCAATCCGGAGATCAATCTGGTGATTCCTCAGATAATTGGACATAGTGCGACCTGAAGACAGACCTATTCCACTCCCGGGCATATACACCAAAAACAGTCCAACATCTAACAAAAACACATGCTCCACCAAGTTCATAGTAGCCTTATTTATAATACCCAGAAGCTGGAAAGAACCCAGATCTCCTATAACAGAGGAGTGGATACAGAAATTATGGTACATTTACACAATGGAGTACTACTCAGCTATTAGAAATAATGACTTTATGAATTAAATTCCTAGGCAAATGGATGGAACTAGATGCTATCATCCTGAGTGAAGCAACCCAGTCACAAAAGAACACACATAGTATACACTCACAGATAAGCAGATACTAGCCCCAGAATGTTCTGAAAACCCAATAAACAATTCACAGATATTACGAAGCACAAAGGAAGGCCAGAATGTGGTTGCCTCAGTCCTTCTTAGCAGGGAGAACAAAATGCTCACAAGAGGAAATACTGGGATAAATAGAGGAGCAGGGGTTGAAGAAAATATCAATCAGAGACTGCCTCACCTGGGGATCCATGTTATATGCAGCCACCAAACCCAAGCCCTATTGCTGATGCCAAGCAGTGCTTCCTGGCAGGAGTCAGATATGGATGCCCCCTCAGAGGCTCTGCCAGCATCATACAGATACAGCTGAGGATGCTTGCCGCTATCCATTGGACTGAACATGGGGACCCAATGAAGGAGCTAGAGAAAGGACTAAAGGAGCTGAAAGGTTTGCAACCCTATGGGAAGAACAACATTATCAACCAACTAAATCATTTAGAGCTCCCAGGGTCTAAAACACTACCCAATGAGCACACATGGAGAGACCCATGGCTCCAGTTGCATATGTAGCAGAGGATAGAACTGTCTGGCATCAATGGGAGGAGAGTTCTTTGGTCCAGCAAAAGTGTTTTCCCACTGAGGGAAAGACCAAGGTGCTGAGGTCAACAGAGTGGTGGGGGAGGGGCACCTTCATGGAAGTAAGTAAGGGAGGAGTGGGAAGGGACTGGGGAGAAAGGGGACAACATTTGAAATGTAAATACAGAGAATATTCAATAAAACATTATTTTTTTAAAAAATGAAGCCAAAGCATTAATCTGTTTATAGCACCTCATTTCTTCCAGTGGTTCCATTGACTCCCAACTGTACCCAAGCAGCCCAACCGGTCAGTCCAACAGTAAATGTCCACTGATCATCATTTATGCAAGTGTGTATGGAAATTCAGTCTCTGGATTGATAGTCATGAATTCATTATAAAATATATCTGAATGGAATTAGGATGACTAACTTGGAAGAAGGTACTAAGGAAAAGTCATAGATCAAATTCCAAGCTACCAGAGCAGGATAAAGGACAGAAATAATTTACTTTAGTTCTTCTTGAATTTAAGACTTTCATCAATGCCCAAATCATTTTTTCTGTGCTTTATAGTAGAAGCTTCGAGCTTCTGAGCTTGTTTGTTTATGAATTAGATTTTCAAAAGTAACTCAGAAATGCTGCAAGTTGTCTGTTGGCTGCATTCACTTTGGAGATGGGGTTGTCATATACTCTAACTCAAGTGAGATCATATTTTTATTTTGATCTTTTGTTTCTGATAATAAGTGTTGAATATTCTGAAGTAATTTGAAGATGCCATTAAGCTTAAAGAATAATAGAAATGAGCATTTTTATTCAAGCATGTCTGTCATTTTGCTGTGTTGCCTCTCCTTTGTTCTGATATCTGTAACAGGAAAGGTATCCTAACAGTGTCTCACTTGTCTTCCAGCCACACCCATCCCAGAATTATTGGTTCTGTTACCATGAACAGCGGCAGACAGTGTAAGGCATGAGAAAGGATGATCACACACATGTCAGATAGCAATAAGGAAACTATTTGTCACGGGGGTCTATGCCTACATATCCCTCGTGTTGCAAAGGAAGGATGTTTTCCTCTGGAGCATTGAGGTCTCTCAATTCCTTCCTCCCCATCTGCTTCTTCTCTGTGCGTTCGTCTCTCTCCTGCACAGCTCCAAGTTGTTCAAACAGAAGGGGAAAATCCTGCTTCTCTAGCAAGCCTGAGAATATTTTTATGCAGCGCTTCAGTAACTTTCAAATTCTGTCTTTGTGATTTATAATCAGAGCTGTTTCTAAAGTGCGTATTCAGTGAAATTGGCTTGGAAAAGGGCCCCTTCGAATAATGGATTTCTGTGATCTAGGGAGGAAGTCTCCGGTGAATTATTGACTGATACAGATGAATAATCTCAATAAGCATGTACATACCTTTATTTTACCCACTCAAAGCCACAGATAGAGCTTCATATGTCAGAATGAATTTTTATGAATTTCTGTCCTGTAAACATATCTAAACTATAATATAATCTTTGAGGACTATTTTAATGCATGGAGAATACCTCACATCCTGCAGGACAGTGACCTGCTTACCCGGTTGGCAGCCAGTAATTTTATGTAGTGAGCAAGGGCATGGTCTGAGTTCAGATACTGTGTACCAAGATTTCAGATTCTTTACAAGATTATGCAACCTAGTGAAGGTTCTTGCTGCCTAAAGATATTTCTCTGCAGCATTAAGATTGTTGATGTTTCAATAAATATATCATACAAATTAATTAAGATATATGAAAGACACACTAAGATCCAAGGAGAACCTACTGCTATAATTCTAACTGGACATAGAATTCAACCAAATCCAGTGGCTTTAAACGTGAGACAAAAACAGTGATAAATACGTTAAAACACAGATAGTCCTAGGTAAAATACAGTCTTAGTTCAACAGAAGGACATGTTTAGGTTGAGTCACTGATAAGACACAAATGCCCATGGATCTTTTCAGAACAATCAACATCACGTAAGAAATACAGGCTTTTATTTTTACACATCATCTAAAATTTTAGGAGATAGATATTAAAGACCTATTAGTGTAACCCAGTGAAAGACAAAGTTACTATATAAGGCAGTTTTTTATCCCTCAACTACAGATACTAATATAAAAATAAATAATCCAGTCAGAGGATGAAGCCACACACCCCTAGCAGAAAGATACAATAGAGGTTGTAATACTTCTTTTTTATTTTATTTCCTATTTTACTTTTATATTTTACTTATACACTTGGACTCTTAAATGTTTATTTATTTTAATTTTAAGTGTATGAGATTTTTGTCTCTGTGAATGTAATTGTCACATGCATGCAGTACCCATGAAATCGAGCAAAGGGCCTAGGATCCTCTAGATCTGGAGTTACAGAAAGTTGTAAAGAGTCAAATACATGCTGAGAATCAAATCTGGATTCTCTGCAAGAGAATCTCACGTCCTTAAGTATCTCTCCAGCCCCTAATTATACTTTTGTGTTTTGTTTATTGTTCATTTATCTCACTCAGACACTTTTTTGTACCTCAATGTATATTAAAACATACAAGTGAAGAATCTCAAGAAAGCACGAAATCCCAAATATCAATACCTTCGGAGCTTAGGGTGCTGTGTGATTATACCACACACTCATTCGTGACATTTATCCAACCAGCTTCCTGGATGACCCAAGTCCTTCAGTCTCTCCTAGGCTGCGTGACAGAGCAGCCCACACTCACCATCCCCAGTGTCTATGGCCATCACATAGTGACTCAGGCCCTTCAGGACACAGTACTTGCTGCTTTGAGGCACACTGAAGCTGAAGAAAGATTTCAAAATTATGAACATGACCTTAAGAGAGCAAAGAGGATTGCATCTTCAGATTGTCTTAATGCTTAACTAACTTTACCTTTGTAAACATTCTTCCAACCACATCTTCTTTCTATGTGATCTCCCACTTTTGATCTGGTTTACAAATATGACAACCATGTTTCAGTCTGAATTGTATTCTGTTTCACTAATTGTTCATATGGCATGAATCATCATTTATACTCTCCCTTCCCTGCCTATGCTGTCTGGGTAGCACAGTATCTTATAGTCTTTGTGATTATAATGAAGGGTGTCGATTCTCTAATTTCTTTCTCAGCCTGTTTATCTTTTGAGTAGAAGAAGACTACTGATTTATTGGAGTTAATTTTATATCCAGCTACTTTGCTGAAGGTGTTTATCAGCTGTAGATTTTCTCTGTTGGAAATTATGGGGTCACTTAAGTATACTATCATGTCATCTGCAAATAGTGATATTTGACTTATTTATTCCCAATTTGTGTTCCTTAGACCTTTTTTTGCTGTCTGATTGCTCTGTCTAGTACTTGCAATACTATATTCAATAGGTAAGTGTATGGCCTTGTCTAGTCCCTGATTTTTGTGGAATTGATTCAATTTTCTCACTATTTAGTTTGGCTACTGATTTGCTAAATATTGCTTTCACTATGTTTGAATATGAGCCTTGAATTCTTGATCTTTCCAATACTTTGAACATGAAGTGGTGTTGAATTTTGTGAAATTCTTTCTCAGTATCTAGAAGGATGATCATGTGTTTTTTTTTTTCATTGAGTTTGTTTACATAGTGGATGACATTGATAGATTTAACCATCCTTGCATCCCAGGAATGAAGGCTACTTGATCATGGTGAACGATCATTTTGATGTGATCTTGGATTCTGTTTGCAAGAATTTTATTGAGTATTTTTGTATCAATTTTTATGAGATAAATTTATCTAGAGTTCTCTTCTTTTGTATGGTCTATGTGTGATTTAGGAATGAGGATTATTGTGGCTTTGAATAATGAGTTTGGTAGTGTGCTCTCTGTTTCTATTTTATGGAATAGTTTGGAGAGTATTGGTATTAGGTCTTCTATGGAGGTCTGATAGAATTATGCACTGAACCTTTCTGGTCCTGGGATTTTCTGGTTGTGAGTCTTTTGATGACTTCTTTTATTTCTTTAGGGGTTATTGGGCGGTTTAGATAATCTATATGATCTGGATTTAAATTTGGTACCTGGTATATAACTAGAAAACTTTCCATTTCCCCTAGGCTTTCCTATTTTGATGAGCATAGGTTTTTGTAGTAGGATCTGATGACTTCTTGAATTTCCTCAGTTTCTGTTGTTATGTCTCCCATTTAATTTTTGATTTTGTCAATGTGGATACTCTCTCTATGCCCTCTATTTATTCTGGCTAAGGGTTTGTTGATCTTGTTGATTTTCTTTTAAAACCAAGTCTTGGTCTTGATGATTCTTTGAAGTTCTTTTTGTTTCTATTTGGTTGATATCAGCATAGACTTTGATTATTTCCTGCCATCTACTGTTCTTGCATGCATCTTCTCCTTTTTATTCTAGAGCTTTTAAGTGTGCTGTCAAGCTGGGAGTGTATGCTTTCTCTAGTTTCTTTTTGGAGGTGCTCAGAAGTATGACTTTTCCTCTTAGTACTGCTTTTATTGCATTACATAAATTTGCATATGTTGTGTGTTCTTCTTCATTAAATTCTAAAAAGTCTTTCATTACTTTCTTGACCAAGCTAGCATTGAGTTTTGTTTTGCTTCCATGTATATGTGGAATTTTGTTGTTTTGTTGTTATTGAAAACCAGCCTTAGTCCATGGTGATCTGATAGGATACATAGGATTACGTCAATATTCTTGTATATGACTGTTATGTGACCTGACTATGAGGGCAATTTTGGAGAAGGTACCATGAGGTGCTGAGAAGAAGGTAGATTCTTTTGTTTTAGGATGAAATACTCTATAGATGTCTTTTAAATCCATTTGCTTCACAACTTTTGTTACTTGCACAGTGTTTCTGTTCAGTTTCTACTTCTGTGATCTGTCCATTAATGAGAGTGGGGTTTTGAAGTCTCCTAGTATTACTGTTTTGGGAGCAATATATGCTTTGAGCTTTATTCTAGTTTCTTTTATAAATGTGGGTGACCTTGTACTTGAAGCACAGATGTTCAGGATTGAGAGTTCATCTTGACAGATTTTTCCTTTGATGAGTAAAAAGTGTCCTTCCTTATCATTTTTTATGTCTTTTGGTTGAAAAATCTATTTTGTTCGATATTAGGATGGTTACCCCACCTCTCTTTGGGACCATATGTTTGGAAAGTTTTTCCCGACCTTTTACTTTTAGTGCCTCTATTTGTTGCTAAGATGTGTTTCCTGTATGGAACAAAATGCTGGGTTCTGTTTGTGTATCCAGTCTGATAGTCTATATCTTTTTATTGGGGAATTGAGCTTATTGATTTTAAGAGATATTAATGGATAGTGAATATTGTTTTCTGCTGTTTTTGTTTTTAGAGGTAGAATTGTGTTTGTGTCCTTTCCTTCTTAGGGATTTGTTGCAAGAAACTTAATTTCTTGCTCATCCTAAGGTGTAATTTCCCTACTTATGGTGAGTTTTCCATCTATTAAACTTTGTAGGGCTGGATTTGTGGACAGATATTGTGTAAATTTTTTTGTGTGTATCAAAATATCTTGGCTTCTCCATCTTTGGTAATTGAGAGTTTTACTAGATATAGTATCCTGGACTGGGATTTGTGTTCTCTTAGAGTCTTTAAGACATCAGTCTAAGATCTTCTAGCTTTCATAGTCTCTCTTGAAAAATCTGGTGTAATTCTGATTGGTCTGCCTTTATATGTTACCTGTCCCTTTTTTTCTTACTGCTTTTAGTATTCTTTCTTTGTTTTGAATATTTCTTTTGACTTTTGTGTGTTGGGAAAAAAATTTTCTGGTCCAATCTATTTGGGGTTTTGTAGGCTTCTTGTATGTTCATAGCCCTTTTTTTCTTTAGTTTAGGAATCTTTTCTTCCATAATTTTTTTCAAGATATTTACTGTTTCTTTTATTTGGGAGTCTTCTCTCTTTTCTACACCTATCATCTTTAGGTTTGGTCTTCTCATTGTATACAATATTTCCTAGATGTTTGGGGTTAGAAACTTTTTGATTTTTGCATTTCCTCTGACTTATGTGTCAATGTTTTCTATTGTATCTTCTGCCCCTGAGATTCTCTATTCCATCTCTTGTTTTCTGTTAGTGATGCTTGCATCTATTACTCCCACTGTTTTTCCTAGGTTTTCCAACTTCAGGGTTCTCTCCTTTTGTGAGTTCTTCATTGTTTCTGTTATGTTTTCAATTTTTTCAACTGTTTGGTTGTGCTTTCCTGTAGCTCTTTAAGTGATTTTTGTGTTTCCTCTTTAAGGACTTCAACCTGTTTGCGTGTGTTCTCCTGGTTTTCCTTTACTTCTTTAAGTGTGTTATTTGTGTGCTTCTTGAACATCTCCATCATCATCATGAAGTATGATTTTAAATCTAAATCTTGTTTTTTTTTTGTTTTGTTTTTTTGTTTTGGTGAATTGGGATATCCACTATTTGCTGTTGTGGGGGAACTACATTCTGATTTTTCCTGGTTTTCTTGATTTCCTTTTCTTAGATTTTTGTGCTTGCCTTTTGCCATCTTGTTATCAGTGATGCTAGGTAGTCTTGTTGTCTTTGATTGTAGTTTGTCTTTCCCATGGGTCTGTGGGCCTGTGGTTTCCAACAGGGAGATTGCTTCTGGCTCTCTGGGTAAGCTATGAGTTCCTATGGAAGTGCCCAATCCTGATTCAACTGAGCCAGCTCTGATCTTGGGCCAGAAGTGTCTCGTCCTCAGCAGCACAGCTACCTGCACCCTGAAAGTTTCATGTAGCCTCTCCGAAAATAGACAGTGGAGAGGGAGTTTGGACTCACCCCTGGAATCAGAAATGAGAGTCTACCATGATCTTTCAAATGACACTTTCATATACCAAAAGTAGTTTAAATTGTACATCCTAGTACAATTCATAGAAATAATTTTCTGATTTATACAGTATTTTATGTGCTTTTACATATTTATATTACACATTAAAAATAAATAACACTGAAAAAATTAAGAGAATGACATTTATTCTGTGTACATTTCTGTTTCTCCATTTATATGGATGAAATTTTTATTTTTATGGAAATTGGTTGCATGAAACTCAAGTAAAAATGTCTAAATATGGCAGATATATTTCCCTAAGCATAAATTAATGTCTGAAAGAAAATCTAACCAAATGATAAGATTTCTTTTGCCTTCTCATAGTTTGTTCATTTATGCCATTTGGAAATAGTTTCATTTTGCTGTAAATTATGTTTCTGCTGGATATTTTGAGGTTTATTTTCTTCTTTATCAAAAGGGATTCATGTGCCTGGAGGCAGAGATAACTTTTTAATTCTTACAAATTTTCTGAAAAACAGTCTTCTCTATTTGACAATCTACCACATTGTGTGATGACTTAAAATGGGGATTAATATTCACAAAACTGAAATACCCTGTGTCTAGCACCTTGGTGATATCTGTGGGAGAGAATACTGCCCTATTCATAGGGACATCTATTTTTCCCTTGGGAAGTGATATAAGAGTTCATGACTATATTGAACATACAGATTTATAGTTTAGAAATTGAGTGTTCAGAGAAATAGTTCCTATATGTCATCACTGAACCCATCACCATCTCCATGGCAAGCTTTGCACAGGGACTTGGTTAATATCAGGGAGAAAGCGCTTCCCACTGCCTTCCCTTGAAAAATTCCAGAAATAAGTATTTCGATTTATTTGTCTCCTGCCCATAAAGTACTGAGTCATGTTTCTCTTTCAATCTGTAATGTTCTTAATAAACTTAATGTGCTTATAAACTACTACACAGTCATAAAAACTGGAAGTTGAGATCCGCAGCAGCTATTATGATAATCCGTTTAGAGTAAAAATAAATCCTGAAGAAACTATAATATTTATTTGGTCACTGAGCAAATATTTTATGATATTCCATGAAATGTATAAGCCCATGTTATACACTATATAACTTAAGGAAATTAAAATATTCAGTTTTGATATTAAATATAACACTATATTAAGATGTGAATTTTACAGGATTCATTTTGGCTCCTGAAGTGCAAGCAAAATAAGTCATCTGTCCTGTAACCAGCTATCTGCTTTATAATAAAATGGAAAAGCTTGTTGCAGATATTGAAAGATGGTGTTTCTTTTCTCATCTTCTATTAGTGATAAATGTATTTAAAACAGCATCTTCTATGTTGAATAATATGGAAGCTATGTTAAAAGTTTGGGGGAGGACTTTCATTCCACTCCAATGCTGCCCTGCATCCTAAGAAGAGACTCCACTCACTGCATTAAACACAGGTAGACAAAGAAGGGGCAGGAGGGAAGGAGCCAATGAGCTTATCATTAAAGGGCACACATCTTATGTTAGTTCTGAAAATGAGGTAATATTAGTTTGATGATAACATAAACAGAGTCCCAATGACCTTAACCTCACCCCTAGGTAGAAGATTAATTCACCTTTGACAAAATCTCCAGTAAAGCTTTTAGAAAAAGAAAAATGATAATAAAAAAATGATAGTGATTATACACCAGTGACTAACAAAATCCTTCTCCTATGTTTCATGTGTCTATAAAGAGTGGCATCAGATGGAATTTATTTAACTGTAGTCGTCTGCTTGCTGGTATCACAGGTGTATTTGATTAGGTGCACAATTTTGTAAATAAATGTTGTGTGATTATCTGCCTGATAAGGTATAAAATGTCAAATACAGTTACACTTATTATACCCTAAATTATATGTTGAGAAACATCTCCATTGAAAAGTCACATAGAAAAATCTCAGGACCCTTCTCTCCTCCACGGCTTTTAAAACCTCTATGTATTATGGGAGAAATAATATTTCTAATTTGCCTCTATGAAATTTTAACTCTAGACCAAAACATTTATACTTTTTAAAAATTTCTGTTCACTACACATGTTTTAAAATTTGGCTATGAGATTTCAAAAAAATTATGAAATTTTATTAAAGGTCATTCAAAAAGTTCCATTTTATGGAATTTAATAAATCTACCTTCTCTTATGTGGGTCAACTCTATTATTATAGTTTACATTTTGGTGAGGGGTTGTGAGCTTTGCTTTAAATATCCTTCAATGCCCTCCAGTAGTCAATAAAGCCTTTTTCTTTTTTATACTTCTTGTAAAAAGCTCCAGACAACCAGTTACTTTAATCTCTCAATAGGTTCAGTCATGTGATATTGGCTAACATTAGGAGACACTTTTCAGTTTTAACTTAAAACTCAGACATTTACATCTAGAACTTGAGTTTTCATGAGATGATTGCCTGAAAAAGTGAACTCTTTCTGATGTTAATTTCTATGGTGGTTCTTTAAGACAAGAATGTCCAGTAGCTATTTATTCTAGATACAAAAAGAAGAAAGGATAAAAATAATCAATGAATGAGTGTCAGAGACTCATTAGCAGTAAACAAGCAGTTGCAATACTCCAGCGGTAAGAAGACGACGTAGCATACACAGGGCAACATGGCAGCACGGGGAAAGCAAGTAGAGATGCCTTGGTAGACGGCATGGAAGTTTTATTTCTCCTTCAGCTTCATTTAGCAGGATTTCCTCATTTCAAAGAGAAGAAACACAGTAGGCAAAGAAAATATACCCAGACTTCTGGTCATGTTCAGAGCTCTTAGAATGGTTCAGCATGCAGGTCAGAACACTGTAGTTCTTGGATCAGATCTGGATCAATTTTTGCAATCTTTGAGCTCAGAATTCCCTTATACATTAAATCGCTATGAGCATAAGGAAACTATGTCATGGTAAAATAAAATTTCAAACTTTCATGACATTAAAGTTCAAAGAAAAAAGAAAAGAAAAGAAAAGAAAAAAAAACATTATGTTTATTACTTACACACCAAGAAAACTTTGACTAATTCCAGGTTACATCCTGTTTTACATGTACTTTATGCTCATTGTAACTAGTAAGATCTTAATGCACACTATCAAACCTTAAAAAAAAAAAAAAAAAGCCAAGCGCTGACAAAAATGTATTTGTATACTTTTAGGCAAAAATGCTTAAAATTTGTACATTTATGTTTGTCTTTTAAAATAAAGTTCTTTAATAAAAAAATAAAAAATAAAGTTCAAAGGTTAGTAAATTTTTCTGGAACTGTGGCCATGCTCTCTTTTCTGTATTACATACTGCTGCTTTTGTGATACAGTGAGAATCAAGTAGTTGTCACAAAGCCTTTCACCAGAAAACCAAAAATGTTTACTAACTTTGTACCAGAGACTGAAGTAGTACTGTGTAAGGCCTGATGAAGTTTCTTCTTGAAGGAATGTGGACTTTGGGAGTTTGGATCACAAAGCGGTTAAGCATGTTAAGTAGGGCTTAATGAGCTATCCTAATAGGACGTTTGAGAGACAGTCTCGGGCATGAGTCAAATAAGGAAAGAAAGGCTGGTTTTGGTTTTCAGGGTAAGGTACACACCATCATGGAAGGGGGAGGCATGAGGAGCTTAAGGTAGCTTCCTTTCTTCAGCCAAGAAGTAGAAAGATATGTATATGAAGACTCTATCTGCGTTTTCCTTTATATGTAGTCCGGGATCTTGTCCTATTGTATGATACTACTAACATATCATTGTGGGTTTTCCTTCCTAAGTGAAATGTTTCAGGAAATACCTTCACAGAGACACTCAGAAATATGCCACCATGGTGGTTTTAAATAGAGTCAAGGTGACAATAAATATGAAGCATCATGGATATTACTTACTGAAGTTGAGAAGATAGTTTGGAGGTAAAAATTCTTTTTCAAGTGGATTCGTGGTTATTAGTTTAAAGGAGATATGTAATCTTATGCAGCAAAGGCACTACAATGGCAATATTATAGCACAGGACTAAGTATGTATACTAAAGGGCTGAGGACACAACAGTAGCACAGGTCTCCATATATGCACTGAATATCTGGGTGAAGAGACAACTGTGCTGAAAATAACAGCTGTTCAGGGAAGATATTTAGGAAGGAGATTGTGACGACACAGCCAGAAAGACACCGGGACATGTGAAATCAAAATGTTCTACCATTTCCCTTCATGGCTCTCATGTTTCCACCTTTTCTCAGCACTTCAAAACTGCTACAGCCAACAAAGCCTCCTTTTACAATAGCTAACACAGATAAAATACTAACTGTGGGCCAGTTCAATCTTCAAAGCCCTGTTTTAGAAATGGTATAAATTAAATATTACAATAATATAGTGTTCTTAAATACACAGTGTTATATATATACTTCTTGAGTAAGAAAATTGAAAAGTTAAGGAACTCAGGTATAACAGCCTATATTCTGTGTGCATTTCTGTACATGTATTGTTGTTGTTGTATATTTTAGAAACAGGATCTCATATATTTTAGACTGACTTCAGACATACTGGGTATCCAAACTCCTGATACTCCTACTCCTATTTTCAAAGTTCTAGGACTATAGGTGTGCTCCAACAAGCCAGGGAGATATACAGGGAGAACACACTGATGCAAATGTCCTTCAGTCTTACCAGTATTCTTCAGGTTCTATCTTAGTTCAGAATCATTCAAAACATCCCCACGAGTGGTGAAAAAACCCTATTTTGTCATGATACAGTCTATATTTCATGTGGAATGTGATGAGAAACTCAGAGAACTGGTTCATGCAGGCCTCTCTCTTGATACACAGAAGACAGGATTTAGCCTTCCTAAGCACTTTCTCTCTTGGGGTCTGCATCTGGAAATACATTGTTATTTTCAAAACACTGCCTAAGATCTATCAGAAGTACTTAAATTCAGAGTAAAAGTTTAAAAAAAAAGCATATTTACACATCATTTTCCTTGGCTTCTTCTCCTTCTTTTAATAACCATAAGCCTTGGAGTCTTTTTTAAAGCCTTAGGTTTTTTTTCTTTTATGATTTCTCATGGAGATTCGAGTGGGGATGGCCCCATAGACTCATGCATTTGAATGCTTTGTTGTCTGAAAAGAGCATTATCTGAGAAAGATTAGGATTGGTCTTTTGGGAGAAAGTGTGTCACTGGGGCTTTGAAGTTTCAAGACTTTCTCTCTCTCTCTCTCTCTCTCTCTCTCTCTCTCTCTCTCTCTCTCTCTCTCTCTCTCTCTCTGTGTGTGTGTGTGTGTGTGTGTGTGTGTGTGTGTCAGAATGAATAATTCTCAGTTACTTTTCTACGCCATGTCTATCTGCTGCATGTCACCATGTCCCCCATCATGATATAAATAGACTAAACCTCTGAAACTGTAGCTAGTCCTCAATTGAATGCTTTCTTTGATAAGATTTTCATGGTCATGGTTACTCTACACAGCAATAGAGCAGTGGTTAGGAGACTGGTCTGGACTCCATCTGTGCCCAGAGTTACACGCAGAGCTGGCACACAATCATCAGGACTCACGGGCCCACAGAGAGCTGAGCACTCAGAGGAGACGCAGGAGCAATCTCCCTCCTGAGCCCATGGGTGAAAATTAAAACACTACTAACACAAAACATTCAGGAAAGCCAGGATACAATAAAGAAACCAAATCCAAGGATAATGAGTGTAGAAGAGAGCATTGAATCCCAACTTAAATTCCCAGTAAATATCTTCAAGAAAATTATAGAAGAAAACTTCCCTAACCTAAAGAAAGAGATAATCATGATGATACAAGAAACGTATAGAATTCCAAATAGATTGGACCAGAAAAATTCTTCCTAACACATAATGGTCAAACAACAAATGTTCAAGACAAAGAAATACTAAAAGCAGTAAGGGAAAATGGGACAAGTAACATATAAAGGCATACCTATCAGAATTATACCAGACGTCTCAACAGAAACTATGAAAACTGGAAGACCCTAGTCAGACATCATACAGACCTTAAAAGAACAAAAATACAAAATCCAGGATAGTATATCCAGCAAAAATCTCAATTACCATAGATGGAGAAACAAAGATATTCCAGGACAAAAACAAAATTACACAATATCTGTCCCCAAATTCCATCCTACAAAAAAAATAATAAATAAAATCTCCACCACAAAGAGGGAAACTTTCCCCTAGAGAAAGCAAGAAATTCATAATCTTTCCACTAAACCAAAAGAAGAAAGACATACAAACATAATTCTACCTCTAACAACAACAACAACAAAAACAAAAAACCACAATTATTATTACCTAATGTCTCTTAATATCAATAGACTCAATTCCCCAATAAAAAACAAATACTATCAGACTGGATATGAAAAAAACGGACCCAGTATTTTGTTGAATACAGTAAACTCATCTCAGCAACAATGGAATGCACTACATCAGAGTAAAAGTTTGGAAAAATATTTTGCCAGCAAATGATCTCAACAAGCTGGAGTAGCCATCCTAATATCGAATAAAATATATTTTCAACTAAAAGTCCTAAAGAAGATAAGGAAGGACAATTTTCATTCATCAAAGGGAGAATCTATGAAGATAAACTCTCAATCCTAAACATCTATGTTCCAAATACAAGAGTGCCTATATTCATAAAAGAAACTCTTCTAAAGCACAAAGCATATAATGTACCACACACAATAATAGTGAGAGACTTTAACACCCCACTTTCATCAATGGACAGATCATGGAAGCAGAGTATGAGCAGGGATGGAGTGGAACTAACAGAAGTTATGAACCAACCAAATGGATTTAATAGACATCCATAAACTATTTCATCCTAAAACAAAAGAATAAACCTTCTTCTAAGCACCTTATGTTATGCTCAATCCCTACAGACCAAGAAAACGTTGACTAATTCCGGGTTACATCCTGTTTTACATGTACTTTTTTGCTCATTGTAACTAGTAAGAACTTCATGCAGAGTATCAAACCTTAAAAAAAAAAGAAGAAAAAAAAAAAAAGCCAAGCACTGGCACAATTGTATTTGTATACATTTATGCAAAAAAAAATGTTTAAAATTTTTTTCTTTTATCTTTGTTTTTTAAAATAAAGTTTTAAAAAAATAGAATAGAATAGAATAAAAATAAATAAATAAGTAAAATAAAAGTTATTTAAAACAAACAAACAAACAAAAAGAAAAGAAACTGGAGAGAACATATACTAGCAGCTTGACAGCACATCTTAAAGCTCTAGAACAGAAAGAATCAGATACACACAAGAGTAGAAACCAGGAATTAATCAAACTCAGAGCTGAAATCAACATAACAAAAAAAAGAACTATACAAAGAATCAACAAAATCTGAAGCTGGTTCTTTGAGGAATTAACAAAATTGATAAACCCTTAGCAAGACACTTTTTGAGAGGGCTCAGAGAAATTATTAAAATTACCAAAATCAGAAATGGAAGGGGAGACAAAACAACAGAAACTGAAGAAATTCAAGAAGTCATCAGATCCTACTGTAAAAGCATACACACAACAAACAGAGAAATTGGGAGGAAATAAACAATTTTCTAGACAGATAACAGGTATCAAAGTTAAATCAGAATCAGATAAACCATCTAAATAACCTTATAATCCCCAAAGAAATAAAATCACTCATTAAAGCCCTCCAACTACAAAAAGTTCAGGACCTGATGGGTTTAATGCAGAATACTATCACGCCTTCATAGAAGACCTAATTCCAATACTTTCCAAACTATTCCACAAAATAAAAATCTAGGGAACACTACCTAACTTCTTATTTGAAACCACAACTACTCTCATTTCTAAAACACACATAGACCCTACAAAGAAAGAGAATTTCAGACCAATTGCCCTCGTGAACATTGATGCAAAAATACTCAATAAAATTCTTGCAAACAGAATAAAAAAACACATCAAAATGATCATTCACCATGATAAAATAGGCTTCATTTCAGGGATGCAGAGATGGTTCAATATATGGAAATTTATCAATGTCATCCACTATATAAACAAACTCAATGACAACAGCAAAAACAATCACATGATCATCATTCTAAGTGCTGATAAAACATTTGAGAAAATTTAATTCCCCTTTATTTTAAAAGTCTTAGAAAGATCAGGAATTCCAGGCTCATACTTGAACACAGTAAAAGTAATATACAGCAAACCAGTAGCCAATATCAAATGAAATGGTGAACATCTTGAAGGAAGGCTACTAAAATCAAGGATGATACAAGGCTTGCCACTCTTTTCCTACATATTCAATACTGTGCTGAAAGTATTAGCCAGAGAAATCAGAAAGCAAAACAGAAATCAAATGGATACAAATTGAAAAGAAAGAAGTCAAAATATCACTCTTTGCAGATAATATGATAATATATTCCCATAATTCCATAAGAGAATTTTTTAAGCTGATAAACAACTTGAGCAAAGTTGTTGGATATAAAATTAACTCAAACAAATCAGTAGCCTTTATCTACTCAAAGGATAAAGAGGCTGAGAAAGAAATTAGAGAATCGACACCCTTCACAATAGTCACAAAGAATATACAATAACTTGGGGTGACCCTAACCAAGCAAGTCAATAATCTGTATGACAAGATTGTCAGGTCTTTGAAGAAGGAAATTGAAGAATACCTCAGAAGATGGAAAGATCTCCAATGCTCATGGATAGGAAGAATCAACATAGTAGAAATGGCCATCTTACCTAAACAATATACAGATTCAATGCAATCGCCATCAAAATTCCAATTCAATTCTTCATAGAGTTAGAAAAGGCAATTTTCAAATTCATTTGGAATAATAAAAAAGTTAGGATAGCAAACAATATTCTCAACAATAAAAAAGCATCTGGGGGAATCATTATCACTGACCTCAAGCTGTATTACAGATCAATTGTGATTTAAAAAAAAAAAACTGCATGGCATTGGTACAGAGACAGGCAGGTAGATAAATGGAATAGAATCAAGACCCAGAAGTGAAGCCACACACCTATGGTCATTTAATCTTTGACAAAGGAGATAAAAATATTCAATGGAAAAAGGACAGCCTCTTCAACAAATGGTGCTGTTGCAACTGGCAGTCAGCATGCAGAAGAATGCAAATTGATCTTTTCTTATCTCCTTGTACAAAGTTCAAGTCCAAGTGGATCAAATGCCTCCACTTAAAGCCAGGTACACTGAAACTAATAGAACAGAAAGTGAGAAAGAGTTTAGAAGGCAGGGGAAAATTTCCTGAAGAGAACACCAGTGGTTTATGGTCTAAGATCAAGAATCGACAAATGGGATCTCATCAAATTGCAAAGCTTCTCTAAGGCAAAGAACGCTGTCAAAAGGACAAAATGGTAACCAAGAGATTGGGAAAAATCTTTACCAATTCTACATCTGATAGAGGGCTAGGATCCAACATATATAAAGAACTCAAAAAGTTAGAGTCCAGAGATACAAATAATCCTATTTAAAAATAAGGCATAGAGCTAAACAAAGAATTCTCAACTGAGGAATACTAAATGGGTGAGATGCACCCATAGAAATTCTCAACATCCCTAGTCATCAGAAAAATGCAAATCAAAACAACCCTAAGATTCCACCTCATAACTGTAAGAATAGGTAAGATCGAAAACTCAGGTGACAGCAGATGCTGGTGAGGATGCAGAGAAAGAAGAACACTCCTCCACTGTTGGTGGGGTTTTAAGCTGGTACAGCCACTATGGAAATCATTCTGGCAGTTCCTCAGAAGATTAGTACTACCTGAGGACCCAGTTATGCCACTCCTGGGCTTATACCCAAAAGAAGCCGCAGCATCTATCATGGATGTATGCTCCACCATGTTCATAGCAGCCTTATTTATAATAGCCAGAACCTGGAAAGAACCCAGATCTCCTTAAACAGAGAAATGGATACAGAAATTGTGGTACATATACACAATGGAATATTGCTCAGCTAGTAAAAACAATAGCTTTATAAAATTTCTTGGCAAATGGATTGAACTTGAAGCTATCATACTGAGTGAGGTAACTCAGTCACAAAATAACACTCATGGTATATACTCACCGATAAACAGATACTAGCCCAAAATGCTCGGAATACCCAAAAAATAATTCACAGGACTTATGAAGCTCAAAGTAAAGGAAGGCCCAAAGATAGATGCCTCAGTCCTTCTTAGTAGGGAGAACAAAACACTCAAGGGAGGAAATAATGGGACAAATAGAGCAGCAGGGATTGGAGAAAAGATCATAGAGACTGTCTCACCTGGAATCCATCCCATATGCAGCCAATAAGCCCATGCACTATTGTTGATGCCAATTAGTTCTTCAGGGAAGGAATCTAATATTGATGCCTCCTCAGAGGCTCTGCCAGATTCATCCTGATACAGAGAAGGAATCTTGCAGCTAACCACTGGACTGAACACAGAGACACCCCCCCCCCCACAATAAAGGAGCTCAAGAAAAAACTGAAGGTGCTCAAAGCGTCTTCAATACCATGATAAGAACAAAATGATCAACTAACTAAACCCACCACCAAGAATTTTGTCTTAGGTAATATTTAAAATTATGGCCCCCTGATTCTCTTTTATTAGAAACATGCCTTAAGGAGCCAGCTCAGTCAGTCAACATATTCTCCAGGACAGGAATGAGGAATAAAAAGAAGGAAAAAAAAAAAAACTCAGACAATATTGTAGCATGACCCCAGCTAGTTCTGAGGCTGAAACGGGCTTATATTTTTCCAGTCTACTTTTATACCAATTTAAGTACATGCAAAATAATAAGATCAGTTCTTGGTCAAGGAACAAGCAAGGCAATAAGCAAAATCCAATAAACACCTTTCCAGGAGCTAATCAGGGTGACCAAGACGAAAGGAATCCCTCATGTGCCTTCTCTGAGCCTGCCCTGAGCTTTGCATTAACTCAAAAGTTCTTAATCTGAGCCCATTTCCTAAGTCCTAGCCCCAAATCAGATTCCTGCCTTGAGCTTACTTCTTTTGTCCTGACTTGATGTCAAATTCCTGCCCAGTTTCTAGAAGAGGCCCCCAAAAGCTCTCCCCATATGTCACTCTTTGTGTACTCAGCCTGGTCCATAGAAGGACCAGCACTCTACCACACAAAGGCCTTTTGAAGATGCTTTCCGTGCTGTCCCTAGTAGTCCATCAGATTCCTCACCTGCCTAGCCATGTCTGTAGTACCCAGCCATGGACTGTCATGGCAGTAAACATTTTACAACTGCTAGTACAGAACAGGACTATCTTGAGAACCTGAGAAGAAAGGTCTCCTTCTCTATCCTCTTGCCAGTCCCCAGCAGGTTGCAAGGTACTCAGCAAGCTGTGTCTTAATGGACAGCAAGGATGTCACCCAATGACTCTACAGACAACTGACCTGATGTTGGAAGTATAAACTTATCCACGAAATGTGTCTCCTATTAGCTCAAAACCAGTATTAACTGTAGAACATGCTGCATCATTTTATCAGAATATTGAGCTGCTTAAATAAAAGTAGAGGCCCATTTTCCCTCTACTTAAACATTCATCAGAACCTGCATTCACAATAAAAACAAAAACTTGTTTACTCAGTATAACCAGGCAGTTCATTTGAACCCACAAGAAACTCATTGGAAGCACTTACATTAATGAAGTATGAGTAATCAAATCTCTGTAGATGTATGTTTAAATTCTGGTTATCTGGCCAGGGTTATTTACTAGACCTCTAAGTTCTTTCACTACTTTGCCCATCAGTAAAATTATCAGCTTACCTTCAAAACAAAGATTTTTGTGAATAATTAACCTGGCACTAATAAAATTTGAACATAATCTTAGAAGGCAAAGCGAAACAAAGTACCTATCTAATCAAAGCCACTGGCTGCGTCTCTTGTGTCCGTGGGATCAAGCACATCATTTTCTATCTTTAACATCACATCCTGTCCAATACATCTTACCTAATAAACATTTCATGCTTTAGAGTTATATTGGAGATGCTTAACTGATACAACCATGCCAAGTACAGAGAGAATTGCTCCAAGTGATCCTACACAATAAAATTCTGCTGCCTCGGTGGGCATAATTAAAGAACAAGAAGAATTGTTGGGAAAATCTTAAGCTACTTCAACACTATTCCTGACAGTAGTATTGGGTGCTTGCCTGTTATTTCAGAGCACTGTGTTATTTGTGAAACATTGGATAAAATAATTGAGCAGTAATATAATTCTATTTATATATATTCTAGCTTTATTATGTATGTGGTCATAATCAATCATTCCTAACTCATTCTGGGGATGTGTGGGAAGGAAATGCAGAGAGAATTTATTAGATTATTTTTGGTTCTATAGTCTTATGTTTTATTTATCTCCATCAATGAAATTTAGAGTGACATATAGAGAAATACTTTTATGTTTGTGGTATGTTTTCTTATTTTCTGAAGAATAGTTATTAGTACTGGTGAAACCGGTAAAAATGAATTGCATGGCTTGACACACTAATTTATAGTTAGATCCATGAAAGAAATAATTGTTAAGTTTATAACAGTAAAAACTGTGGTCACCTTGGAGAACTATAAAATGTCAAGCCAATTAAATATCTAAAATATTGGTAGATAATGAGGAAATACCATACCTGTATTTTCTATAAAGATTATTACTCCGAGAAGCCAAAGGCTGATGGTATGACCAACTAAATCATAAAACTGTGTTTGTGGAATGCATTGCTTGTCATGAGATTGTATTTGGCACTAAGACAAACCACAGTTGACATCACCCAATGAGAACCAGCCAGACGTGGAATGCCTGTTGGAAGAATTTGCTCTTCTGCTGAGGCATTCAACCCTGAATGCAACCCAGCCTCCAAAGCTAATACTGCCTGACAGAAAATGTGCAGTAAAACGTAATATCTGCAATCCAGAACATGGGAAATTCCAGGGAAGCATATCAACCACTCATAAGATAAAACAAATGGAGAAATGAAAAATATATAAGCTGTTGTGATGGCTATGAGTAATTAAAGCCCCCCCACCACCACAAAATGTTATTTTCTTCCATTGTAAAAAAATATATGCCAAAGGACGTAATAATTTTCTCTGGAGTACTAATTAATGTGGCCAGCATGACTGCATTTCTTTGGAAATACAGTTTTTTCTTTTATATTGTCCAAAGAAGCATTGCATTATTTATGATAATTTATGCCTTTAATCTTTTAGTTAATAAACCCAGAGACCATGGAATTTGAGATGCTAAGAAGACAGAAATAAATTCAATGTTAAATATAAATTCAAACATTGAGGAATTCTGTGCTTTGTTTTCTAAACATCAGCAAGTCAGATGTTCAAGAAAACCACAAACCCTTGTTTCTCTACTTAACCAGAAATTTTTCTTATCCTATATATATATCCTATATATAGCTTTGAGTGATGAACCAATTGTTTACTTTTGTTTTACCTATATTAAAAAAAATAATAGTTAACCTAAGAATCAACTCATAACTCCCATTTCAATACTTTTTTTCAGTTTTTAACATAATTTTTACATAAAACTATCTGAATATATTTTTTAGTCAGTACTTCATTTTTTTCAAGGTTTGATTATATGCCTTGAAAACTTAATAGTTACAATGAGCTAAAGTAAAACAAAATGTAACATGGAAATAGTTAAAGTTTTCTTGTTTTGTAAATATTTTTTTGTTTTGTTTTGTTTATTTCTTGGACTTCATACAGTCTGTGAGTTGTTTCTGGGGGAGTGCAAGACTCTGGGCTTAGCATCGCACTATCAGTGACTGCATATAATGTCTGTTCTTTTGTGACTGGGTTATCTCACTCAGGATGATATTCTCTAGATGCAGCCATTTTCTTAAGAATTTGGTTAAGTCATTGTTTCTGGTGGCAGAGTAGTATTCCATTGTGTATATGTACCACAATTTTTGTATCCATTTATTTTCTGAAGGACATCTGGGTTCTTTCCAGCTTCTAGCTATTATAAATAGAGCCTCTATGAACATTGTGGTGCATACATCTTTGTTGTGTATTAAAGTGTCTCTGGGGTATATGCCCAGAAGTGGAATAGCTGGGTCTTCAGGTAGTACTATATCTAATTTTCTGAGGTATCGCCAGACAGATTTCCAGAGTGGTTGTATTAGCTTTCAACCCCACCAACAATGGAGAAGTGTTCCTCTTTCTCCGCAGCCTCCCCAGCATCTGCTGTCATCTGAGTTTTGGATCTTGGCCAATCTGACTGGTGTGAGGTGGAATCTCAGGGTTGGTTGAGGTATGAGGGTTATTGTAGCCTCAAAATGAGGTGGGTAATATTCCATCTGATTCTATCTTTTGGAATAGTTTGGAGAGTATTGGTGTTATATCCCAAATAAATGTCTGATAAAATTGTGCACTGAACCCGTCTGGACCTGGGCTTTTTTTAGATGGGAGGCTTTTGATGACTTCTTCTATTTCTTTAGGTGTTATAGGGTTATTTAGATGGTTTACTTGGTCCTGGTTTAACTTTGGGACCCTGTATCTGTCTAGCAATTCATCCATTTCCTCCAGATTTTCCAATTTTGTGGAGTATAAGTTTTTGTAGTACCATCTGATGATTTCTTGAATTTCCTGTTTCAGTTGTTATGTCACCACTTTCCTTACTGATTTTGTTAATTTGGACACTCTCTCTTTGCCCTCTAGTTAGTCTGGCTAGGGGTTTATCAATCTTGTTGATTTTCTCAAAGAACCAACTCTTTGTTTTGTTGATTTTTTCAATGGTTCTTTTTGTTTCTATTTGGTCTATTTCTGCCCCAATTTTGATTATTTCTTGCCATCTACTATTTTTGGATATATCTGCTTCCTTTTGTTCTAGGGCTTTTAGCTGTGCTGTCAGGTTGCTGATGTGGGCTCTCTCCAGTTTCTTTTTGGAAGCACTTAGGGCTATGAGTTTTCCTCTCAATACTGCTTTCATTTCATCCCATAGGTTTGGGTATGTTGAGTTTTTGTTTTTGTTGAATTCTAGAAAATCCTTAATTTCTTTCTTTATTTCTTCTTTGACCCTGCTATCCTTTAACAGAGCGTTGTTTAGTTTCCATGTGTATGTGGGCTTTTTGTTGTCTTTGTTGTTGTTAAAGACCAGCCATAGATTATGGTGATCTGAGAGGATGCATGGGAGTATTTCAATCTTCTTATATCGATGGAGGCTCGTTCTGTGTCCAATTATGTGGTCAATTTTCGAGAAGGTGCCATGGGGTGGTGAGAAGAAGGTGTACTCTTTTACTTTAGGATAGTATGTTCTGTATATATCTATTAATTGTAATTGGTTCAAAGTCTCTGCTAGTTTTGCAGTGTCCGTGTTCAGTTTCTGTTTCCCTGATCTGTCCATTTGTGAGAGTGGGGTATTAAAGTCTCCCACTATTATTGTATGGGGTGAAATGTATTTTTTGAGCTTTAGTAGGGTTTCTTTTATGAATGTGTGTGCTTTTTTGTTTGGAGCATATATGTTAAGGATTGAGAGTTCCTCCTGACAGATTTCCCCAGTAATGAGTAAAAAGTGTCTTTCCTTATCTTTTTTGATAACTTTTGGTTGGAAATTTACTTTATTCGATATTAGAATAGCCACTCCAGCTTGCTTCTTGGAGCTGTTTGCTTGGAAGTTTTTTTCCCACCCTTTTACTCTGAGATAGTGTCTGTCTCTGTCTCTGAGATGAGTTTCTTGTATGCAGCAAAAGGCTGGATTTTGTTTATGTACCCAGTCTGATAGTCTATGTCTCTTTATTGGGGAGTTTAGACCATTTATGTTAAAAGATATCAAGGAATAATTGTTTCTGTTTCCTGCCATTATTGCTTTTTTGGGTTGAGTTCGGTCTGTGTTTTTTTCTTCTTATAGTTTTCTTTTTTAGGAGTTTTCTTGTTTTTCTAGGCTGTATTTTCCCTCATTGTATTGGGTTTTCCACCTATAATTCGTTGTAGTGCTGGGTTTGTGGTCAGATATTGTGTGAATTTTGATTTGTCTTGAAATATCTGTCTCTCCATCGATGGTGATTGATAGTTTTGCTGGTTATAGCAGCTTGGGCTGGCACTTGTGCTCTTTTAAGGAGTGCATGATGTCTGTCCAGGCTCTTCTAGCTTTCATAGTCTCTGTTGAGAAATCGGGTGTGAGTCTGATTGGTCTGCCTTTATATGTTACCTGACCTTATTCCCTTACTGCTTTTAGTATTCTTTCTTTACTTTGGGCACTTGATGTTTTGACTATTATGTGTCGGGGGGTATTTCTTTTCTGGTCCAACCTATTTGGAGTTCTGAAGGCTTCTTTTATGCTCATAGTCATCTCACACTTGAGGGTAGGGAAGTTTTCTTCTACGACTTTGTTGAAGATATTTACTGTGCCTCTTAGTTGATACTCTTCTCCCTCTTCTATTTCTATTATCCTTAGGTTCGGTCTTCTCATTGTGTCTTGGATTTCCTGGACATTTTGGGTTAGGAGCTTTTTGTTTTTTGCATCTTTTCTGGCTGTTTTGTCTATGTTTGCAATGTTGTCTTCTGCCCCCGAGATTCTCTCTTCTATCTCTTTTAATCTATTGGAAATGCTTGCTTCTGTGACTCCTGATTTCTTTTTTTTGGTGTTCTGACTCAAGCCTTATCTCTTTTAGCGTTTTCTTTATTGTGTCAATTTCTGTTTTAATTTCCCTCTTCCATTCCTTTATTTCTTTGGTTCTGTTTTCCTCTAGTTCTTTGAGTTCTTTGAGTGTTTTTCTTGTTTCTTCTTTAAAAGCTTCTGAATCTTTTTGCTTTTCCTCCCTTTCTTGTTTAAGTATCTCTATCAGCGTCTTGAGGTATGATTTCAGTTCTGTGTCTTCTTTTTCTGGAGTGTTTGGAATTCCAATGTTTTCTGTTATGGGAGAATTGGGTTCTGGTGTTGCTAGATTGTCTTGGTTTCCTTGGGATATACTCTTTCTCTTTCCTCTTGCCATTTTGTTGTCAGTGATATGTTCTTGCCTTTCCCTTGTCTCTGGTCTGTCACCCTGGTTCTCCACTGGTCCAGGTGTCAGATGGGCCAAGCCCTGTTTTATGCCTGAGATTCGTTGGGTGTGAGCAGAAGTTCCAACGTTCTGTTTCTGGTTGCTGGATCGGGCAAGCAGGGCTGGGCAAGTTAGGGTGTGCACTTTCTATGTGCACTCCACAAAGATTGCTCTGCTCCCCTGCAGCCCAGGTCTCCCACCCACCAGTTGCTCAACCTCTATAACTCCCATTTCAAAACAGCACATTATTTTATAGGAGTAGGGTCCTTGAAAATAATTCCTAAATTCTACTACTTTGAGGAAATTGACTTCCTGATCAAGCACTCACACAAATTCTATAGATCTGAATGGTGATTATTATAGTTTCTATTTTTTAACAAATTATTTAATGAAAACCAAAACTCCTTAACTATGGATCTTGAGATGTGCAGTAAACTTTGAGAGCTGACTATTCTGATCTAACTGAATCCTTCCCTTCCTCTTTACTTCCTCCTGCCCCGGCCTCTAGCAATGTTTACTTTCCCGTTACTCCTGAGCTTTGAAATTCTAAGTATGTGTGAGATGATGAGCTGTTTATTTCCTAAGTATGACATCTTCTGCATCACTCAGATTGTTACAAATGGCAGGATCCCAGCCATTCTTAGATCATGGAATATTAAGGGTTCTCATCACAAAGATACAGTACATGTAGCAATGGATATGTTAATCATCCTGAGCTAATTTCAGCATATATACAAATGTCTAAAAAATCACCTAAATGTATATAACTATTTCCTATTTATTAAATGTAAAAGTTAGAGCAGAAAAGAACCCAGATGTCCTTCAACAAAGGAATGAATATCGAAAGTATGGTAGTTTTACACAATGGAGTAACTACTCAGCTATTAGAAACAATGACTTCATGAAATTCCTAGGCAAAAGGATGGAACTAGAGACTATTATCCTGAGTGAGGTAACCCAGTCACAAAAGAACACACATAATATGCACTCAATGATAAGCGGATACTAGCCCCAGAAAGCTCTGAATACCCAAGAAACAATTCACAGACATTATGAAGCTCAAAAAGAAGGAATGCCAAAATGGGAGTGCCTCATTCTAAGTTCTTCTTAGAAGGGAGAACAAAACACTCAACGGAGAAAATGCAAGGAACAGGAATTGAAAAAAATATTATTCAGAAGTCGCCTCACCCAGGGATCCACCACATATGCACTCCCCAAATCCAAGCACTATAGCCGATGCCAAGAAGTACTTACTGGCAGGAACCAGATACAAATGCCCTGTCAGGGACTATGTCAGAGTCATATAGATACAGCTGAGCATGCCTACAGCTAACCATTGGACTGAACACTGAGACCCCAATGAGGATGCTAAATAAAGAACTGAAGGAGCTGAAAGGAGTTGCAACCTCATGGGAAGAGCAACATTATCAAACAACCAATCCCTCCAAAAATCCCATGGACTAAAACACCAACCTTTGTGCACACATTGAGAGACCTATTGATCCAGTTGCATATGTAGCTGAAGATACCAGTGTCTTATTATCAATGTGAGAAGAGGCTTTTGGTCCAGGAAGGGCATGTTTTCCCAATGTAGGGGAATGCCAAAGAAATGGGGTAAAGAGGGTGATTAGGAGGTAGTGCACCTCTGTGAAAGGAAATGGAGGGAGAGAGTGGGTGGGAGTGGGGCAGGGGAAAGGGATAACATCTCAAATATTAGTACAGAGTATCTAACAAAAATTATAAAAAATGTAAAAATTAGGTATTCCATATAAGGCATCACTTAATAATATTTCCTTCATCTTCACCAAGCATGATCATTAACTGTACTCTCTGGCAGTAAAGCACAGGTACCTCTAGCCTCAGCAGAATAATTTCAGTGAGGATGCTGGCTTGATAACTTCCAGGTTTTGACTCTGGGCCCTGCGTGTTTCAGAGGAAGGTAATCCTTTTCTATTATGAATTATGAAGCCAGATTTTACTTCTGAAGTATAGACTTGTCAATTCTCGCTGAGAAGAAAAATAACCCTTATTTTCCCACCAGACACTGCCACAAAAATACGTGTATACAGCGGGATGATACTAGCTTCCGTTTTTCTGTTCTACAAGGAAATAACAGCTGAGGGTCATACACTGGCACCTTCTCCACCTGCTCTAATGCCATTCTTAATTCTGTCAGTGCCATTCAGATGTTTTACAAGGATCTGAAAATTTTTTAATCTTCATTAGTAGAATCAGTAACAACATTTCTCCCAATTAACAGCAGGACAACTCTTTTGAAGTCAATTCCAAAATTACTTTGTTTAGACAAGTAAAACATCCTTTGTCATTTCTAAGGATCAACTTAAGACTCAAATAATCCTCCTCTCCCAAAACTCTTAGACAATGATGGTAAGACAAATCCTTTTAAATTGACTAAACCTTCACTGAGACCATTTTCTTTCTTAAAGAATGTAAAAAAAAATAACAATAACAAAAAACCCACTCTTGATGAAAATTAACACCTATCGTTTAAACTCATTAAACAACATAATTTTAGTAATTTCTAGATTCATTGTAAGTTACTTATAAAGGTGATAATAGAACTTAATAGAATCTTCCAGATCAAATGTGACTAAAAAGCCACATAACCAGTAAGCACACAAGCCATTGTTCATTGTGTGCTTACAACAGGCTTGCAGCAGAGGGAGAGCTCAAACTACATGTGTTGAATGAATACATGAATAAATCTTGTGGTGATTCTTGCATAATACAATGTCTTGGGTTGTACATGTTAGTACCTCCAGTGAGTACACTGTGAGATCTTGAAAAATGAGAAATCTGTCTGATTGCCAAAACAACATCTTGATCACAGGGAGTGATACTTACTGCAGGATCAGTCAGTATCTCTAACTCAAGGGATTGCCTCTTAGAGCTTGTCAGCTAGTCTCATCTATGGAAATTGTTACTTTTAATTTTCTGACTATTCTACATAAAGAATTGCTGTGATTACTCTACACAAACCTGATTCTTTTTATTATTTATTTATTTACTTTACATCCCCAATTCTGCCCTCCTCTCCTGCCAGTACTCCCTCACACAGATCCTCCCCACATTTCTACCTCCCCTTCTCCTCTGAGAAGGGGAAGCCCAACCTCCAAGGGGATCATGTGCACATGCATGAACACACACACACACACACACACACACACACACAAACACACACACATCAACACTACCACCACCACCACATAGACTCATCAAGTTACTGCAGGAGTAGAGGCACATCCTCTCCCACTGAGGCCAAACAAGGTTTTCCAGGTAGGGGAACATGATCTACAGACAGGCAACAGGTTCAGGGACAGCCCTACCCCCACTCTAGTTGTTGGGAGACCCACATGAAGATCAAGCTAAACTTCTGCTGCATATGTACAGAGGTGGGGGCTTATGTCCAGCTTTGTGCTCACTCCTTAGTTGATAATTCAGTCTTTGGGAGCCCCCATGGGTCCTGGTCAGTTGTCTGCTGGTCTTCCTGTGGCATCCCTAACTTCTTTGAGTCCCTCAATCTGCCCCACAATGCATCCACAAGATTCCCCAAGCTCCATCTACTGTTTGGCTTTGCATCTGTTTTCATTGGCTGCTGGGTGGAGCCACTCAGAGGTCTGTTAAGGCTAGCTCCTATCTTCAATCCTTACAGTATGCTTAAAAATGTCAGAAATTGGTTCTCACCTGTGGGATGGATCTCAGTTTAGGCCAGTCTGGTTGGTCAGTCTCTCCATCTTTGCTCTATCTTTGTTCTTTCACATTTCACAGGCAGGGCACATAAAACTTAATTCTTTAATGTAAATGTATTATGGCGGTTATTGCCTCCTATAGAATCTCTTTTAAACTCATCTAGTATTTATTACCATTCTACTGCTGGATAAAAAAAAAATGATAAACTACTACACAGAAGCTTCTTTTTTACAATTTGTCATATTTCTACACTGTATACAGTAAATAACAGAATTTATTTATTATTTCTAATCATATTTTATAGAGATTTCTCAATATATATCTTAATGTATATATATGTATATATATTATAATCTTGTTGTACACAAACAGAAATAATTTTTACTTCTTTTCGAATTGATTAATTCATAGTTGATTGATTGATTTTTCTGTACTGGAAGCTCATGCTGACAGTAATGAACAATGGTTAAACTCCATACAGTTCTTTCTTTTCTTCGGTTAATCAAGTCTTTAATTTTTAAGTTTCGATTGGTAATACAATAAATATGAGCAAATTGGCATAAACCATGGTTTTAAAATTTCAAGAAACTGTTGAAATTTTAAGGGGATGCTGAAACTAAAGAGTAGAAACTGTTGAAGCCAATTCCAAGGGCTGTACAAAGATAATGAGCTGGGTCAGGTATGAGCCTAGGATCCCTTTTGTTTTCCCTTGCTTAGGCCCAGTTGTGTTTCTTCATCCATCTGCTTGAAGAGTGGAGGTGGATATCTAGGCCTGCTGAGTGAGAATACCCCCTACAGATCCATTTCAGAGTGAAAACCAAGCCTACAGAAGAGCACAGAGCACTTTTCCCACAATTCCCACAGACACCACCTGGACATGGAGTCTACTGAGTGGCTTCTAGGCTCCTCTTTATAGCAAAGAAAGGGAAGCATCTAGATTTCCATCATCACCCAAGGGCATCCATACAGGTGCCTAGGTCTTGCCAATAAAATGTTTTGATCTCTGACTTTATAACAATCCATGCAAGATAGTTATTGACAACCACACCTATTAAGCAGATTAAAAGTTTTGAGTCTTTTTTATTGATAGCCAGACCAAGGCCAGCTCGCACCTTCCAAAATTCTCTTGCTGCCCAGGTTAAGGAGTACAGATCTTCTAAAGGCAAAACACGCAAAGACCATAATTTACATCAAAGTTAGAAAATGGTCAGAGTAATCTTTAAATGTTAATACCTGGTAGAATGTAGTCATTACTTTAGATATAGCATGATTAGTGTTTTGGTTAAAACATGGGCATCATAGTCCAGGCTATGGAATCTCCAAATGCTGATAAGTCGAAGATTCTCCTGGGAGGGGCACAGAATATGGGTGTGACCTTAATCATTTCCATCTCACACAAGAACTAGTGTTTTCAACAAGTAGTGCAAGAGATTCTGAAGCAGTTTCAATCTGGACCAAGCATAAACAAAACAGCCTTGTAGTGGGTGTGACTTTAATTTCTACAGGCAAAATAGAAAAGAAGGGTGCTCAGAGTTCAAAGTTAAAAGCCAGGAGATTTCATAATAATCTTGCATGGTGATTTCTCACAGAGCAAAGATCAGAACAGATCACTGATCTGCTTACATCTGAGGTGCAGAAGAGATTTGCCAATCCTGGACCCCATAGCTGGGGTAGTAGTGACTTCATACAGGCTCATTGACGCAAACACTGAAGCTAACAGTTCCAGTCTCCAAGTCCCAATGAGTTTGTCTGCCCCTGCTTAGCTTTGAAGTGTCACTTTCTGCCTATACTTACAGAAAATGTCCACGACGGTAATATCTCAGTACACTTTATAGTCTTTACAAGTACACCATCTATTTTACTGTATAGTGAAAAGTCAACCATTGTTGTTTTCATCACAGAAGCAGAACAGGAATCCCATTGTAGATAGCACCTGAGTGGGAAACAGCAAATACTACACGGTACCACATTTAAGTTTTGTGGACAATGATTTTCAGAAGTAAAAGTATCAATATCACACTTGTTAAACTAAACATTGCTTCCGGGTCATAAATGAGCGACTTGGCAATTTGCTTTAGAAATCATCTTCTTAGGTTTGGCTACTGTGCTATTTTGTTTATATTTTGTCATGAGAATACCATGCTTCCCTCTCCTGAGCACTAAGGGTTACATTTCAACCACACAGAGGGTTACATGTCAATCACACAGAGAGTTACATGTCAATCACACAGAGGGTTACATGTCAATAACACAGAGAGTTACATGTCAATCACACAGATGGTTACATGTCAATAACACAGAGGGTTACATGACAATAACACAGAGGGTTACATGTCAATAACACAGAGGGTTACATGTCAATAACACAGAGGGTTACATGTCAATCACACAGAGGGTTACATGTCAATAACACAGAGGGTTACATGTCAATAATACAGAGAGTTACATGTCAATAACACAGAGGGTTATATATCACACAGAGAGTTACATGTGAATCACACAGAGGGTTACATGTCAATCACATAGTTTTCTTGCATTATCACTTCTATCTCCATGCAGTGAAGATGTCTACTCCCCACATTTACAATGAAGAAATGGTCCTCAACCACTTAAAAACTTCACCTACTTTAAGAAACCGTTGTCATCTGTTTAGCTTGGCCAGTCAGAGTCAGAGTCCAAGCCTGAGTTTTTCCCTCTCTGCTTACCTTGCAATTATCAATTACCTAGAAACCTATGAACCCCAAAGATTAGCTGTTTCTGAAAGAAGTATAACTCACTTTATTATATAAAGAGCAAACTAAACAAATAAAAAATAAAGCAAGCCTACAAACAAACAGGTCAGGAGTAGTTACTATGAATCACAAAATTCTTATCAAACCGGTAGGACTAACTCTTCTAACAAGTCTGTCAATCACAATAACAACAGAAACAACGAACAAGAAGCAGGATGTGTTTCCTATTACATCTTCTGCCATGTTACAGAAATACAAAAGTTTCCCAAAATTCAGTATGAAGAACAGTTTAAGGAGGCTGCAGAGATGGCTCAGCAAGTAATCAAAGAAATCCTCTCACCACGAGTTTGGTTCCCATCAACTGACTCAAACTGGAACTCTGAGGAGATTAGGTGCCCTGGCCTCCATGGGATATTGTGCCACACATATTACACATACATTTATACACCACACACACACACACACACACACACACACACACACACACAACCCACAATTAAATCACAGCAACAATAAAATGTTTAAAAGACAAGTTTAAAGATTGATATCACACAATGTGAAATAAAAAACCAATTTAAGCAGTGGATGTCATAATGTCATACCATGCAACAGATCTCATGTGAGGGGTTTATTGGGCTGGGTGTGCAGAGCATGCCTTTGAGTCAGGGTGGGAGGGAAGAGGAAGTGTCTTTTTATAAAGGGCTATAGAACATAGGGAGAACATACACCTTGTGTTGACAGTAGAAATATGTTGATGATTTGGCCTGCTGTAGCTAGGTATTAAAAGACAGCTTAGAGGTGGGGCTTTCTAACATATGGTACCTAGAAGTCCTGTTTTTCTGAAGTCTTTTAGATTTTACCCTTAATAATGTAAGGTGTAGGGCTTTCTTAGAGAAGAACCCAGCTTGAGAAACTTAAATTATTAGAACAGTGTTTTCCAGTACATTTTTTCTAGCACAGAATTGGGGATAAAAAAAATAAACCATGTGTTGTCACACAGTCTATTACCTGCCTCTGCTTTTAAAGAATATCATTAAGACAAAACCATAGAAATTGTGCATGCTCTTTAGAAGGGAATTACTCAAAATCCCTCTGAAATTTTCTCATATTAAGATTCAAGTCAGAACATTGAAGACAGGTCTCTTTATATCTATTACTTAGTAAATAAATAAAACTTCCAGCACTAACCAATTGCCATTTCTGCAAGAACAGATTCATTCAGTTTGACTCATGTTTCCTCACAATCAAGATAAAAGCAAACAAATCTCAATTGTTTTCCCCCACTGAACAGAAAAGTATTTTGACCAAACTAGGATTTTATTTTTCACTGTAATATTACATTTCTAAGGATCCTAATGCAAATCAAGGGACTTTTAAATTTTGCAAACAGCCAGGCATTAAAATCAATAAAGACCTCATGATGCTGCTACTACACTAGAGGTCTCTGAAGGAAAAGAGATTGTTTGATATTGACAGCTTGGTATTGCTTTTCCCAGTTGAAGAAATGTTCATATCTATGGCTTATTAAATAAAGGATATAACCAGGACCACAGAATAAGGAACTGTGCTCTCATTACAGTGATGTTAATTAAACTATTTATTTGGAACAGGATGACCATTAATTTAGATGCTTGGATGTTGCTCTTAATACAGCTTCTGTATATAATTCACCAGCCAAGATAATATGCATTGGTAGTGAGAAAGAAAGAACAGTTATCGTGGACTTTACAAGCAATCTGAATATTTGCCACCATTAACTCCTATGTTTTTTTTATAAAGATAATTTTAAATAGTGGCATTTAATCTTCTGTTATTATTTATTTTGCACCATAAAGATATTTAAAAATTTTAATCTCAAGTCAAATGTATGACATTTAAAGATCTATGCTCATTTCTGTAGTCAGTAGGGATTACAAAGGAGGCCTCACCTGGATCTTAACACAAAAAAGATCACAGACTACATAGTTAGAAAATATCTATCCAAATGCTACAGTATCTCAGAGATTCTTAGAGAGAACTATGTATCAAGCAGAGTAGGAAATAGCATTGCTTATTCCCTACATGAGGAATTTGTAGTTTTAGGAAGAGCCTGAACAAAACATAAGATTCAGTGTCTCTCCCTACTTCCATGAGAGTGTTCTCCTACCCAGCCACTTCTTCCCATCTACCCGCCATGGAATTCCCCTACACTGGGGCGTTGAGCCTTCACGGGAACAAGGGCCTCTTCTCTTGTTGATGTTCCATAATGTCATCCTCTTCTACATATGTGGCTGGAGCAATGAGTCCCTGCATGTGTACTCTTTGGTTGGTGGCTTAGTCTCTGGGAGTTCTAAAGGTTCTGGTTGGTTGATATTGTTCTTCTTGTGGGGTTAAAAATCCCTTCAACTACTTTAGCCTTATTTCTAACTCTTTCATTTGGGTCCCTGGTTTTGGTCGAATGGTTGGTTAGAAGCATATGACTGCATATCTCAGGTTCAGAGAGAACTTCTCAGGAGACAGCTATATCAGGCTTTTGTCAGCAAGAGCTCCTTGGCATCCACAATATTGTCTGGGTTTAGTGACTGTATATGGGAGAAATTCCCAGAACAGGCTGATTCTGGTTGACCTTTCCTTCAGTCTCTGTTTCAAACTTTGTCTCTGTATTTCTTCTGGTGAAGGTTTTGTGCCTCCTTCTAAAAAGGACTGAAGCACCCACTCTTTGTTCCTGCAACTTCTTGAGCTTTATGTGGTCTGTGAATTGTATCTTTGGTATGCAGAATTTTGGGCTAATTTCTGCTTCTCAGTAAGTGGTGTTTTGTTTTGTTTTGTGTGTGTGTGTGTGTGTGTGATGTGAGATTGGGTTACCTCATTCAGGATGATATTTTCTAGTTTCGACAATTTACCCAAGAACTTCACAAATTTCATGAAGTCATTGTTTTGAATAGATGAGTAGTACTGAATTGTTTAAATGAACCACATTTTCTGTATCCATTCCTCTGCTGAAGGACATCTGGGTTTATTACAACTTTTGGCTATAAATAAGGCTGCTATAAACATAGTGGAGTAGGTGTCCTTGGTGTTATATGTAGGATATTCTTTTGGGTATATGCCCAGGAGTAGTATATCTGGGTTCTCGGGTAGTGCTTTGTCCAATTTTCTGAGGAACCACCAGACCATTTTCCAATGTGATTGTACTAGCTTGAAATTTCACGAACAATGGAAGAGTGTTCTTCTTTTTCCACATACTTGCCAGCATCTTCTGTGATCTGAGTTTTTGATCTTAGCCGTTCTGATTGCTGTGAGGTAGAATCTTAGAGTTGTTTTGATTTGCATTTCTCTGATGACTAGGGATGTTGAGCATTTATTAGGTGATTCTAAGCCATTTGGTATTCCTCAGTTGATAATTCTTTGTTTAGCTCTGTGCCCCATTTTTCATAGAATTATTTAATTATCTGGATTTTAGTTTCTTGAGTTCTTTGTTTATATTGGCTATTAACCTTCCATCAGATGTAGGGTTGATAAAGATGTTTTCCCAATCTGTTGGTTGCCATTTTATCCTCTTGACAATCTATAATTGCCATTATAGAAGCTTTTCAATTTTATGAGGTCCCATTTGTAGATTTTGATCTTAGAGTATAAGCCATTGGTGTTCTCTTTAGGAAAATTTTTTCCTGAGCCTATGTGTTCTAAGCTCTTTCCTACTTTCTGTTCTAATAGTTTCAGTGTACCTGGTTTTATCTGAAGGTCTTTAAACAACTTGGACTTGAGCTTTGGAAAAGGTGGTAAGAATGGATTGATTTGTATTCTTCCACGTGCTGACAACCAGTTGAACCAGAACTATTTGTTGAAAATGCTGTCTTTTTTACTGGATGGTTTTAGCTCCTTTGTCAAAAAATCAAGTGACCATAGGTGTGTGCATTTATTTCTGGGTCTTTAATTCTATTCCATTGTTCTACGTGTCTGGTGCCTGTCTCTTTATTATTACCATAGAGTATTTATCATGATTTCTCTGTAATACAGATTGAGGTTAGGCAATGTTAGTCCCCAGAAATTCTTTGTTATTGAGAATAGTTTTAGCTATCCTGTGGGGTTTTTTTTTTTTTTTTTTTTTTTTGTTTTTTTTTTTTTTGTTTTTTTTTTTTTGTTTTTTTTTTCCAAATGAATTTGCAAATTGCTCTTTCTAACTATATTTAGAATTAAGTTGGAATTTGGATCAGATTGCACTGAATCTGTAGATTGCTTTTTACAAGGTGGCCATTTGTATTATACTAATCTTGCCAATCCATGAACATGGGAGATCTTTTGCTTTGTCAGATCAATTTCTTTCTTCTGAGACTTAAAGTTCTTGTCATACAGATCTTTCACTTGTTTCATTAAAGTCACACCAAAACATTTTATATTCCTTATGACTATTGTGAATGGTGTTGATTCTCTAATGTTTTCCTTAGCCTGTGTATCCTTTGAGTAGAGGAAGGCTACCGTTTAGTATGAATTAATGTTATATCCAGCCACTATGCTGAAGTTGTTTATCAGGTTCAGGAATTCTCTAATAATATTTTGGGGTCATTTAAGTATAAAATCATATCTACAAAAAGTGATATTTTGACTTTTCCTTTTCAAGTTTTTGACTTTGAATTTCTTTTGTTGTCTAATTACTCTGGCTAAGACTTCAAGTACTATATTGAATAGGTAGAGAGAAAGAAACAGCCTTGTCTAGTCCCTATTTTTAGTGGGATTGCTTCAAGTTTCTCATCATTTAGTTTGATGTTGGTTACTGGTTTTCTGTATATTGGTTTTACTATATTTATGTATGAACCTTGAATTTGCAATCTTTCCAAGACTTTAAACATGAAGGGGTGTTGAATTTTGTCATGTGCTTTTTCCTCATTTAATGAGATGATCATATTTTTTCTTTGACTTTCTCTATACAGAGGATTACGTTGATAGATTTCTATATATTGAATAATCCCCGTGTCCTTGGATGAAGCTTGTTGGTCCTTCATTAATTTTGATGTGTTTTTTGATTTGGTTTGCATGAATTTTAGTGAGTATATTTGTATCGATGTTCATAAAGGAGATTGTTCTGAAGTTCTCTCTTTGTTGGGTCTTTGTGTAGCTTAGGTATAAGGGTAATTGTGGCTTTCTAGAATGAATTGAGTACTGCATTTTCTGTTTCTATTTTTCCAAAGCAGTTTTATGAGTATTGTTCTTAGGTCTTTGAATGTCTCATTGTATTTGGCACTAAATCTATCTGGTCCTGACATATATATTTGGCTGAGAGACTTGCAATGACTGCTTCTATTTCTTTAAGGGTTATGGAACTGTTTAGATGGTTTCTCTGATCCTGATTTAACTTTGATACCTGATATCTGTCTAGCAATTTTTTAATTTCCTCTAGCTTTTCCAGTTTTGTTGAGTATAGGCTTTTGTAGGAGGATCAGATGATTTCTTGAATGTCCTCTGTTTCTGTTGTTATGCCTCCCCTTTTATTTCAGTCTTTGGTCTTTGTTATTTTGGATACTATCTCTGTGTCCCCTGGTTAGTCTGGCTAAGGGATTATCTTTCTTCTTGATTTTCTCAAAAGAAAGAGCTCCTGGGTTTATTGATTCTTTGTATAGTTCTTTTTGTTTCTACTTGGTTGATTTTGGCCCTGAGTTTGATTACTTCTTGCCTTCTACTTCTCTTGAGTGTATCTGTTTCCTTTTATTCTACAGCTTTCAGGTGTGCTGTCGAGCTTTTTATGTATGCTTTCTGAAGTTTCTTTTTGAAGGCACTCAGAGCTATGAGCATTTCTCTTAGCACTGCTTTTATTGTATCCCATAACTTTGGGTATGTTTAGCCTTCATTTTTATTAAATTCTAGAAAGTCTTGAATTTTTTTATTTCTTCCTTGACCATATTATCATTGAGTAGTACATTGTTCAGCTTCCATCTGTATATGAGCTTTTTGTTGATTTTGTTGTTATTGAAAACCAGTCTTAGTCCATGGTGATTTAATAAATTGCATGGGATTATTTCAGTCTTTTTGTATCTGTTGAGGCCTATTTTGTGACTAATTATATGGTCAGTTTGAGAGAAGGTACTGTGAGGTGTTGAGAAGTATATATATGTTGATGAAATGTCCTATAGATATCTGTTGAATTCATTTGGTTCATAACTTTGTTAAGTTACACTGTGTCTCTGTTTAATTTCTGTTTCCATGGTCTGTTTATTTATGAGAGTGGGGTGTTGAAGTCTCCCATTATTATTTGTTGGATGCAATGTACACCTCTATCTCTAGTAAAGTTTCTTTTATGAGTGTAGGTTCCATTGCATTTGGAGCATAGATGTTCTGAATTGAGAGTTCATCTTGATATTTTTTTCTTTGATGAATATAAAGTGTCCTTCCTTATTTTTTTATAACTTTTCATTGAAAGTTAATTTTATTCGCTATTAGAAGGACTACTTGAGCTTGTTTCGTGTAACCATTTGTTTGGAAATTTTTTCCATCTTTTTACTCTAAGGTAGTTTTTGCCTTTGTCACTGGGGTGAATTCCTGTAAGCAGCAAAGCACTGGGGCCTGTTTATATATCCACTCTATTAGCCTATGTCTTTTTATTGGATAATTGAGTCCATTTATGTTATGAGATATTAAGGAGTAGTAATCATTGTTTCCTTTTATTTTTGTTGTTAGAGGTAGAAATATGTTTTTGTGCCTAATGTCTTTTTAGTTTGTTTCAAGATGATTACTTTTTTGTTTTTTCTAGGGTTTAGTTTCCTTCCTTGTGTTGGAAGTTTCCATCTAGTATCATTTATATGGCTGGATTTGTAGAAAGATATTGTGTAAATTTGCTTTTGTCATAAAATATCTTGTTTTCTCCATCTATGGTAATTGAGAGTTTTGCTGGGTATAGAAGCCTGGGCTGGCATTTTTGTTTCTTAGGGTCTGAATGACATTTGCCCAAAATCTTCTAGCTTTCATAGTCTCTGTTAAAAAGTCTGAAATAAATCTGATATTTCTGTCATTTTATGTTGCTTGACCTTTTTCTCTTACTGCTTGTAATAGTCTTTCTTTGTTTTGTTCATTTAGTGTTTTGACTATTATGTTCCAGGAGGAATGTCTTTTCTTGTCCAGTCTATTTGGAGTTCTACAGAAATCTTGTATATTAATGGACATTTCTTTCTTTAGGTTAGCAAAGTTTTCTTCTATAATTTCCTGGGACTGGTGGCCTTCCTGCAGGTTGCTGGGGACTTGGAAGTGACACAGGAGGGCTCTCACTCCTGAGCATAGGGGAGAGTCCATGTTTTCTCCCCACTGTTATCCCTGGAGAGGCCACCCAGAACTCTAAGAGTTCAGGTGGCAGTGCTTCCTGGAAACAGACACTTTTGGCCTGAAGTCAAAATCTAGACCCAAGGCCCAGTTTCATCAGGACTGAACACAGCAATCTAAAGCTCACAGCCTACCCAGAGAGCAGAAGAGGCAGGAACAATTTTTCTCTGGAGACTGCAGGCCCACAGACCCACAGAAGAGACAAATACCAGTAAGAGACAACAAGGTCACCTAGCATCACCAATATCAAGATGGCAAGAGGCAAGTGCAAAAATCTAAGAAACAGAAACCAAGACAACCTGGCAACATCAGAACTCAGTTCTTCCAACACAGCAAATAGTAGATACCCCAACTCACCAGAGAAAAGATTTAGACTTAAAATCATACTTCATAATGATGATGAATATTCTCAAGATGCATATAAATAACATACTTAAAGAATTACAGGAATGCCAGGAGAACACATGCAAACAAGTTGAAGCCCCTAAAGAAGAAACACAAAAAACACAAAAATCACTTAAAGAGCTACAGGAAACAAAAACAAACAGGTGAAGAAACTTAAAAACAGATATAGAAACAATGAAGAAATCACAAAAGGAGACAACCTTGAAGTTGGAAAACCTAGGGAAGACATAAGGAGATGTAGATGCAAGAATCACCAACAGAATATAAGAGATGGAAGAGAGAATCTCAGGAGCAGAAGATACCATAAATATTATTGACACAACAGTCAGCAAAATATGCAAAAATAAAAATGATTCTAACCTAAAACATCAAGGAAATCAAGGACACAATCAGAAGAACAAACCTAAGCTTAATAGATGTTGAAGAGAACAAAGACTCCTAACTGAGAGGACCAGTAAATATCTTTAACAAAATTATAGAAGAAAGTTCCCTAACCTTAAAAACAATGACTAGAAACATACAAGAAGTCCAAAAAACCCCAAACAGACTGGACCAAAAAAAATTCTTCTGGACACATAATAGTCAAAATAACAAATAACAAAATAACAAATGTTCAAAACAAAGAAATAATAGTAAAAGCAGTAATGGGAAAGAACTGGCAATGTATAAAGGCAGACCAATGAGAATTACACCAGAATTTTCAATAGAGACTATAAAATCCAGAAGGTCCTAGAGTGACATGAAATAGACAATAAGAGAACAGAAATGCCATCCAAGGTTACTACATACAGCAAAACTCTCAATTACCATAGATGGGGAAACCACGCTATTTCAGAACAAAAAAAAAATTGTGCAATATATTTCAACAAATCCAGCATTACAAAGAATAACAGACAGAAGACTCCACCACAAAGAGGGAAACTTCACCCTAGAAAAATCAAGAGAGTAATCTTCCAACAAACACCAAAGAAGAAAAATAGACAAACACAATTCTACCTCTAACAACAAAAATAGCAGAAAATAACAATCGCTATTTCTTTTTTTTCTTTTTTTTAAATCTTTATTTTACAAAACAAAGATAAATGCACAGATTTCAAGCATTTTTTTGCGTAAAATTATACAATACATTTTTGTCAGTACTTTTTTCAGACTTTAAAATAATTTTTACATAAATCTATATAAATAGTCAGTACTTGATCTTTTTAAAGGTTTGACAGTATGCATCGAAAACCCAATAGTTACAATGAGCACAAAGTACATGAAAAACAAAATGTAACATAAAAATACTTAAAGTTTTCTTGTTGTGTAAAGATTTTTTTGTTTTGTTTTGCTTATTTCTTGGACTTCCTACAGTCTGTGAGTTGTTTCCGGGGCAGTGCGAGCCTCTGGAGGTTAGCATCGCACTATCAGTGACTGCATATTATGTCTGTTCTTTTGTGACTGGGTTATCTCACTCAGAATGAGATTCTCTAGATGCAGCCATTTTCTTAAGAATTTGGTAAAGTCATTGTTTCTGGTGGCTGAGTAGTATTCCATTGTGAAAATATACCACAATTTTTGTATCCATTTATCTTCTGAAGTGCATCTGGGTTCTTTACAGCTTCTGGCTATTATAAATAGAGCTACTATGAACATTGTGATGCATATATCTTTTTTTTGAACTAAGGTGTCTCTGGTGTATATGCCCAGAAGTGGAATAGCTGGGTCTTCAGGTAGTATTATGTCCAATTTTCTGAGGTATAGCCAGACTGATTTCCAGAGTGGTTGTATTAGTTTGCAACCCCACCAACAGTGGAGATATGTTCCTCTTTCTCCGCAACCTCGCCAGCATCTGTTGTCATCTGAGATTTGGATCTTGGCCAATCTGACTGGTGTGAGGTGGAATCTCAGGGTTGTTTTGATTTGCATTTCCCTGATGGTTAAGGATGTGGAGCACTTCCTCAGATATTTCTCAGCCATTCGATATTCCTCAACTGAGAACGTTTTGTTTAGTTCTGTACCTCATTTTTAATAGGGTTATTTGATTCTCTGGTGTCTAGCTTTTTTAGTTCTTTGTATACCTTAGATATTAGGCCTCTATCTGATGTGGAGTTGGTAAATATCTTTTCCCATTCTGTTGGCTGGCGTTTTGTTTTCATGACAATGTCCTTCACCTTACAGAAACTTTGCAATCTCATTAAATCCCATTTGTTAATCTTTGACCTTAGAGCTTGAGCCATTGGTGTTTTGTTGAGAATCTTTTCTCCTGTGCCTATATGTTCTAAAGTTTTCCCTACTTTCTCATCTAATAGTTTCAGTGTATTTGGTTTAATTGGTTTAATGTGGAGATCTTTGATCCACTTACACTTGAGCTTTGTACAAGGAGATAAGAAAGGGTCTATTTTCATTCTTTCGCATGCTGAGTGCCAGTTGGACCAGCACCATTTGTTGAATAGGCTGTCCTTTTTCCATTGAATGTTTACTGCTCCTTTGTCAAAAATCAGGTGACCATATACATGAGTGTTCATTTCTGGATCTTCTATTCTATTCCATTGATCCACATGCCTATTTCTGTACCAGTACCATGCAGTTTTCAGCACAATTGCCTTGTAATATAGCTTGAGGTCAGGGATAGTGATTCCCTCAGATGTTTTCTTGTTGTTGAGGATGGATTTTGCTATTCTGGGTCTTTTGTTGTTCCATATGAAATTGCCCATTGATGTTTCCAATTCCATGAAGAACTGGGTTGGAATTTTGATGGGGATTGCGTTGAATCTGTAGATTACTTTTGGTAGGATGGCCATTTTTAAAATATTGATCTTTCCAATCCATGAGCATGGGAAATCTTTCCATTTTCTGAGATCCTCCTCAATTTCCTGCTTTAGAGGTTTGAAGTTCTTGTCGTACAGGTTTTTAACTTGCTTAGTTAGAGTCACACCAAGGTATTTCATTGTTTTTGTGATGATTGTGAAGGGTACCTTTTCCCTAATTTCTTTCTCCACATGTTTGTCCTTTGAGTAAAGGAAGGCTACTGATTTGTTTGAGTTAATTTTGTATCCAGCCACTTTGCTGAACTTGTTTATCAGCTGTAGGAGATCTCTGGTGGAATTTTTTGGGGTAACTTAAGTACACTATCATGTCATCGGCAAAGAGTGATGTTTTTATCTCTTCCTTTCCGATTTGTATCCCCTTGATCTCCATTTGCTGTCTAATTGCTCCAGCCAGGATTTCCAGTATATGTTGAATAGGTAGGGGGAGAGTGGGCAGCCTTGTCGAGTCCCTGATTTTAGTGGGATTGCTTCAAGTTTCCCACCATTAAGTTTGATGTTGGCTGTTGGTTTGCTGTATATTGCTTTTATTATGTTTAAGTATGGACATTGGATTCTTGTTCTTTCCAGGACTTTTAACATGAAGGGGTGTTGGATTTTGTCAAATGCTTTCTCAGCATCTAGTGAGATGACAATGTGGTTTTGATCTTTGAGTTTGTTTATATAGTGGATTACATTGATGGATTTCCTTATATTAAACCATTCCTGAATCCCAGGGATGAGGCCTACTTGGTCATGATGAATGATCATTTTGATGTGTTCTTGGGTTTGGTTTGCAAAGATTTTGTTGAGTATTTTTGCATCAATGTTCATAAGTGAGATTGGTCTAAAGTTCTCTTTCCTTGTAGGGTCTTTGTGAGGTTTAGGTACTAGGGTTATTGTAGCCTCAAAAAATGAGTTAGGTAGTATTCTATCTGATTCTATCTTCTGGAATAGTTTGGAGAGTGTTGGTGTTATGTCCGCAATAAATGTCTGATAAAATTCTGCACTGAACCTGTCTGGACCTGGGCTTTTTTTGGTTGGGAGGCATTTGATGACTTCTTCTATTTCTTTAGGTGTTATAGGGTTATTTAGATTGTTTACTTGGTCCTGGTTTAACTTTTGGATCTTTTATCTGTCTTGGAATTTGTCTATTTCCTCCAGATTTTCCAATTTTGTGGAGAATAAGTTTTATAGTAGGATCTGATGATTTCTTGAATTTTCTCAGTTTCAGTTGTTATGTCCCACTTTCCTTTCTGATTTTGTTAATTTGGATACTCTCTCTTTGCCCTCTAGTTAGTCTGGCTAGGGGTTTATCAATCTTGTTGATTTTCTCAAAGAACCAACTCTTGGTTTTGTTGATTTTTTCAATGTTTCTTTTTGTTTCTATTTTGTCTATTTCTGCCCTAATTTTGATTATTTCTTGCCGTCTACTCTTTTTGGGTATATCTGCTTCCTTTTGTTCTAGGGCTTTTAGCTGTGCTGTCAGGTTGCTGATATGAGCTCTCTCCAGTTCCTTTGTGGAAGCACTTAGGGCTATGAATTTTCCTCTCAATACTGCTTTCATTGCATCCCATAGGTTTGGGTATGTTGTGTTTTCGTTTTCATTGAATTCTAGAAAATCCTTAATTACTTTCTTTATTTCTTCTTTTACCCTGCTATCTTTTAACAGAGCATTGTTTAGTTTCCATGTGTATGTGGGCTTTTTGTTGTTGTTGTTGTTGTTAAAGACCAGCCGTAGACCATGGTGATTTGAGAGGATGAATGGGAGTATTTCAATCTTCTTATATCGATGGAGGCTCGTTCTGTGTCCAATTATGGGGTCAATTTTCGAGAAGGTGCCATGGGGTGGTGAGAAGAAGGTACATTCTTTTACTTTGGGATAGTATGTTCTGTATATATCTATTAATTCTAGTTGGTTCAAAGTCTCTGCTAGTTTTGCAGTGTCCTTGTTCAGTATCTATTTCCCTGATCTGTCCATTGGTGAGAGTGGGGTATTAAAGTCTCCCACTATTATTGTATGGGGTGAAATGTATTTTTTGAGTTTTATAGGGTTTCTTTTATGAATGAGGGTGATTTTTTATTTGGAACATATATGTTAAGGATTGAGAGTTCTTCCTGACAGATTGCCCCGGTAATGAGTAAAAAGTGTCCTTCCTTATCTTTTTTGATAACTTTTGGTTGGAAATTTACTTTATTCGATATTAGAATAGCCACTCCAGCTTGCTTCTTGGAGCTGTTTGCTTGGAAGTTTTTTTCCCACCCTTTTACTCTGAGATAGTGTCTGTCTTTGTCTCTGAGATGAGTTTCCTGTATGCAGCAAAAGGCTGGATTTTGTTTATGTATCCAGTCTGATAGTCTATGTCTCTTTATTGGGGAGTTGAGACCATTTATGTTAATAGATATCAAGGAATAGTTGTTTCTGTTTCCTGCCATTTTTGCTTTTTTGGGTTGAGTTGTGTCTGTGTTTTTTTCTTCTTTTAGTTTTCTTGTTTAGGAGTTTTCTTGTTCTTACTAGGCTGTATTTTCCCTCATTGTATTGGGTTTTCCACCTATAATTCATTGTAGTGCTGGGTTTGTGGTCAGATATTGTGTTAATTTTGATTTATCTTGAAATATCTTCGTCTCTCCATCGATGGTGATTGATAGTTTTGCTGGGTATAGCAGCTTGAGCTGGCACTTGTGCTCTCTTAAGGAGTGCATGATGTCTGTCCAGGCTCTTCTAGCTTTCATAGTCTCTGTTGAGAAATCGGGTGTGAGTCTGATTGGTCTGCCTTTATATGTTACCTGACCTTTTTCCCTTACTGCTTTTAGTATTCTTTCTTTAAGTTGGGCACTTGATGTTTCTACTATTATGTGTCAGGAGGTATTTCTTTTCTGGTCCAACCTATTTGGAGTTCTGAAGGCTTCTTTTATGCTCGTGGTCATCTCATTCTTGAGGGTAGGGAAGATTTCTTCTATAATTTTGTTGAAGATATTTAATGTGCCCCTTAGTTGATACTCTTCTCCTTCTTCTATTCCTATTATCCTTAGGTTCGGTCTTCTCATTGTGTCTTGGATTTCCTGGACATTTTGGGTTAGGAGCTTTTTGTTTTTTGCATCTTCTCTGGCTGTTTTGTCTATGTTTGCAATGTTGTCTTCTGTCCCCGAGATTCTCTCTTCGATCTCTTGTAATCTATTGGAAATGCTTGCTTCTGTGACTCCTGATTTTTATTTTTTATTTTTTTTTTTTATTTTTTTTTATTTTTTTTGGTGTTCTGACTCTAGGGTTATCTCTTTTAGTGTTTTCTTTATTTTGTCAATCTCTGGTTTAATTTCCCTCTTCCATTCCTTTATTTCTTTGGTTCTGTTTTCCTCTAGTTCTTTGAGTTCTTTGAGTGTTTTTCTTGTTTCTTCTTTAAAAGCTTCTGAATCTTTTTGCTTTTCCTCCCTTTCTTGTTTAAGTAACTCTATCAGCCTCTTGAGGCATGATTTCAGGTCTGTGTCTTCTTTTTCTGGAGTGTTTGGAATTCCGATGTTTGCTGTTATGGGAGAGCTGGGCTCTGGTGTTGGTAGATTGTCTTGGTTCCCTTGGGATATACTCTTTCTCTTTCCTCTTGCCATTTTGTTGTCAGTGATATGTTCTTACCTTTCCCTTGTATCTGGTCTGTGTCCCTGGTTCTCCACTGGTTGAGGTGTCAGATGGGTCAAGCCCTGTTTTATGCCTCAGAGTCGTCGGGTGTGAGCAGAATTTCCAAGGTTCTGTTTCTGTTTGCTGGATCAAGAACAGTTGCTCAGCCTCTATGAGCCGCTGTTCTGCCAGGCAAGTAGGCCAGGCTCCGCTCCGCGTCTGGAAGTCGCCTCCGGGTGGAAACAGAAGTTCTAATTTTCTGTTCCCAATTGCTGGATCGGGCAGGGCGGGGCAGGGCGAGTTATGGTGTGCACTTTTCGTGTGCACTCCGCAGAAATCTCTCTGCTCCCCTGCAGTCTTGGTCTCCCACTCACCAGTTGCTCAGTCTCTATCATGGGTGATTTTTTTATTTGGAGCATATATGTTAAGAATTGAGAGTTCCTCCTGACAGATTTCTCTGGTAATAAGTAAAAAGTGTCCTTCCTTATCTTTTTTGATAACTTTTGGTTGGAAATTTACTTTATTCGATATTAGAATAGCCACTCCAGCTTGCTTCTTGGGGCTGTTTGCTTGGAAGTTTTTTTCCCACCCTTTTACTCTGAGATAATGTCTGTCTTTGTCTCTGAGATGAGTTTCCTGTATGCAGCAAAAGGCTGGATTTTGTTTATGTATCCAGTCTGATAGCCTATGTCTCTTTATTGGGGATTTGAGTTCATTTATGTTAAAAGATATCAAGGAATAATTGTTTCTGTTTCCTGCCATTATTGCTTTTTTGGGTTGAGTTGTGTCTGAATCTTTTTCTTTTTTTAGTTTTCTTGTTTAGGAGTTTTCTTGTTTTTACTAGGCTGTATTTTCCCTCATTTTATTGGGTTTTCCACCTGTAATTCGTTGTAGTGCTGGGTTTGTGGTCAGATATTGTGTAAATTTTGATTTGTCTTGAAATATCTTCATCTCTCCATCGATGGTGATTGATAGTTTTGCTAGGTATAGCAGCTTGGGCTGGCACTTGTGCTCTCTTAAGGAGTGCATGATGTCTGTCCAGGCTCTTCTAGCTTTCATAGTCTCTGTTGAGAAATCGGGTGTGATTCTGATTGACCTGCCTTTATATGTTACCTGACCTGTTTTCCTTACTGCTTTTAGTATTCTTTCTTTGCTTTGGGCACTTGATGTTTTGACTATTATGTGTCGGGAGGTATTTCTTTTCTGGTCCAACCTATTTGGAGTTCTCAAGGCTTCTTTTATGCTTGTGGTCATCTCATTCTTGAGGGTAGGAAGTTTTCTTCTACGATTTTGTTGAAGATATTTACTGTGCCTTTTAGTTGATACTCTTCTCCCTCTTCTATTCCTATTATCCTTAAGTTCGGTCTTCTCATTGTATCCTGTATTTCCTGGACATTTTGGGTTAGGAGCTTTTTGTTTTTTGCATCTTCTCTGGCTGTTTTGTCTATGTTTACGATGTTATCTTCTGCCCTCGAGATTCTCTCTTCCATCTCTTGTAATCTATTGGAAATGCTTGCTTCTGTGACTCCTGATTTCTTTTTTAGGTGTTCTACCTCTAGGGTTATCTCTTTTAGTGATTTCTTTATTGTGTCAATTTCTGTTTTAAATTCCCTCTTCCATTCCTTCGTCTCTTTGGTTGTGTTTTCCACTAGTTTTTTGAGTTCTTTGAGTGTTTTTCTTGCTTCCTCTTTAAAAGTTTCTGAATCTTTTTGCTTTTCTTCCTGTTCTTATTTAAGTATCTCTATCAGCATCTTCATGTATGATTTCAGGTCTGCGTCTTCTTTTTCTGAAGTGTTTGGCATTCCAATGTTTGCTGTTGTGGGAGAGCTGGGTTCTGGAGTTGCCAGGTTCTCTTGGTTTCCTTGGGATATACTCTTTCGCTTTCCTCTTGCCATTTTGTTGTTATTGATATGTTCTCGCCTTTCCCTTGAATCTGGTCTGTGTCCCTTGGTCTTCACTGGTCTAGGTGGCAGATGGGCAAAGCCCTGTTCTATGCCTCAGAGTTGCCGGGTGGAAACAGAAGTTCCAAAGTTCTGTCCCTGGTCTCTGGATCAGGCAGGGCTGGGGGTGCACTTACCGTGCGCACTCCGCAGAGATCTCTCTGCTTCCTGGCTTCCCAGGTCTCCCACTCACCATTCTTTAAAGCTTTAAACGCCGCTCATCTGTGTGGTCCAATCACTATTTCTTTTCTTTCTTTTTTTTTTTTTTTTTTTTCTTCTTTCTATGTCTGGATTTTTTTTTTTTTTTGAGAGGAAATTTCCTTTTATTTATTTATTTTTAAATGACATTTTTTTGCAAAACAAAGATACATGTAAAGATGTTAAACATTTTTTGCTTAAAATTATACATTTTTGTCAGTACTGTTTTTTCAGACATTAAAATAAATTTTACATAACTATTTCTTAATATCTATTAACATCAATGGACTCAATTCCCCCAATTAAAAAACATTGACTATTAAACTGGATACGCAAACAAGATCCAGCATTTTGTTACATACAGGAAACTCATCTCAGCAAAAAGCTAAGCACTAATTCAGAGTAAAGGGTTTGGAAAATACTTTCCAATCAGATGGTTCCAAGATAAAAGCTGGAGTAGCCATCCGTTTTTGGAATAAAATAAATTTACAAACCAAAAGTCATTAAAAATTACAAGGAAAGACACTTTTTACTCATCAAAGAAAAAATTTATAATGATGAACTCTCAGTCCTGCACATCTATGTTCCAAATACAAGGGCACCCTCATTCATAAAAGAAACTCTACTAAAGCTCAAAGCATATAATGTACCACACACAATAATAGTGGAAGACGTCAACATCCCACTCTCATCAATGGACAGATCATGAAAGCAGAAAATGAACAGAGACACAGCAGAACTAACAAAAGTTATTAACCAAGCTGATTTAACAAAGATCTATAGAATATTTCAACCTAAAACAAACGAATATACTTTCTTCTCAGCAACTTATGGCACCTTCTCCAAATGTGACCATATAGTAAGTCACAAAACAGGCCTCAACAAGATAGAAATCATTGAACTATTCCTATGCATTCTATCAGATAGCCATAGACTAAGGCTGGTCTTCAATAACAACAAAAACAAGAAAGAGCCCACATATACATAGAAGCTAAACAATGCTCTACTCTGAGTGCCTCCAAAAATAAACTGGAGAGAGCATACACTAACAGCTTGACAGCATACCTGAAAGCTCTGGAACAAAAAGAAGCAAATACACCCAAGGGTAGTAGATGACAGAAAATAGTCAAACTCAGAGCTGCAATGAACTAAATAGAAGCAAAAAGAACCATACAAAGATTAAACAAACCCAGGAGCTGATTCTTTGAAAAAATCACGAAGATAGATCATCTCTTAGTCAGATTCACTAGAGGGCACAGAATGAGCATCCAAGTTAACAAAATCAGAAATGAAAGGGCAGACATAATACAGAAACTGAGGTGGGAGAGGGTGGTTGGGAGAGGGAGCACCTCTATGGAGGCAATGGGAGGGGGAAAGGGGATGGGATTGTGAGAAAGAGATAACGTCTGAAATGTAAATGCAGAGAATATCCAATAAAAAATTATCAAAAAAGAAGATATTTACCGGCCCTTTAATCTGAGAATGTTTGCTCTTTTTTATACTCATTATTTTTAGGTTTGATCTTATTGTGTCCTAGATTTCCTGTATGTTTGGGGTTAGGAGTTTTTTGTGTTTCAAATTTTCATTGACTATTGTGTCAAGGTTCTTTGGTATCTTCTCCCCCCTGATTTTCTGTCTTCTATCTCTTGTATTCTGTTAGTGATGCTTACATCTCTGACTCCTGATTTCTTTCCTAGGTATTCCATCTCCAGGGTTGTGTCTCTCTGTGATTTCTTTATTTTTTCTATTTCCATTTTTAGGTCATGGGTGGTTTTGTTCAATTCCTTCCATTGTTTGGTTGTGTTCTTCTGTGTTTTTTAAGGGAGTTATTCATGTGCTCCTTAAAGTCCTTTATCACCATCATGAGATATGATTTTAAATTCAAATCTTGTTTTTTTTGGTATGATGGGGGATCTAGGACTTGTTGTAGTGGAGACCAGGGTTCTGATGATACAAAGTGGCCTTTGTTTTTGTTGCGTATCATCTTGTGCTTGCTTCTCACCATCTGGTTATCTCTAGGGTTACCTACCCTAGCTGTCCCTGACTGAAGATCCTGAGATGATGTGTATGTCAGAGCTCCTGGGAGTCAATCTTTCTCTGGGTGTTGTTGGGGGGGAAAACTGAAACAGGGACCATGGAGAAATGCTGTTTACTGTGCTACTGAAACAGGGATCGTGGAGAAATGCTGTTTACTGTGCTACTGAAACAGGGACCGTGGAGAAATGCTGTTTACTGTGCTACTATTATGACATGCTCCTCTATCTTTCTTATATTCTTTTCCTAATTCCCAGGAATGGCACCTCCTACAATGGGCTGAGCCTTACCATATCAAACACTAATCAAGAAAATATGCTTTCACATGGTGCCCTGATCTTCATTGTCTGGCTCCAGGCATGCCCTGCCATTTGGAGGATGTTTGTGGTTCCTCAAGAGTATTCTGCTTCTCCACAGAAGACTGTGTGACTCCCCAAAAAACAAGCTTGGAAACCTCCCCCACCCCAATCTCTTGCTAGTTGGGTCAGCTTGGAGGAGAGCCAACTGAGGTGAGTTGCCCTTGGTCCCCTGACCTCCATTGTCTTGCACTGTGCTCACTCTACTTTCCTGAGACTTACTGGATTCCAGGGATGTCTTGCTTCCCCATGGAGGCATGTGTGGGTCCACAAAACAACTATCTTGGAACACTGCTCCACCAGTCTGTGCCAGCGGGGTGTGCCTGTATCATAGCCAGCAGAGATAAGTTTCCAGAGATACCCTAACCCACATTGTCTAGCTATTGGCATACTCTGCTGTACCAAAGAGCCTAATGGGAACCCAAGAGTTTTCTGCTTTCCCATGGAAGTCTTCAAGGCTTAAGGGACAGAAACAACCAGCTTGGAATCCTTCCCCACCAATCCCATGCCAGCTGAGTCCTCCTCAGGCACAGCCAGCATAGGTAAGCTGTGCACTGACACCTGACATTTCCTGTTTGGCCAATGGTTCTTGCTGCCTTTCTATGTGGTCCTGCTGACATTATAATCATCCAGCTAATACCAAGGACAACTGGATGGCTAAAGGTAGTATAAGAACATAATAACAAGCACCAGGGCAATATGACACCACTAGAACCCACCTATCCTGCTCAGAAAAGCCCTGATTATTCCAACATAGCCAAAGGACAAAAAGATAATGTTAAATCCAAATTTATAAAGATTATAAAGGTCTTTATACAGGAAATGAATAAATCTCCTAAAGAAATACAGGAAAATAAAATGTAAAAAGGAAATGAATAAAATATTTAAGAACTGAAAGTGAAAGTAGAAGTAATAAAAGAAAACACAAACTGAGGCAATCCTGGAGATAAAAGCTCTTGGAAAGAGAATCTCAGGCAAGAAAATTACAATAGAAGAAATTGATATATTGGTCAAAGAAACTATACTCTCTAAAAGTTCATGACACAAAACTAAATTTGGAATGCTATGAAAAGACCAAACCTAAGACTGATAGGAATAGATAAGGATGAAGAATCCCAGCTTGAAGGCCCAGAAACTATCTTTAAGAAAACCATGGGAAATAGTATCCTTAGCCTTAGAGGAGGGTTGCCTTTAAACATACCAGGGCTTACAGAACACCAAACAATAAACCTGCTGAGAAATCAGGGAAACAATGCTCTTCAGAATAGCCACAAGTGACATAAAATATCTTGGTATAACTATAACCAAGAAAGTTAAAGACCTGTGTGACAAAAACCTCAATGTTCTGAAGAAAAAAATTGAAAAAGAGAAGATGGACAAATCTCTCATATCTCTCATGCTCATGGGTAAGTAGGATTAACATAGGAGGAAAAAGGTCATCTTACCAAAAGCAACCTACAGATTAAATGCAATTTCTATAAAAATTAGAACACAACTCTTTACAGTTCTCAAGGGAACAATTCTCATCTTTGTATGGAAAAATACAAAGCCCAAGGTAACCAAACAATCCTGTACAATAAAATATCTTCTGAAAGTATTACTATCCCTGATCTCAAACTGTACTGCAAAGCAATAGTAATAAAAATTGTGTGGAATTGTTATAAAAACAGGTCGATTAATAGAATAAAATCAAAGACCTTGAAATAAACCTACACACCTATGGACAGTTGATTGAAATGGAAGTATCTGGTTTCTTGGGAGACTCAGTTATGTCATGTGATGTTTTCCTGGAAGCCGTTGTATGTAAGGGTGTGTGAAGTTCTGTTGGAACAGATTCTTGAGAGGGTGCATGATGTTTAGAAAGAATATGAATATAACCCCACAGAAAGATAGAGGATATTCCTGTATTGCTTTAACTTGTGACCCTTCACTGGTCTCCTTGACAATGCTCTTGCATTGCTTCACCTTGCAATGCTTTACTGGTCATTCCTGATCTTCACCTGTTCTGACTTCATAGAGAGAAATGTCACAGAGAACATTTTGTGGTATGATGGTTGTTTCTGGCCACTTCCATGGGCTCATGGTTGTTCAGCAGAGCCTTATGGTTTCTTCTAGATGGAGCCACTACTTTTTATTCAAGTTTGGTGTTTTGTAATCCTGGGCATATATACCCAAAAGATGCTTCACAATAACACAAAGGCACTCGCTCCACTCTGTTCATAGCAGCTTTGCTTGTAACACCTAGAAACCGGACAAAAGCCCAGATGTCTTTCAAACAAAGAATGGATAAAGAAAATGTGGCACATTTACACAGTGAAATACTATTCAGTTATTAGAAACAAAGACATCATTAAATTTGAAGGCAAATGATTGAACCTGGAAAATATTATCCTGAGTGAGGTAACCCAGATCCAAAAGGACATGAATGGTATGGTCTCACTTAGACGTGGATATTAGCCTTCAAGCACAGAGTACCCATGGTACAATCCATAGACACAAAGAAGTTATGTGACAAGGAGGGCTCAAGGGGAGAATGTTTAAATCTCACTCAGAACAGGAAATAAAATTGTGATCTGGGCTGGATAGAGGCGGGGAACTGAATGGGAGAGGAGATCGGAAGGGGAGCAGGAGCAGGAGCAGGACTATGGAGAGCTTGGGACAGAAGGCCTAGAGCATGACTGGAAATCAGTGGGGATGGGGGTGGGGGAATCTCTAGGAGGACCCAGAATCCTGTGATGGGGGAGGCTACGGTAGTCTATGAAGGTGACTGTAGTTGAGAATCCCAGCAGTAAGGGATATGCAGCATGAAATGGCCACCTTCTGTAGCCAGATATAACTAACAGTGGGATACCAACCCACCTACAAGAAGTACAGGGACAAAGATGGAGCAGAGACTGAGGGAATTATCAGCTAATCACTGGCCCAACTTGAGGTCTATCTCATGGGCAAGGACCAATCCCTGACACTACTAATGTTACTCTGTTATGCTCGCAGACAGGAGACTAGCATAACTGTCTTCAGATAGGCTCCACCCAAGCAGCTGACCAAAATAGATGCAGAGAACACAGCCAAACATTAGAAGAAGCTCAGAAAGTCTTGGAGAAGAACTGTGGGAAGGATTGAGAAACCTGGAAGGATAGAGACTTCATAAGTAGACTAACCAACTTGGCCCTATGGGAGCTCCAAGAGATTCCTCCATTAACTAAAGAACATATAATGGCTTGACCTAGGTTTCTCCACTTACACATGTAGCAGATATTCAGCTTGCTCTTAATTCAAGTCCCCCAAAAAAATGGAACAGGGGCTTACCTGGACTTTGTTGCCTGCCTGTGGATTCAGCTTCCCTAACTGTGCTATCTTGTCTGCCCTTAGTAAGAGAGGATGTACCTAGTTCTACAGTGACTTGAGATGTCAGAGTGGATTGCTACTCAGGAGTAACCTCCCCATTTCAGAGATGAAGGATGCAGGGGAAAGGGAAGGACCATGTGAGGGTGCCTGAGAGGACGGGAGTCTGAAATAGATATGTAAACTGAATAAATAAATTAATTAATAAAGAACAAAATGAGCAATAAAATGTAAGTCAGGACACACTTGATTCAGGTACTGGGTAACAGAATGCATTCTTTTGCCTTTGTAACCCGAGTACTTTTACAAATACCTATGGCAGCTATCATCAGAGTGGACTATAACTCACTTATTCTCTCTGTGTGTGTTTATGTCATACAAACCACTAGATTCAGAGGTCATTTAAGTGACCCACAGTGCTTTTCATATACCAGATGTTCACTAATGAATGGATAAAAGCAACATTCAAGTAGAAAAGAAAAGAAAAAACAAAAAGAAAATTCCCTCATAGACATTCTCACAGTCCTATTTAGTAGAGGTTTAACAACTGAGATTTTTTTTTCCCAGGTATGCCTAGGTTTGTGTCAAGCTGACAAAATTATAATACATACTGACTACTTTTCCGAAAAAAGGCTAAACACATGTCTTAATGATAAATAAATACTTAATGATTAGACACAGTGGATTAAACTATTGAAAAAATAATCAGCATTAAGGAAAAAACAATGTGATTTTCATTAAGGGCTGTCATCAAATTTCTTTGTGCCCTATGTTATTTCTTCACTTTCACATAAAACTAAGAAGTTATATGATAGAGAGTATGAGCTAACAGCTCACAATGCCAAGTTCCTGTCTTCCTCTCCCATCTTGTGAAGAAAGCATACTGTCAATACTGAAGAGGCCATGTGATTGATGAGGAAGTTCTAGAAGGTGTGATTTTGCCATTAACATTCAGGGGCTATTTGAGTCTCATTTGTTGCACTAATTTCTCATTGATTTCAAATCTCCAGTAGAAAGGACATGGTTGGTTGTTTTGTTCTCCTGTTAGATGCTCAATATAAAGTTCTGTTTGGTCATTACTTCCTCTGTATTGAGAGATTCCTTTTTGGAAGATAAAAGGGGAAGTTTGTAAGTCTCAGGAAGTTCATGAAAATTACAAGCTCAGGATATTAAGCAGCCAGTTCCCTCCACAGGTAGTAGACAACCACTAGATGAAGGCATCCTTTCTTTGAACTGCCTACAAGTTGTGCAGGGAGTTTCAAAGATGCAGTTTTTGTGAATTGATGGTTTGTCCTTTACAACTATATAACTACCCTCGAGTCATCCAAGCTGGTGTTAGTAACCCCAAAAAAGCCTGCCAGTTAACTATGCTACAATTGGGTACAGCTTTTTCTTTATTTTTTATGTCCTCTGTAAAGTACCTAGACCTTTGCTTATTTCCCTCTAGGAAGTTTGAGACAGACCCTGCAACAATTCAGTATAGAAAATCAGTAAATAATATAATGACAACCATTTGGAGTAATTGCCATTATCAGATGAGAGGAAAATACCTCTTCTGGTAGGGTAGTTTAAGGAAAGTGTCAGTGAGAGAAACTCAGCAGACATTCCTTCATAAGGCAGGGATTCACATGCAAAGATTATGGAGGACTCTAGCTGGCCAGGAACAACTGAAATGGAAGAGTTAAAGCAGGCCATGCACACAAGGAGCAAGCAGCAGACAGTTTCTAGTGACTTGGAATTCAGCACAGCCCCTGACATGGAACTGTACTGTGCGAGGAATGAGAAGCCACTGAGATCATGTCAGGAGCCCTAACTATTAGAATCAGAATTCTTGCTGGATGCTTTAAATGTCAAGGAAATCCTCATGAGACTGTGTTTCCTGGACAGTGCACTACTTTTTGAGTCACAGGAAGTAACATGTCTCCTGGGACATGATTCTGAAAAGCTCAGAAATCTCTATCCTTCTAACTTGTTATGACCAATGTTGTACAATCCAGTGCTATGTAGCAGATATAACAGATAAAACTGAGGCTTTGTATAAATTCCCATCATTTGGTTATCACCTAGTTTTAACCTGAGAGCTTTGTTGCCTTGTAAGTCAGGCTTGCTAATAACAAGTTGCTCAGGTTGTATGTGTGTGTGTGTGTATGTGTGTGTGTGTGTGTGAGTGTGTGTGTGTGTGTGTGCGCGTGTGTGTGTGTAGATCATAATATATTTTGTCTTCAGCTTTGAAAAATGACTACTATGTACAAGAATCGTGATTGACTAAGCAATATGTGCTTAATGCACATTGACTATCTATCTCAGCCTCCTTCTCTGTCTGAAAAATGGAAACTATATCACTCACTATCTGGAAGAACTCTTGCGTGAATTAAATGAAGTTGTGTTTGGAACAATGCCTTGAGTGCACAGAGAATCTGGAAACACAGGATTTTAGTTGGTTTGACCTGAATGACATAAACAGAAGGATATCATAAGCCATACAGCATGGAGCATAAATGTAGAGCCTGAATAAAGCAGCATCAGGGTTAACACATGAAAAAGAGGAGAAGGCACAGCAGGACCAGAAGCCCTCCATGACCTGGGCTTCATGTGTATCCATTAAAACAACAAAAGCCGTGTTCTATAATCTCTGGAGATACAGTGCTTTACCATGGCATATAAAAGGTCACACAGTCTGTTCTTTTGAGTTCATACCTACTGCTAAGCTCACTAGCCCACTTTCATCTTCAGGAGAGCACTTCTGTTCTTAGCAAATTCTGTTTCTCTATCTCTATGTGTGCTTGGTACAATTCTTAGTTCTGAGACACAAGAATCTGGATACTTTAACAAGTGCCTCTACTACATTCTGGTAGGTAGATTGGGCTTCAGATCGTCACCGAGAAGAATTCTTTTGATTTTCATTTATACTTAAAATTTAAAGATTTTTGGAAATTAGTGTTAGTTTCTCAGAAAATTTGGAATTAATCTACCTCAAGACTCAACCATACAACTCCTGGCCATATACCCAAAGTTTCACCCTAGCACAAAAACACTTATTCATAGCTTTATTCCTAATAGTCCAAAACTGAAAACAGCCTAGATGGTCATTAACAGAAGAAAGGATAAAGAAAATGTGGTATATTTATACAGTGGAGTATCACTCCGATGTTTTTACAAAATAACACCATGAAACTTACAGGCAAATGGATGCAACTAGAAAAAAAATCCCCTGGGTGGGCTTATTCAGACCTAGAAAGACAAATATGGTGTGTACTCACTGATAAGTGGATATTATCTCTAAAGGATAATCACGCTATAGTCCACAGACCCAGAGAGGCTAAGGAGCAAGAAGAGCTCAAGTGTGAACACAAGGATCTTCCTGGGAAGTAAAAATAGGTTTTGCAGGTGGACTAGAGGCAGGAGGGAAGGAGAACCAGAGGGATCAGGTGAAGGGGTAGAGAGAGAGACTACTGAAGACATGACTGGAACCTGGGGGAGGGACATCTCGGAAGTGAGGTTCACACTTAGTGCAAGAGAAAGTCTATGGAATCTATGAGAGTGACACTAGCAAAGACTCCTAATGATGAGGGACCTGAGCCTGGACCAGTCAACCTCTGAAACCAGACAACCCCTCAAGCAGAGGGATTGAGACACCAATCCAGCCACAAAACCTATAGTTTTTGTGCCTTCAACATTCAACCTACAGTTACTTATGTTCTGAGACTGTAGCCTAGCATAATCTTTATCAGAGAAACCAGAAGGACTTCATCCAGCAACTGATGAAAGCAGACACAGAGTCTCACAGCCTAATATTGGGCAGAGCCCAGGCATCCTGAAGAGGGGGTAAAGGATGGATTGGGAGTACCCAGAGGCATCAAGGATACAAAAATATAAATTGGTCTCTCGAGGTTCAGGAAGCCAGTATGGGTCTGACCTAGGTCCTTTGTATATATGTCACGGTTGTATGGGTCAGTGTTCTTGTGGGGTTCTTAACAGTGGGATCAGAGGCTGCATCTGACTCTTTGCCTTCCTTTAGAATCCTTTTCCTATACTCAGTTGCCTCATCCAGTCTCGATATGAGAACATGTGCCCTGTCTTATTGTAGCTTGTTATGCCATATTTGGTTTGTGTCCTTGAAAGATGTGGCTACTTTCTATGGGCAAGTGAAGCAAAGTGGGATAGGGATGCTGGGTGGGGAGGGTAGAGGGCTGAATCCTTGGGAAAGGGGAAGTGGAAGAGATACTTGAGGAATGAGAGGGAAAAGAAGCTGTAGGCAGAATGTAATGTATGAGAGAAAAATTAATAAAAAGGAAAAATAAAGATTTATTTATAAAGCACATATGCTCAACACATACCAATTCCTACTCATAATTCTATATGTTAAGAAAAGCAAAGCGGAAGCACAATGATTTTTTTAAAAAATTCATGGTGAAAAAATGAATTGGCTTTAGACCTATTTAAACAAAATGTTCCTATTTTAAACTCTTCTCTCACCTTGAACTATCTTGGGTTCATACACAAGTCTTCTTCCCCATCTGTTTCCAGACTATTCTTAGCTAGTGTTAATTACTCAACCTTATCTGTCTTCTCAGCAAGTATCTGAAGAAAGTATTTCTGCTCTCTTCAAGCAAATTTCCATATAGGCTTCCCAGAATGAGGATGTAGAACATCTTCTTTTCCACTGCCTCACCAGCACACTTCTGCCATTGATTTGTTAGATACTCCTGGTATGTGGAACACCCTTATATGTGGAAGGGATGTCTTAGTCTGAGTGAACAATAGTTCCAAATAATGTTTGCTTGGAGTTTTTCTGTATATCTGCAGTTCCACCTCTTATGATGTACCTAATGGCATTTACCTTTCCCTTGGAAATGTCCTGAGATCAGTAAACGGTGACTGTTGTTTTTTATTCATAAGTGTAGTAACATCTTGGTGCCTCTATTCAGCATGAAAGGATGCCATAACATGGCTCTAAGATTCTTGTAAAAAATAAAAAGCTGCATTGAAATTATGCTTCTTTGTTATTTTAAAGTTTTAGTGATAAGGAAGAAAAGAGTATGACTTAATACAGAAGCTCACATGTGTGTGTCCCTTAGTTGACAGAACTTCTGAGATAAATTATTAAATATAGATACTTAAGTTATGACATGCTCAAAGTACTTGCTCCTTGATTGTGATAAGAGTTTCCAAGATATAATAGTTACATTTTATGTGGCTTTATTTTGTTTGATGTGGTAGACTCTCTAATTTGAACATGATTACCCAAAAAGATGATTTGTTTCCTAGTTTACATATCTGTTATATAGGTAGAGTACCTTTTAAGCGTTTGTTTATCACACTGTATTTATTGCACGTGTGTGCATGCATGAGTACACGCATGAGCCTGGGAGTGCCTACACAGAAAACACGTGCAAGTGGTGACCAGACACCAGCTCGGGCGAGCTGGTTCTCTCCTTTCACCCGATGTCCCTGTGATCACAGCTGGGTCATCAGGATTGGTGAGCTGTGCTTTTACAGCTAAGTATCACTGGCCACAGTTTTTGGTTTTGCGGGGTAGGGGAAGAAGAGCTGTGGAACTTGTGAGGTCTATATGTACCCTTCCCACTCTATCACACTGCTTAAAAATCTGTGTTTATAAATTTCTGTTAATATTTTAAATTGCAGTTAAAAAAACAATATTGCTAGTAGTTTCATTTAAAAAAAAAAAGATAAGATAGCTCACTAGCTTATGAAGATGAAGCTGGTTTTAGATGGACTACCCCTTTCCCTCAGCACACAACATTGCATTAGTTACTTTCTATTTGAAAAAACATGTTACTATTCAACAGAAAAATTGGTCCTAGAAATCAGGAGTTGATTTTTGGGCCATTCAGTATAATACACATATATAATGTTACCATTTTACTCAGCTCTTTTGACTTGATCCTTAGAGATTTTGTGTTAAATTAACACCAATCAAAAATTCACATTTACTTTAGAAACTTCCTTATTTTTAAATTATTGGGTAAGGTTTTTAAAACTCTTCCTTTCTCATTGGTCCTGAAAACTACAACTATCAACAGCTTTGTGGAATGGATATAATTTAGATCAGTTATTTAAAATATATCTACCTATTAGATTCTTGAATGTGACTTCTGCTAATTACTTCTAAATTGTATTTCATAATTTCTAATGAACTAATTGCCTCCAAAAATCACCCACAGGCAGTATGTATCTTTTATAAAGCAAAACTAAAGCATACAATACTAGTATGTGCTCTCTGCAGAGAAACATATAGGTATGTGCAGCATTTGTAGAAGACTATTAAGAAGGACAATCTATTAACCAAAAGTAGTGAAGCTTCTCCCTATGATCCTTAATCGATTCAGCACTATATGTTTTCTATACATACTGACACTTGTATCTTTGTCGACATAGGTATGATCGTATATGTATGACTAAAGAAATTAATCATTAGAATTGTTCATGGCTTCTCAGCCTTCAAATCCAGAGTCATATGCTTATTTACATACTTTGGGATCAAAAAGAAATTTAAAAGTCCACATAAATAACAGATAAGAGAAATAATTTGTCCTATCTTTCAAGGAACAGGCACTAATATTCAATCTGGAAACAAATAAAAATTCATTAGTATATACCTTGAAGAAGACAAATGACACAGAGCTTACAAGAGCACAGTCTGTTTCTCTCACAACATGGTATGAAATATTCCTCACCCCATGTTTGACTTTACTTTCAGTCCTTAGAAATTGATGTTATTGAAGACCAGCCTTAGTCCATGGTGATCTGATAGGATGTATGGGATTATTTCGATCTTCTTGTATCTGTTGAGGCCTGTTTATTGACTGACTATATGGTCTATTTTGGAGAATGTGTCATGAAGTGCCGAGAAGAAAGTACATTCTTTTGTTTTAGGATGAAATATTCTATAGGAGTCTGTTAAATCCATTTAGTTCATAGCTTCTTTTAGTTTCACTGTGTTTCTGAAGTTTCTGCATCCATGATCTGTCCATTGATGGGAGTGGAGTGTTGAAGTCTCCCATTATTATTGTGTGTGGTGCAATATATACTTTGAGCATTAGTAGAGTTTGTTTTATGAATATAGGTGAGCTTGTATTTGGAGAATAGATGGTCAGGACTGAGAATTCATCTGGATAGATTTTTTTTCTTTGATGAGTAAAAAGTGTCCTTCCTGTCTTTTTTGATGAATTTTGGTTGAAAATCTAATTTATTTGATATTACGATGGCTACTCCAGCTTGTTTCTTGGGATAATTTGCTTGGAAAGTTTTTTTGAAACCTTTTACTCTAAGGTAGTGCCTGTCTTTGTTACTGAGATCTTTCAGACTGAACATGGAGACCCCAATGTAGGTGCTAGAGAAAGGACTGAAGGAGCAGAAAGGATTTGCAACCTCCTGGGAAAAACAACATTATTAACAAACTAAACCCTTCACAACTCCCATGAACTAAAACATCAACCATTGAGCACACATGGAGAGACCCATGACTCCAGTTGTATATGTAGTGTCTGGCATCAATGTGAGAAGAAATCTTTGGTCCAGTGAGGGCACATTTTCCTAATGTAGGAGAATGCCAAGGCACTGAGGTGGAGAAGGTGATTCAGAGAGGGTGCACCTTCGTGGAGACAAGTTGAGGTGGAGGGAGAGGGATGGGAACAATGCAGGGGGGGATAAAATTTGAAATGTAAATACAAAGAGTATTCAATAAAATAATAAAAATAAAAGAAATGGAAGCAATGATTGTAGGCATTGGGAGAAAATAGTTTCCATCTCCTTTCTTTGATTCTCTCTCATACCAGGATTTTTTTTTTTTTTTTTTGGTTTTTTGTCTTGTTTTGTTTTCAATTACCTTTCCTGAGCACAATATTTTAGAAATTAATGTAGCACATGCTATCATTATTAGTCAAGGTTATAATGTTGCTACATTATAATTTTGCACAGGTATACATTTTAAAACATAAGGAATTCTCAACTAAAAACACACTTTCCGACATGTTCCCAAACATGATTCTCTGATCTCATTCTGTTTAAAATAAAAAATATATCCGCTGATTCAAATAATATTACAAAAGGTTAATCATAGACAACTATTTTCTAATTAAAACCTGAAACACCTTACTTCGTGATATAGCTAGTGTATAAATATGTGGGTTTCTAATAACAAGAATATAAGAATAATTTTGTATTATATTTAGTCCAAGACTCCTTTAAGATGAATACTTGTAATAAACTCTCTTATTTGTGTCTAAGGCAATTTACCTGGGTCCCAAATCCAACAATGCTAGCGATTCCAGAGGCTCAGAAAATACTCAGTACTTATTGACAGAGAATGGAAAATAGATGTGTGATGTGTTTGTTTCTTTATGTGCGTTAGATAGTACAATACTGATACAAAGGAAAGTTCTGTAGCCTCTAGTGAGATGTGGTATATACTGTACCAACACAGACGAATAGCAAAACACATTATAGAGGAGGAAAAATGTTGACTAATAATGCTTAGAAAGTGAGGTCAGGTTTTGTGGCATGACACAGGTATATTTTAGCTAAAGTTATAAAGCACCTAATATGGTACAGAACATGGATCAATATGCATTCATTAGGTAAAACAGCACTCACGGGCTGCAAGAATTCACTCACTTATAGACAGACAAGCTCTCAATAAGAAAAGATGACAAAATTTGGATTAGAGAAGAGAAAATTTTCAAATGTATCTGCTCTATGTGCTTTCATAAAATCCTATCCTGGGTTTGGAGAAATGACTCAGTTGTTATGAAAACCTAGTTACATTCCTAGCACCCATATCAGCTGCCTCTCACACATGTGTAATTCCAGTTCCAATTTATATTATGTCCTCTCCTGGGTAACATAGGCACTGATACTCACATGAATGACCCAAACACACACACACACACACACACACACACACACACACACACACACACACACACTTAAAGCTTTTACATCTTTAAATCAAATTATATGTATTGGAGTGGCTCATGAGCTCAAAAGCATTTTATTAATGGCTGAGATTTCTTCTTTTCCATTGTGTGATCTCTGAACAGTGGTTTACTTGTCTAATTATGTGTATTTGTGTGTGGTGTCTGGGTGGGTAGAAATAAGCCGTGTAGAGGAGTTTCAGATGGTTGTGAACTGCCATGTGGGAACTGGGAGTCAAACCCAGGTCCTCTAGAAGAGCAGCCAATGCTCTCAGATGTTGAATCATCTCTACAGCCCCCTGTGCTAGGCCTTTTACCTATCATTGTACAAACGACGCATAAGAGGCAGGCATCCTACCTTGACTAAAGCAGTGGCATCAATCTATCAGTGATCCCAGGTGCTCATAGAAAAAGTACTGAATTCACTCCAAGGTGCTAAGAAGAATTTAAAACTTAGTTAAACAGCACTGCATTCTTGGGCACAAACATTTTTAGGGTTACCATGTGGTGCTTTGATATATGTATGCATTATGTGACGTTTGATCTTGGATGACACTGCAGACAGCTACTAAAGATTCACTTAACATTAGTGCCTTATTAGAAAAACAATAGCTGATATTTCTTTTCAAAAAGAAATTATTCTTTTAAGAGAAAGTTCAACTTTTGGGTAAATATACACCTGTCAGCATGACCACTGTAGCTTATTTATATAATAAGAGAAATCATGATTTCAAAATGGATTATATATTGGTCCTGGGGATGTCCTGGGCTAAATACCCTGCAAGGCATTGAACCGGACATGCTGGCATGCACCTATAATCCTGGGATTCAGGAAAGATATACAGGAGGAGCAGGAGTCTAAGATTATCCTCGGGTCCATAAGAATTTTGACATCAGCTTGTATCTATGTAATAACCTGCCCTCAAATAAAATGTAATACTGTGTAATCAAATGTCTCAACATTTTAAAGATCTACAAAACTCCAACAACCAAGCACACCTTGCTCTCATCGTCACTTTCTTGGCAAAAGCTCTTGTTCCATTTTAACCACTAATACGAGAAACTAATACACATTGCAAATGATCTCTAGGAAACTAATTGTCTTGTTTTGCTGTACGAGCATGTCCTATTTACAACATTGTGAGATGATTAGAAAGATACCCTTCACTTCTACTGTTGAACTACTCCATATGGGGTGTGAGCAGCTCCACCAGTCAATATAGGTTTTGATGAAGGTATGACAATCTGGCTGGATTTCAGGGATTGAAACACTCAAGAGATTTATAGACATATAAAACAGTGGTAATAACCTACAGAAATGTTTTAAAGAAGAAAAATAATTCAAGATTCATCCACTTCCAAGCACAGCCAGAACAATATCTGAACATATTTGACTTCAAATACCTGTGTTGTAGCTTTGACCTCCAATAATGTTAGTCTTTCATCCCAAAAGGCATCTCATAGGCCTGATATTAGTTGATAGAGGGGAAAGAGGATAATCTTTTTCTTTAGGCAAGCACACGTATGTATAAGCAAGTTAGAGTCAGTTTGTTGTGATCTGTGCTAACCTCAGAGACTGCTGGAAACTTCTGAACAGCTAGGCATTGCAGACCTAATTGAATTAACTTGCTGAGCATCTTATAAGTCAACATCTTTTGTCTGAAATTTCTGTGTGTTCTTGATGCCTTTTCTCTTAGTACAGTGTCTTGGAATACCCAGTCACGCAACCCTGGCCTTTTGTCTTTCTACCCACTATATGTCTTCATCTTCAGCATCCCGTTTCATCCCCCACGCCCTAGCCCCCCCCTCCCACACACTTCCAGGATGGTCTCCACAGCCACATGTCCCTGTGGTTGTGGAACTTGTCATAGAATTCCTTTCATTCTTCACTCAGGACCCAAGACAATGAAAAGGGATATTTTCTCTGTTCTTTGTTAAAGAAAGTGAGGGATGGAGAAGGGGAAAATAAAGGAGGAAAGAAGAAAATTGGCAGAAGACCCTGGCAAGGTGCAGATATAAAAATCAGAGTAAGGGAGAAACATCTTGATTTTTATGAGAATCAATTCTTGTCAGCTCACTAAGTAATACTTGTTATCCCTTGGCAGTAGAGAAACATCCTCCCAATGTACAGGGCTCAGGTCTGAGCTCACATCTTAGCGGGAATGTAACTTCTTCTAGCATTTGTCCACTGTAGTTATTATGATCCTAAGGAAGGGGAAATCTGTGTAGTTCATAGTCCTTGCTCCAGTGAGCTCTCCCTCCCCCCCCCCCCACTGTGTCTCCTGTCTCTTGATTTCTTCCAACACTACATCCTTTCACTCATGGAGGACTTAGGAGAAGACTGGCAGGCCATCTTCCAAGTTCACCAGAACCCGAACTGTCTCACTTGGATTTGTCTAGTCTGAATGCAGTCCCTACCCCATTTTGAACTTGTAATTTTCTCCTGATAAAGTGCCAGCACCCCCAGCCTGTTGTCCGTCCTTACCTTTCACTTCCCTAAGAAGGGAAACAGCAGATGTTCAGGAGCCACCTGATGCAAAGCACCTGATGCCAAATATGGCCACAGGCAAAGCAGAGCTTTGGGATTATGTTCCATCTTTTTCTTTTCCTTTCTTTTTTCTCTCTTTTTTTTTCGGAATGGTTAGAACTCATATTTAAATAACTGACAAGTCAATCCCAGTTTAAAACCAGAATGTCAGTTTATTAATCTAAATTAGAGTTCACATCAATACTTTTGCCCAGTAGCTAGGACAAAAGTTTTTCCGTAAATCAGACCTTTAGGAAGTTAATAAGAAAAATCTATTCACTGAAGGTAAAACAACTGATCATCATGGTGCTCCTGGAAAATATTTCGCTCAGCTTAAGGCAAAGCCTATTAATCCTTCTTTAGAGACACAGTAGAAAATTCTAGCAAACTAATGTTCCCTTCCCTCAAAAATGTTCTGTATGCATGTACTTTTTGCCTGCTACTTGTTTGAACAAACATGAAGAAAATAATTTTATATTAAAAAATAAATTGATGCATAATTTAAGTAAGTTAAATTTTGCTATGGTACATTAGCAATTAGTTATATTTTTGTTTTCTATAAATTTATAAGTAGTCAATAGAATTTATATGCTATCATTAAACTTTTAAATATTATTGTCTATAATGGAATTAAGATAACTTTCTCACAATCTTTTTTTTCTTTTTTATTAAATATACCATATTTACATTTGAGATCTTATCCATTTACCCCACCCCACTCTCCTCCCCCTTCCCCCTTCATTTGCCTTCCCAAAGGTGCACTCCCTTCTGATCCCACTCTCCACCCCATTGCCTTGAAATTCCCCTAAATTGGGAAAATGTGCCCTCTTTGGAACAATAGCCTCTTCTCACATTGATGCCAGACACTGCTATCTTCAGCTACATATGCAACTGGATCAATAGGTCTCTCAAGTGCAGACGGAGGTTGGTGTTTTACTCCATGGAAGTTTTGGAGGGTTTGGTTGGTTGATAATGTTGTTATCTTCCCATGAGGTGGCAACCCCTCTCAGCTCCTTAGGTTCTTCTTTAGCAGCCTCATTGAAATCACCAAGTTCAGACTGATGGTTAGCTGCGAACATGCTCAGCTGTATCTATATGACTTTAGCATAGATCCTGAAGAAGCATCTCTGTCTGGTTTCTGCCTGTAAGAAATTTTTGGGACCAGCTATAGTGCTTGGATTTGGTGACTGCATATGTAGAAGATTGTTTTGAGGTGTTCTTGGATTCGGTTTGCAAGAATTTTACTGAATAATTTGCATCAATGTTAATTCGAGAAATTGGTTTGCATTCTCTTTCTTTGTAGTGTCTTTATGTAGTATAGGTATGAGAGTAATTGTGGCTTTGAAGAACAAGTTTGGTAGTGTTCCTTCTGTTTCTATTTTGGGGAATAGTTTGGAGAGTATAGGTATTAGGTCTTCTATAAAAGTATAACAGAATTCTCCAATAAACTCATCTGGCCCTGGGCTTTTTTTGTTTTGGAGGTTTGTGATGACTGCTTCTATTTCTTTAGGTGTAATGGGGCTATTTAGATGGTTTTTCTGATTCTGATTTAACTTTGGTATCTTGTAAAAAAATCAATCCATTTCTTCCAGATTTTCCAGTTTTGTTGAGTATAAGCTTTTGTAATAGGACCTGATGATTTCTTTAATTTCCTAGTTTCTGTTGTTATGTTTCCCCTTTTTTTCTGATTTTGTTAATTTGGATACTCTTTCTTTGCCCTCTAGTTAGTCTGGGTAACAATTTATAAATCTTGTTAATTTTCTCAAAGAACCTGCTCTTGGTTTTGTTGATTCTTTGTATAGTTCTTGTTGTCTCTATTTGGTTGAATTCTGCTCTGAGTTTGATTATTTGCTAGTTTTACTGTGTCTCTGTTCAGTTTCTGTCTCCATGATCTTTCCATTGATTGATGAGAGGGGGTGTTGAAGTCTCCCACTATTATAGTGTATGGTACATTACATGCTTTGAACTTTAGTAGGATTTTTTTTTTTAATAAATGTGGGTGCCCTTGTGTTTGTAGCATACATGTTCAAGATTAAGAGTTCATTTCGACAGATTTTTTCTGTGATGAGTAAAATGTGTCCTTCCCTATCTTTTTTGATAACTTTTGGTTGAAAATCTATTTTATTTGATATTAGAGTAGCTATTTCAGCTTGTTTCCTGGGCCCATTTGCTTTGAAGGTTTTTTTAACCCAGCCTTTTACTCTGAGGTAGTGTCTATTTTGTTTCTGAGATGAGTTTCCTGTAGGCAGAAAAATGCTGGATCTTATTTATGTATCCAGTCTGGTAGTCTATGACTTTTTATTGGGGAATTGAGTCCATTGATGTTAAAAGAAATTATGGAATAGTGACTTTTGTTTTCTGTTATTTTTGTTGTTAGAGCTAAACTTATGTTTGTGTGTTTTCTTCTTTTGGTTTCCTTGCATGGTTATTTTATGCTTTTCCTTGGGTGTAGTTTTCTTCCTTGTGTTGGCTTTTTCCATGTATCATTTTTGTAGGACTGGATTTGTGGACAGATATTGTGTAAATTTGGCTTTCTCCTGGAATATCTTGGTCTCTTGATCTTTGGTGATTGAGAACTTTGCTGGATATAGTATTCTGGGTTGGCATTTGTGTTCCCTTAGGGTCTGTATTCCACCTGTCCAGGATCTTCTAGCTTCCATAGTCTCTGTTAAAAAGTCTGGTGTAATTCTGATTGGTTAGCCTTTATATGTTAGTTGTCCTTTTTTGCTTATACCTTTTAGAATTCTTTCTTTGTTTTGAATATTTGGTGTTTTGACTATTATGAGTTGGGAGGAGTTTCTGGTCCAATTTATTTGGAGTTCTGTAGGCTTCCTGTATGTTCACTGTCATCTCGTTCTTAAAGGCAGGGAAGTTTTCTTCTATAATTTTCTTGAAGATATTTACTGTGCCTCTTAGTTGATATTCTTTGCCCTCTTCTATTCCTATTATTCTTAGGTTTGGTCTTCTCATTGTGTCCTGGATCTCTTGGACATTTTGGGTTAGGAGTTTATTGTTTTTTGCATCTTCTATGACTGTTTCGTCTATGTTTTCTATGTTGTCTTCGGCCCCTGAGATTCTCTCTTCCATCTCTTGAAGTCTGTTGGTGATGCTTACATCAGTGACTCCTGGTTTTATTTTGTGTTTTGTGGGTTTTTTTGTTTTGTTTTTGCTTTTTTTCTTCAGGGTTGTCCTTTTTTGTGTTTTTGTTATTGTTTCTATTCCTGTTTTCAATTCCTTTATATGTTTGCTTGTGTTTTCCTGTAGTTCTTTGAGTGATTTTTCCTGGTTCTCCTGTAATTGTTTAAGGGAGTTATTTATGTGCTTCTCCAAAATCTCCATCATCATCTTGAAGTATGAATTCAAGTCTAGGTCTGGTTTTTCTGGTGTGTTTGGCAATCTACTACTTTCTGTGGTGGGGCAGCTGGTTTGTTGCCAGGTTGTCTTGGTTTCCATTGCTTAGGTTCTTTCCCTTTCCTTTTGCCATTTTGTTATCTGTGGTTATAGGTGATATGTTGTCTCTGTGTGGAGCCTGTCTCTCCTGTGGATCTGAGGGCCTGTGGGCTCAGGAAGGAAATTGTTTCTGGGTGTTTTTCTCTTTGTAGACAGTGAGTTTTGATTGCAGTGACTCTGTTCTGTCTCTGTGCACTCAGGTGGGAGAGCTCTTGTGAGACTATTTTGGTAGCTAGCAGTGTGCATGCAGGTCCTGAGTCTTGATGGCTGTCATCCTGTTCTCTTGCTGGGCTGGAAAGGACCTGATCCTAGAGTGTACCACACTTAGCTTGCTTCCAGTGGCTCCAGGCAATCCCTCCTGAGATAGCCTGAAGGGTGTGTGGCAAGCTCTCTGTGGGCTCAGAAGGAAGGGTACTTACCAAGTTTGTTCTGAGGTCTCGGCCGTTTCAGGGCAGGCCCAATTCTTGATGGCAGTCACCCAGCTCTCTCCTGCTGGGCCAGAGAGGACCTGATCCCACTGTTCACCTCTCTATATGCTCAGGAGATCACCAGGTGTTCCCTCCATGGACAGGGACAACTGGTGAGCGTATGTGGCAGGCTTAGGGCTAACTGTAGGCTCAGGTTGGAGAGTGCATGCAAGACTTCTCTGCAGGCTCAGCTGTGTGCAGATGGGTATTGAGTCTTCTGTATCAGGCTTTAAAGTATACAAAATCCTTTTGCTTCTTATGTCAAGCTTTCCTGCTGCTCTTCCAAGCTCCCAGGGACCTGTGCGTGGGCAGACCACCCGTCCTGATGCAGCTGGGCTGGGTCTGGCTATGGGCCAGAAGTCACTTTCTCACAATCTTTGGATAAATCACAATATTCCAAGGTGCATATGTCTTAAATAATTTATTTAATATAATTTCTCACTAACCTATAATCAGAAAGCAATTAATTATATGTGTATATTTGCATATATAATGTAGTCAAAGAACTATCATTATTTTTACATTACTTTAATTTTAGCAATTTTTATAGTATTAACTTAGATGATAAAATGATGTGTGTGAGTCACTAGAAAAGTGTGTATTGTATTTAGATTGAATTCTATGACTAACAATTTATCTCCCACTAGGTTCATGATTTTACAGTAAGTGGGCTAAGAGAGACATGTAAACATTAGAGATAAAATATTACATAATTTTGCTTTTTGCAGCATATATAAAGAGAATAAAAACAGGATACTTTAAATTAATTCAGTAACATCCTGAAAACAAGGCTCTGACATTGCCTTAGTATTTGGTTGTCCAGATGTGCCCATCTATTAAAAGCAACCCTCACAATGCTCACAAGAGATGGCTCAGTGGTTGAGAGTATTCATTACTCTTACAGAGGACTTGGGTTCAGTTCCCAGCACCCACATGGTGGCTCACAACCCTCCGAATGCCATTTCCAAGATATCCGGCACTCTCTTCTGATCACCATAGACACTAGGCACCCATAAGGCACCTGTAAATACATTCAGACACAATACTCCTACGCATAAAATAACATAAGTAAATCTTTTAAAGTTAAGCAAAACATACTGCCCAATTTATTTTACTCCATATCATATTTCTCCCAGATAAGCTAAATATTTCTAGCATGAAGTAGTTTTATTGTAATAAACAGGGCTGTGCACTCTTTGACCCACTGGCATGCATTTCTCCCATTCGTTTTGTTGTTTGTTTTCTTACCAACATTACATCTTCATACTGAAGTCTCCCTATCATAAATTCTCATCCATGTGGCTGTAGTTAAATAGACTCAGAGCTCAAGCATCTGAATTAAGATTTCCCACTAGTGCAGACATTTTTAACTGCCAAAAGAAGAATCAGTAAGAGTAGAGACGCCATGTCTTGTTCTGCCACCAGAGCTCTTCCTCTTTTCTGTAGCTGTGTGATGTTACAGGTTACACTGTGTATTTTGTGGCTAGGATGGGTGATCTATGTAGAGTTCAAGACAAAGGCAGCATGGATGGAAGCATAGTAGAGCGGGAAAGAGTGAAGGTCTACATCTTCTCACCTAAGCATCTAAATTACTTCTAACCCCAAACACCTGAACTTTAAGTCATTTATATATAAAGCTGGATCTACCTCTTAATAATCCAATTGAGCTTTGTCTACTGTATTTAAACAAAATTTTTCTAATATAGAAACTGCTGGACTTGGTTTCAGAATTATATTGAATTCATTATTCTTATATGCATTTAAGAAACACATAGCACAACAATCTGTGTCTTTGTTTAAAAAGCACTTTCAAAATATCTCTTTACTCAATATCAAAATGCTAAAGTCACAAACACATGGGATCCCAGCCCATTGCACCTCCTGCTTACATTCTAGCTGACAGGATTTTCAAACTGAACTTTGATTCATACACTTTAATCTTGAAAAGTCTTTGAAAGAAGGGATGGAAAATTCCTAAGTGTTTGAATGAGACTAGATATCATCAAAAGTATAGTTCCTCTGTAGGGATTCCATGACAAGTAAAGAAGCTGATGCATTTTTAAAAGTTCTCACAGAGTGTTCCACACACACACACACACACACACACACACACACACACACACACACCACCTATGTTAACTTCAGTATTTGATTAGAATCTAGCCCTTGAAAAGAAAACAGTGTAACTAGAATTTTCTCTTTTCTTAACCATAAGGCTGTATTTAGTCATTTCCTGTGCAGAAAAACCAAACCCTGCAACTTGAACCTGCGAGGCAAGGCACTCTGACTCTACACAAGTGTTACTCCCCCAGACCCCTACTAGTTGTTTTTAAGCAAGGGTTGAATCCAAGTTACATTCAAGTATGGGATAGCAAATTAAAATTGCTCATGTAATTACCCCTTTCTGTTACACTTTTTCTTTATAATTCTTCGACCTTTTATTTTAAAAATACTCAAACTTCTAGCTTACATAAACTTCATGAGCCTCTATGTAATAAACAGTAATTTATAATAATTCTGTGAGAGGCCAGCAAAATGGCACAGGGAGTTGGAGTAGTAATTCTGATTAACTATGCACTGTCTTCAGGATCTAATTGATGAGAGGAGAGAAGTATGTTTCAACTTTTAAGCTAACTTTCGTCACAGATATTACAGATCTTTTAAACAACATGCAAAGAACTTACAAATCCTGAAGTGCATAACATTTAAACAATGGGTTTAAATTTTTGACATGAAACAAAGTTTAAATTTTAGCAAAAGTTTTTAGAGGTATGGTGTGTGTGTGTGTGTGTGTGTGTGTGTGTGTGTGTGTGTGTGTGTGTGTTTAGAGAGTTAAATAAACCCCCAAAAGGGGCCTGAGATTCTGGGCTGTTCTGTTTTGCTCTTCTTTTCTCTGTCACAGAGACAAATGACCTTCCTGACCTAGAGCAGATATGTTAGAGGTACTTGTGTGCTTGGGTTTGGAGAGAGCAGGCCATAACCCAACTCCAGAACTATCTTTTTTTTTTAAATAGAGTAGAAAAACATGAGGCAATTTTTACTATTATTTATGCCCAAAAGACATTTGAATCTCTGTAGAATTGAATTTAGTGGTGGAAGGGGGGACACTAGAGTGGGTAGAGTTTAAAGAATACTCAGAGAGAAGACAAGAGCATAACTCACAAAAGGCTTAGAGAGAGTTTCTTTAGAGAGCAGACAGATCTGAGAGTTGGGAGATTTGGGGGACTATTTGCTTGTATGGTCACAAAGGAGTTGCTAGAATCTCTGAGAATTTAGAAATCAAATGTGCCATTTTCTGACTGGTTAGACTGATTATGTAGTTTGTACTGGGACCAAACATTCATAGTAGGACAGTAAAGATTTAATGAAATCTCTGTGTTTTAGGAGAGGAGCTTAGAGAAGACAGACAAGGAGCCAATGAATCTAAACATGGTCATTGTTGTTAGAGAGAGAAGTGATCTGAGCCACAGACCAGGTGAGAAAGAGACATCCTTCAGAAGCATCGCAAAGAGAAAGAGGGAAAAGGGTGACAAGCAGGAACTTTGGCCGGAGGGTGGATTCCAACATCACAGAAAGCCAGGAAGTTATAGAGAAGCTGCCTCATGTACATGTACAATTTAGATAGGATCTAGGATCTGGCAGAGACAAAGGTAGTAGGTTCTAGTGATCCAAGAGTAACTAAAGAGCAGGCAGCCTCAAGATGGGATTGGGGCGTGGGGGGAGGAAAGTGTTTAGTCTTGGTTAAAGACAAAACAAGCTCCAGGAGAGAGATGAAAAACATGGGAGGTAGCCAGGAAATGAGCAATGTGAGGTTTGAAAGACTTTAACAGGTTAAGGTGACAAGATTTTCAATGCAGGGTGTCCCCAAATTGAACCAATATACTTGTGGAAGAAGTTTAGAATCAGAGTATGTATGCCGCTCCTCCACGATGGGGCACCCAAAAAGGTGCAGGAAGATTGACTGTCACACAGGGTGATTTCCTGGAGGGCTATAGAAGCCAAGAGACAGAAGGCAGTCCCAAGGAAGACATTTACCAAGGCCGGGAGAGAGTAAGTTAGATCAGGTTGATAGGTGGCTGAAAAGGCTGACTCTAAAATTTAAAGTTGAATATGATGAGAGCCAGGAGAAAGCAATTGATCTGTATGCAGGAAAGGCACACACACACACACACACACACAAACACATACACACACATACACATACAAACATGCACACATATACACACACATACACACACACAAATACACACACACACACACACACACACACACACAATTACAATACACAGGGCAGGGCTGTGTGTCTAGTACTCCTTCAGGATTCAGCACCAAATATAAGTGATACCAAAGAGTACCTTCTAAACTAGACTGTTTGGTGGGTAGAAAGAAAAATTGGGGGAAGAAGTATCAAACTGTCAGTGACTTTTCTTGAAGGGGTGTAGAGGGAAAAAGTGGCGCTTTCTCTCACTTTCTACTTTATAGCCATCCTGAAATGCAAGATTTTAGATTTCTCAACCTCAGTATGATCTCTGTTACCTCTGGCAATCATTCAACCAGGTTTATTCCAGTTATGTTTGACTAAGTGACTGGGACCATGAGAGCAACAAACAGAAGGGTTGCTCTCTCTCAGGCCAATAAGCAGTTGAGCCTTCTGGGTGTTCTAAGCATGGTCAAGGTAGAACAAGAGGGCTGGACGTCTTTGATTGGTTGTTTGTTTTAGTCTTCCATTTTGTTGAATTGATGGCTTGCTTTCCACCTTTGCAATCAAATTGTAAAATAAATAAGTAAATAAATTAATGGACAAAATTTGAATACACAAAGAAAAAAATCTCTGACTGCATCTACAGTAGGAGCCTGAGATATAATGTTATGTCCTAGGTAATTAAAGAACCAAAGACTGTTGTTGTGTGTGTTTTATAAAGTTTGTGAGTAATTCTATATAATACCCCAATGAATCATAAAACCAGACACTCCATGAATTAAACTAAGTCATTGTGGGTACATTTTATCAACATCAAAGTCACAAGTCACATAGGAAGAAGAAACCTCAACTGAAGAACTGCCTCCATGAGATTAGCCTATTGGCATGATATGAGACATTTCCTTGATTAATTATTGATGCAGGAAGGCCCGGCTCTAAGAACACTGCCATCTCTGCCCACGTGGTCCTGACATCAGCTAAACAATTTAGTAAGTATCCTTCCTCACTAGCCTCTGATTCAGTTCCTGCTACAGGTTCTTGCTTAAGTTCTTACCCCAATTTCCCTCAGTAATAGACTATGATCCTTTACTGGTTTGGATAGTGTTTGGTACAGCAGCAGAGAATCCAACTAATACAGTCATAAACATACCCGTCTCTTCTAATAATACTTTCTATGTGAGATGCTTTAAAATGCTAAAAATTAACTTCTCTATTAACCATTGTCCCTGATAGCTGCCAATATATATTAGTAGTGAGCTTCTGTTAAAACAAGAAGTGTGCCACATTGGAACATGTGACAACCAACTTTAATTTTAGTTGTAATATTCAATATTCCCAACAGATGTTTAAGCAGAATATCAGTGACTTTGACTGAGACTTTGAAGGATGAGAACACTATAAGTGAGATCTGAAAGTGAAAGACTCCGTGCAAAGCCTGTTCCTCAGTCATGAGCCTTGATTTACAACATCTACTTTCATAAATCATTTCCTTCTGACTTCATTTTTTCTTTCAGGGTTGTTTTATTACTCTCTTCTTATGTAACTGAAAGTAGGTTTTCTTCAGACAGTATATTCTGATTATGGCTTCCTCACCACTCACACCTTCTTTCATGTTCTCTTGACCTCCCCATGCATGCAAATTCATACCATTTTCCCATCACACATTAGACAACAAACAGGAAGCTTAAATCCAACAAACCAGAATAGGACAAAAAATAGATAAAAGTCAAGAAAGGACACAAGAAGGACATACAGAGGCAGAGACACATGCATGTGCACACACGGAAATATGTGTGCATAAAATCATTAATTACAATTTATAGGTGAAGACCTATAAAGTTAAAAATGCCCAGAAAAAAATTATGATTTAAAATAATAAAACTCCAAGAATACCATTGAGTTTGTTTTTGCATTGACTGTCTACTAAAGAAACCCAGAAGTGGTCAATGAGTAGAAAGTCAGAGAACTTGGGACACTTGTTCTTAAATAATAAGGTATCTTAATCAACCCTGCCCCAAGACTTAGAGAATTCTTCTGGAAAGGAGGCAAAAAATGTGAAAGTCAAAGGAGATGATGATACCAATGAAACAAGGGTTTCTAGGCACAACATGGCTGACACACATGAACCCACAGAGAGTGTGGCTGTATCCATAAGATCTAAGCCAGATGGGGTCCCAACACTAAGAGGAAAAATGAACACAAGTTTCTATCCCTAACTCAGATGCTATCCCCAAATGACAGCTACTCAAAAGGTAAAAATTCACTTTCTTCATCAGAATCTTACCAGATATATAAACCATATTTCTCTCCATCCTCAAGAGAATGCCTCTGAAGAGAGTTCTTAAAGTACTAAGGTTTTTCTCTGTCTGCAAACTAAAGTATGCGACTCTGAGAAATCCCAAGGCAGCCAAGAAAAGTTGACTTTGGGAAAGGATGTTGGGAGACCACATGCTAGTCAGCTTTTTGGTACTGAAATAAATGCCTGAGATCATCAACTCAGAAAAGCAAAGGTTTATTGTACTAATGTCTCCACAGTTTGCAGTGTCTTGGCCCTGTTTGTTGCTTGATCTGGTAACAGGACAGTATATCATGGTGAGATAAAGAAAACTGCCCATGAAGGACTGGATATTCTCTTCAGGGTGCTTCATGCCAGGAACCATACTTTCAAGGCATGATCCATTAAGGACTTTAAGATCCAGACTATAGCAGTTGTGTGTCTTCCATCTTGAACATTATCCCCTGCAGCAGAGCATGGGTCTTTAGTCTACGTCTGAAGATATCCCATGGAATCTTAACCAACAGGAGAAAAACTGGAGGGAACAGCTTGAGGAAGTTAGCATAATGCAGTCTTGAGCAAAGAATCATGAATCTTCTCTTGAATGGAGTAAACATTTGAGAACATGCCTTGAACTATTTTTAAATGTATTTTTCTCCCAAAGAGTGACTTTTCTGCAAAACAAAGTCATTCCAATAAATCCATGTCAGGCCAAAAGTCCAAAGAAAAATGTTCAAAGAGTGGCAATCTGTCATGGGAGGGACATTTCCTAGTTCAAGAGCTGCTACAGAAGTGTAGTTAAAAATAGAAAATGAAAGGCATCAAAGAGAGGACAGCTCAGTGGCAGTACACTTGTCCCCAGGAAGCAGTCAAGCAAAGCCACATTCCTTCCAGCACATTTTTCACTAGCCCCAAGCTCAATAAGAGGAAATTCTAAGTAGCAGGTAAAGAACAATTTCGAGAAACAAAGCAGAAGAAACATCATAAAGGCTTTGTAGAGAGTAGAGTATGCTTTCTTCCACAACTGTAGACTTTTAAGCCTGAGTTTCAAAAGGAGAGAAATCTTAACTGGTGCATCCACTCTGGAAACAAAGCTAGAGGTTCCTCAGAACATTGAAAATAGATCTACCTGAAGACCCAGCTATGCCACTCTTGGGAATATACCAAAAAGGTTCCCAACCAGGCCACAGGGGCATGTGTTCTACTATTTTCATAGCAGCCTTGCTTGTGAGTCCCAGAAGCTGGAAACAACCCAGATGTCCCATGAAAGAAAAATGAATACAGAAAATATGGTTTATTTAACAATGAAATGCTACTCAGCTATTAAGAACAGGGACATCCTGAGATTTACAGGTAATTGGATGGAACAAGAAAATATCCTGAGTGAGGTAACTTAGACTCAAAAGGACAAGCATAGTATATACTCACTAATAAGAGGATATTAGTTTTTCAAAAGTGTAGAATAGCCAAGATTGTCCCGCGCAACCGTCTCGCCTGCAAGAACGACGCGGCACACAAAATAGAATCCTTCTGCGGTAAACTTTATTAATCTGGAAAAACCGGTACTTGCTTCACGTAACGAAAAGGACGGAGAAAACCAAGAGATCCAAGGAGACGAACAGGACGAACAAGCTCCACGAGACGGCCGAAAACCAACGAGGGGAAGAGAGGAAGAAGAGAGGAAAAGAGAGGGAGAGAGAGGCAGAAGAGAAAGGAAGAGAGAGAGGAGCTATCCAGCCCGTCCCCTATAAAAGGATCAGTCCTTGCCTTGGACGCGGAGCCCCCTGATTGGTTGAGACTCAGCAGGCCCTATGACGCCACGGGAAGAGGCGGAACTCATGAAGCGGAAGTTACCCAGCCTGTGCGCACATGGCTTGTTTACTGCTAACTCCAGCCAGATATCAGCGCCATCTTGTAATGGCGAATGCGTGGGAATGTGTGGGCGGCGCCCCACAGCCGGATATCCGCGCCATCTTGTAATGACGGAAGCGTGGGAATGTGTGGGCGGCGCCCCACATCTCCCCCTATCTTTTATACTTTGAGCAAAGTAGGACACCCATATTAGGAGGGCGGAGATAGAGGTCAAATCCTCATTAAGGTGTATAAAGACCATGTACAGGAGTAACCGCTAGGCCTTTTGTAGCCCGCAGTACACCTGACCTGTCACTCTGCCGTTTTTCTGAGGGAGGGACACTGGGGCAGGAAACCCTCATACAAATGGCTTATCTCCCGGAGAATACCCCGCGACCAGGGGTTTCTCAGTGCGATGCTAAGCTCGGCATCCCTCATGGGCTGCTCAAACCAGACACTCTAATCCTGTGCAATGAACCGAAGTTCTAGGAGTGCAAGAGCTGTCTGGCCGGCGACCTACTGCTTAAGCAAAGACAAACAGATATCGGCTGATGCTGCATGTTCTAGAGCGACAGGCGCTTGGGCAGTAACCACCTTGTCTCTTTGTTTGGGCCTCGAGCTTACAAACCAGCCAGAGAAGCAACGCAAGTCCGCAGCAAAGGATTGCTCCCAAGAGTCCCACCCCCACCCAAGTTAGTATTGGGGGTGAAAAGGTTAGGGGAGACTGTAGCATCAAGTTCCACTGGAATTGGTTTCAGGAATGCCGACAGAATCGCCCATCTCGTCTCTTCTCTGGCTCTCTGGTTCCACCGCATCAGGAGCAGGGCTGTCATCAGGAGTCTCTGCCGTTTTTCGCGTGAGCCTCTCGGGAACCCAGAAAGGATTATTTTCATCCTGAGGAAAAACACAAACAGCTCCCCTGGATCTTATCAACACAAGATCCGGTCCTTTCCATTCATTAGTTATGACATCTTTCCATTTTACCATCTCTTTTGGTTTATCCATGGGTAGGCAATGCCTTTCAGCTGCCGTATGGCCATGGTCATCAAGATTTAAAAAGTTTAAGGTGAACAGTGCCATGGATACTGCGGTCCTAGGCACGGGGGGCAAGGCCTGCATAATCCCCCCTTTCTGTTTTATTAGATATGATTTAAGAGTGCGGTGAGCACGTTCCACAATACCTTGTCCTTGTGGATTATACGGCAAACCTGTAAGATGAGTCACAGCCATCTGGCTACAAAATTGTTGAAATTTTTGTGAGGTAAAAGCCGGTCCGTTGTCTGTCTTTAAGAACTTTGGCTTACCCCAGGCACTCCAAGCCTCCAAGCAATGTTGGATGGCATGTGAGGCCTTTTCTCCAGATAAGGGAGTGGCTACAATTATTCCTGAACAGGTATCAATGGATACATGTACATATTGCAGCTTACCAAAGGCGGGGACATGGGTAACGTCCATTTGCCATATTTGAAGAGGCTGGATGCCCCGAGGATTAACCCCCGAGTGGGGCGCAGGCAGAAACTGACTGCAATTTTGGCAATTGACAACAATATCGCGAGCCTGTTTTCTGGAAATGGAAAAGCGGCGCCGCAAAGTTTCGGAAGTTACATGAAAGTTTTTGTGAAAACTTTTAGCAGCCTCTAGCGGCGAAGACATGGCTACAGCAATTATTTTTGTAGCCCTGTCTGCCAAATCATTGCCTTGAGCCATAGGTCCTGGCAATCCAGAATGAGCTCTAATGTGAGTAATATAAAAGGGCGATCTTCTGGCTAGAAGGCAATTTTGAATTTGCGCAAAAATTGAGGCAACTCTGCTAGACGGTTTAATAATGCCAGCCGCCTCAAGCAAATTGACAGCATTAACAACATAAGATGAATCAGACACTATATTTATAGGCTCTGAAAAACGTTGTAAAACCTCAAGAACCACTAAACATTCTACCACCTGTGGGGAGGTTTCTGTGTACTGCCTCGAGTAGACCTGACCGTTAACCACAAAAGCCCCCAGCCCCGTTTTGGAACTGTCAGTATAAATAACTAACCCTTCTTTTAGGGGACTACAGGACGTTACTTTGGGAAAAACTACAGGTTGAGTTAAAGCAAACTGTAAAATTGGATGTTTTGGGTCATGATTATCTATTTTTCCTGAAAAGGAAGTGACTAAGATAGCCCAATCATTTGAAGTGGCAGCAAGAGTGGAAACCTGCATGGCATTATAGGGAACAATTAACAGCTGTGGCTCACTGCCAAAATGCGTGATGGCAGATTTTAGCCCCCTCAGCGCTAATTGCGCCACAGCATCTGGATACCAGTCAATTATTTTAGCTGGCGAGGCATTAGGATGCACCCACAATAAGGGTCCTTGCTGCCAAAGCACTGCAGTAGGGAGCCGGTTTGTTTTAAAAACACATAATGAGAAAGGTTTATCATAATCCATGCGAACCAATTGTGCATCCTGTATAGCTTCTTCTACCAACTGTAACGCTCTTTCTGCTTGCGGGGTCAAACTTCTAGGTGAGGAAACATGCGGATCTCCTTCTAAAACATCGAACAAGGGTTTAAGTTCAGCAGAAGGAATCTTAAGAAAAGGTCTAAGCCAATTAATGTCTCCCAGTAATTTTTGAAAATCATTAAGAGTGTGGAGGTGATCCCTTCTTATCTCGAGCTTTTGAGGGACAATCCTATCAGTGAATAAATACCACAGACCCTAGGAATTGACCAGTATCAAAAATCTGGAGCTTTTCTGTGGCAATATATAGGCCCTTACTTTTTAGGGCCTGTAGCAATATAGGAAATGCCTCTTTTAAAATCATCAAATTTTTGTGGCATAATGCAAGACGCACCTGTTTCTTTACTCTCTCTGGGAGGAATGAGAAGGCTTTTAAAGGTGCGCGTGTCTCATAAGGAGGGGCTACTGGTAAAGGAGGCGCTGTCGGGACAACTGGGGGCAAGCGCGTGGGCCTATACTGCTCGTCAGGATAATATCCTTTTTCCTCATAACTAGCTGCTCCTTCATCTACCCCTGCCTCCTCTTCTGGGTCTAAGCCTTCTCGCTCATAATCATCATTATCTGAAGTCTCGAGGCTATCAATGTTAAGAGCCTCAAAGTCTTCTACAGGGTACAAGCTGACTCCCCTTTTCTTAACATTAGAGGGCATAAGGGAATGAAAATCTGAGGGTTTCTGGGTTACTGCTCTCCCGCTGTACAGCGCTTCTGGAGGTCCTTTTTCCTTAGGGGGATAATACCTTTTCCTGCGCGCGCCCATTCTCTCACTCTGTTCGGCTTCTGATAGCCTATCCTGCGCTTCACTCAATACCTCTTGCCCCGCAGCGACGGCGGGCCTAAAACTTTCATCTCTTAAACAATTTTGTACCATCGTCCAAATGGCCATGGTTCCGGGCCCGAGGTTTCCAGCATTCTGTGCACAGTTTAATTCTCTACCCAATCTGTTCCATGAGGCTGGTGAGAGAGACCCAGAAACTGCAAACCAAGGGGCAGTACGCTCAACCTCTCTTACAAAACGCTGCAAGATGCGGGTGGGCAATTCTAAATCTCTCTGCTTAAGAATTGACTGCAGGGCTGTAATGGTCGAGTGTGAAGAGCCCATCACAGCGATGTAATGCCCGCGGCTTATTCGCGTGGCGGCCCAAGGCGAAACTGAAAGGCAAGTCTCAGCGCGTTCCGCTTTTTTTATCTACAAAGACTTATGGAACGCAGGGGTGCCTCTGCTTATCTACGTCCGACTTAAGCACAAAATTAACACCAGCCCCGTTGGACACAGAGGAAATTAAGAGGAAGAGAATAAAAACTGCACTGACGAAGACCGGAGCCTCTACAGACCCTTCACACGGCCGTGGAAGATTTAAACCAAATTAAAGAAAGATCCAGGATCAGACATACCTTGCCGAACTAATCTCCCCGCAGTTCTGAATTCTGTGGTGCAGACGATGGAGTGGTCGAATTTCCCGGGTTTGAGGCACCAGATGTCCCGCGCAACCGTCTCGCCTGCAAGAACGACGCGGCACACAAAATAGAATCCTTCTGCGGTAAACTTTATTAATCTGGAAAAACCGGTACTTGCTTCACGTAACGAAAAGGACGGGGAAAACCAAGAGATCCAAGGAGACGAACAGGACGAACAAGCTCCACGAGACGGCCGAAAACCAACGAGGGGAAGAGAGGAAGAAGAGAGGAAAAGAGAGGGAGAGAGAGGCAGAAGAGAAAGGAAGAGAGAGAGGAGCTATCCAGCCCGTCCCCTATAAAAGGATCAGTCCTTGCCTTGGACGCGGAGCCCCCTGATTGGTTGAGACTCAGCAGGCCCTATGACGCCACGGGAAGAGGCGGAACTCATGAAGCGGAAGTTACCCAGCCTGTGCGCACATGGCTTGTTTACTGCTAACTCCAGCCAGATATCAGCGCCATCTTGTAATGGCGAATGCGTGGGAATGTGTGGGCGGCGCCCCACAGCCGGATATCCGCGCCATCTTGTAATGACGGAAGCGTGGGAATGTGTGGGCGGCGCCCCACACAAGATACCGTCCACAGAACTCAAAAAGGTCAACAAGCTGTAGGGTCCAAGTGAGGATGCCTCAATCCCACATGAGAGGGAGAAGAAAGGAATCACAAGGTAGGGGTGGGAGTAAGGGATCTGGGTAGGAAAGAGGACAGGAAGAGAGTGTATTGGGTGGGTATAAAGGACTGAAACCCTGAGGGCCAGCAGAAAGAAGGGTAACAGGCAACCTCAGGAAGTATGAGGTTGGAAAGACCCTCCAGAAGGTACCAGAGACCTGGTCACTGAGAGACTCTCAGGGCTCACAGGGAAGGGCCTTAAATAAAAGGCCATAAAATGGAGAGAAGTAACTTGTAGATTCCACCTCCAGCAGGAAGACAGGGCATCGAATAAGGGATGGGGTTGCTATCCCACAGTCAAAACTCTGACCCATAATTATTCCTGTATAAAAGAACTGCAGGGACAGAAATGGAGAAGAGACTGAGGAAAAAGAGGTCCAATGATCCAAAGTGGGATCTGACTCAAGGGGATGTCACAAGCCCTGACACCATTACTGAGGCTATGAGCACTCACAAAAAGGGACCTATCATGGCTGCCCTCCGTAAAAACCCAACAAGTAGCTGAAAGAGGCAGATGCAGATATTTACACCTAACTGATGGACAGAAACTGCTGTAGTTGAATTAGGGAAAACCTGGAAGAAGCTGAGGAGCAAGGAAACCCAGTAGGAAGAACAGCAGTTTCAATTAAATTGGACCCCTGAGATCTCTCAGACACTGGACCACTAACCAGGCAGCACACACCAGCTGATATCAGGCCCTAATACATACAGCAGAGGACTACCAGGTCTGGATTCAGTCAGAGAAGATGCATCTAAACCTCAAGAGATTGGAGGTCCCAGGGTATTTATAGGTCTAGTAGGGTATAGGTCAAGGGGGCATCCTTGGGGAGACAGAAAGTGAGGAGAAGGTATGGGATGGGGAATGGTCAGAGGATGGACAGGGAGGGGAATAAAATCTGAAGTGTAAATAAAAGATTAAATATTTTTTTAAAAAAATTTAGACTTATTGCACTGATGAGATTTGATTTGTTCTGTGGCTGACAAGAATGATAAGCCTTGTGGCATATTAGGGAGATTAAAAAATGGTATGAAAGGAAGATAAAGAATAAATTCACTAGAGAAGTTTAGTGAGCAAGAGGAAATATATATGTATATATGTAAATAATCAGCAAGGTAATATAATTTATTTTTACATTTATGAATTATTTACTATGTACCAGAAACTAGGTGACCTAGAAATATGGAAACATGAATAAATGCAGATATAGATACTCCAAAGCTAGGTATTGATATATAATAGATAAATAATATACATATAAACACTGTACAAATGGTAGTAAGAGAGACAGAGATATTATAAATACATAAGTGAAAGATAGATTTCTTGATTAGACAGTTAGATGATAGATAGATAGATGATAGGTAGATAGATAGATAGATAACTGTTATTTATTTATCTTTATCTATTTTTTCCTTCTATGTTTGCCTACCTCCATTAATGTATATATTTGCTCTGTAAGGAGGAGTTAGTTACCTACATTTATAGTTGTAAAGGATGTTATTATTACTTTGACAGATGAAAAATGGTAATGTCAGAAATTCTCACCGAAGGTCACTCAGTGAAATACAGAGGTAGAAATTCTACAGATGCTACCTCTGCTCTGCATCAAGCTCAGTGATATGACATAACGAAATAGTCACCATCCTGTTCTCAGCTTCTGAATATTCTAGAACAAGGGAGAAAAAGAATTATGAACCTGATGGCTTCACTTACACTAAACATATACTACATGTGACACACTCTTTGTACCAACTGTGCCGTCTAAACCCCACAAGAACATATTGACTAGTGTGTCTGCTGTTTCACAAGTGCTGAAGCGTAGATCCAGATTTCAAATGCATGTCTGTGTAGTTAAAGGTTGGCCATCAATTCATTACTCTTACACCCCACTTATTTACATAGTTAGTAAGATAAAGATTCATGAGGTTCTAAAGTTGGCCCAGATTAATCAATAAAATCAGCCACTGAATGATAAATTTGGAGGGAATAAGTGGCATTCACATACTCGATACATGAGATAAAAATTAATTACCTATTTTTACATTTTCCTTATAAGATAACTAAGTACCTTCCCCAATCAGAATTTCTATGGCTACAAAGCTAATGCAGGGACAAAATCCACAGCCTCTATATACTAACTCTACTGTAAAATTGTGTCTACAATGACAGGCTGCTGAATGAGTAAGGAGGAAGCCAGTCAGTGGCTTTAAAGCCTGAAACGTTGAAAGAGACTTTCTTATCTCTGTTCTCACAACATTATAAGTGCGACATCAATTTAGCTATTTTACCCTCTAAAACATAGACAAGCATCCTCTAAATATATAATCCTATAAAATATTATAAGCTATTGGCTGTTGATGAGGCAAGTTTCAGGAGAAATTTCCTTTATACTGTTTAAAGTGATACATGACTCAAACGTATGGTACCATGTTAAGGCAACACTAGTTATAATAAATTCCCAAATAGAGAATACTTGATTCTAAAATATGTAGTTTTGTACTACAACAACCAAATTTTTTCAATTATAAATTTTAGAACAGAACTCATAATCCACAATTATTATCACAACAATCTGAGAATTGAGGGTAAGAAGCTAGAAATTATCTCATCGTTATCTGATCTGTACCTACCCGCCTTTGCTTGGCTCTGGGATCAGCTGCTGGTGGTGCAACCTGGCCTCTCTCTCTACCCATCTTTGCTCTGGGAGTTGACATCGCCACCAGCTCACTTCCCAGACCAGGATGTGTTATGTTGCCAGCTCCACCTGAGACCCTTGAATCAAAGGATAAAGGACACACAGCTTGTCGTTTTACAGCTTGCTTTCTATGACACAATTGCGGGACACGTATACCTCCTGCCTGGAAATGCATGCCCTTATCAATTTATTACTTCCATCTCTCCTTCCACCCACAAACTCAGGAGCCTATTTCAATCAGATCCTGCCAAATATCTCTGGTAACCCACTTGCATCAGAGCCACCGAATTATGAACCAAATAGCTCTGTTTATGTTGTTTTCTACTCCCTGATAAAATAGAATCTAAAACAATCAACAATTTACCTGGGTTTAAAAATTGCTCAGCTACCTATTCAGTGAACATTTAAATTGCATGGACAACCCTGAGAGGAGAAAAGCATCATATTCGTCAATTACATAGTCTCACATATAATCTTGCCCTATAATTAAACAACCAGATGACTTCACAGAATTCAAACAAGTGTCATATTGCATTGACTTTGCTTAATAACGAACTTTGTATCCACTGACCACTTGATGCTGTGTGCTTTGAAAAGCAAATAGCTCTAACATCTGCATGAGTCACTCTAAAAATTCTTTCTCTCAGTGGCATGTTTGTTTCCACAGAGGCATCACTTGCAGACAGCAAAGTAGACAAAGGTGGGCAAGCATTGTTAACTAGGGTCACCCCCACATACTACTGGGAACCTCCCCTATATCAGGTCTCCAGCTCATCCTAGAGTTGCTCCCCACCAATTTCCATTCTCCCTCCCAGTCCTCCCCCCCACCAACCCACTCTCCCTGCATATGATCCCCAACCTCTGTTCCTCTCTATTCCCCCTCCCACCCAGTTCCCTCCCCTCACCCACCTTCAATGGTTATTTTATTTCCCCTTAAAGTGAGATTCAAGCATCATACCTTGGGCCCTCCTTGTTACTTAGCTTCTTTGGGTCTGTGGATTGTAGCATGGTTATCTTGTACTCTAGAGCTAATATCAACTTATAAGTTAGTACACAGCATGTGTGTTTTTCTGGGTCTAGGCTGTTGCATGTAAACATGCTTTTTCTGGGACTGTGAAAGTGCTACCAGCCCACTTCTGGCATCCTTTTGTTCCACTTGTCTTTACTGGATCTGACCTAGCTTCTCTTTCCTACCCGCCTTTGCTTGGCTCTAGGATCAGCTGCTGGTGGTGCAACCTGGCCTCTCTCTCTACCCATCTTTGCTCTGGGAGTTGACATCTCCACCAGCTCACTCCCCAGACCAGGATGTGTTATGTTGCCAGCTCCACCTGAGACCCTTGAATCAAAGGATAAAGGACACACACTCAGCTTGTCGTTTTACAGCTTGCTTTCTATGACACAATTGTGGGACACGTATACCTCCTGCCTGAAAATGCATGCCCTTATCAATTTATTACTTCCACCACTCCTTCCACCCACAAACTCAGGAGCCTATTTCAATCAGATCCTGCCAAATATCTCTGGTAACCCACTTGCATCAGAGCCACAGGACCTGCTGCCCTGATATTCTACAGGATTGCTTTGTTTCTAAGCATGGCAGAAAGAGCCTCTCTCTTTCCCTGCATCTCCCTTTTCTCCTGAGATCTGGAAGTCTCACCTGTACCTGTGGCCAAGCAATTATCTCCAGGCCTTCTTAATTGACCCATCAAAAACTAATTAGGGAACTAGACCATAGTGACAGAACCCTTCCTCACTGGGCTACCTCACTCAGGATATCTTTTAGTTGCATCCATTGCCTGTAAATTTTATGATTTCCTTGCTTTTAATAGTTAAGTAATATTCTCTTGTGTAAGTGTGCCATATTTTCTTTATCTATTCTTCAGAAACAGATGCAGAAACCCATAGACAAACATCAGGCAGAGCTTCAAGAGTCTTGTGGAACAGTGGGGAAAATAATTAAGGGAGGCAGAGGGGTCAAGGACATCACAAGAAGACCTACAAAGTCAAAGCCCACCAAAGAGCATGCTTGGGCTAGACCTAGGTGCCTACATGTATGTAGAAGATCTGCAGCTGAGTCTTCACTTGGGTTCCCTAACAACCAGAGTGAGAGTTGGGTACTGTCACTGACTCTGTTGCCTGCCTTTGGATCCCTCTCCCCTAGTGGGGCTGCAGTATCTGGCCTCAGTAGGATAGTATGCACTTAGTCCTACTGGGAGTTGATGAACTAGAGTGGATTGGTACCCACGGGGAGGTCTTCTCTTCTCTGGGGAAAGAGTAGAGGATGGGACGATTGGTACCCATGGGGAGGTCTTCTCTTCTCTGGAGCTTTTTAGATCCATTGACTTTCTTTCATTTTTACAATTTAAATTTAAAATTTTTAAAAAAATTATTTCTGTTTAATGTGCTTATCTTTTATTAGCTTAGTTTGCTGTTTTCCTAGCTTCTTACACTTTAGATTATTGACTCAGAACTTTCTTTTTCTTGGCTACATAGGTTATAATGATGTGAGTTTTTCTCTAAGACCTATTTTATCTGCATATTACAAATTTTGATAAGCTGGATACCACCTCAGGTTCTTAAAAAACAAGCAAGCCTTTAAAGCGAGATCACATATAGGAAAGAGTTATTCTGTGCCAGGTATGACTGGCAAAAAACCTGAAAGCCTTGGAAGTTTTCAAACTAAGATGCAAATGTGAGACTTTTGAAGAGTGAGAAGGAAGGAAAATGCAGAAAGAGCCAAATATTGGTGGATCACAGAGAAAAATCTCATCAGGGCATGCTGAAGGATGAGGAGAGATATGAGGGCATAATTATTCTTTTCAAACAGGGGAACAGTGGACAAAAAAAAATTTCACAAAGTCCAACTTGACAAACCAGGGAGTGTTGTGACCCTTAAAAGGAATATGGATAAGGAGTTGCTTCTAAGAGTGTGGATATCTCAAAAGCATCTGTTAGCAAAAAGCTCACTCCAGCATGTGTAACAATTCAAGAAAGCAGCAAGCATGGACCTCACTGGACTACTTGCAGGCACCACAAGTAGGTAGTCTCTCTCCAAATGTGACTTCTGATGTGACTTCTGCTTGTATAGCTATGGGGCTAGACCTCATCTATGGTCAATACAGAATTTCCTTAGATGTGTGAGTTGTGTTTGTATGCTGAGTCTTCATTGTGGACTGTTCAAGTTAGAAGAAAATGTTATACAACTGACTCTTGAGGAGTTTGGCCTTCGTGTGAGTGTTGTTTGTTACAGGGCACTTTTATTGAGCAAGATGAACTGGCTTTGTATCCTAGCTGTGTTCTTTAACAGCCTACGGGGAACCTTAGAAGTCAGTCTTGGGATAATGGAAATTTTGCTACATGTTCCATGTTCTGAGAGTATGTGTCTATGTACATGTGTTTGTGTGTGTGTGTGTGTGTGTGTGTGTGTGTGTGTGTGTGTGTGTGTGTGCATGTGCGTGTGATTTTGTATAGACATGTGCATGCATATGCATATGGAACTGTGTGAGAGCAGGAAAGTGTCCTCAGAGGCTGAATGGTTTCATAGGCTCCAGAACTGACGTTACTTGGGATTGTTACTAAATATTGATGCCTAGAACCAAACTGACATCCCTTGTAAGAGCAGTGAGTGCACTAAACCATTGGGCCATTTCTTGAGCCCCTATTCTAAACTTAAAAGGGGCAACAAGCAGCACTTCTAATAGAAAATTTTCACTGTAGTAGTAAATTCCATGTTCTGTCCCACTTTTACCCTTTCCTGCCACAAATATCCATTTCTTCATATGTTTTCAGAGTCTTTGTCATAGTCTCTGGAAATCTTTCTGTGCATATCAGAACACTCAAAGGTGCAAAGGAGACAAACTACAATCATTATCTTTCTGTCATTAGGCCACTGGATCCAGTCTTTCCTCCTTATCTATACCATATATCCTGTTGAAAGAATACCTATTTAAGCAATAAGACCTTCAACCAAGCAGGTTCCAGAGTTGCTCTGAGGTCCCGAGGTCCTCCAGCTGGTCACTGGGAATCATGGGAGACTACTCTTGCTGCAACCTTACATCTACAATCCACACAGAAGCATGTGCAAGAAAAGACAGTGGGACTTCCTGGCAGCAGAACACTGTTTTGTAACTCACCTCCGTTTTCAGTAAGTCATCTCCAGTCTCCTTTAAGAATAATTTGTATGTATATTCCTCACCAAGGATTCTCAGCAACTCAGTCACAGTTTATCTGGTACATCTTGATTCCCTTCATTTATTTGTACAATTCCTTCCTCTATGGGCTTCTGGCTTAGTATCTGCTGATCTCTCAACCTTGCTGTCTACTCAACTCATCAAGTCGCTGGGATGAACCGACACTTCTTTCTGAAACAGCAGCCTGGGAGCAGATAGAGCTGCTTTGGAAATAATGTTACAGCCTCCTTTATTTTCAGTAGTTGTCATGGTGTTCTGTTCTCTTTTTGGAAGCTGGAAGACATTGCTTCCATGCTGGACTCATTTTCTTGTGTTGTGTTGTGTTGTGTGTGTGTATGTGTGTGTCTGTGTTTTCAGAAGAGAACCATGGCTACTAATTTTTTGAAGCTTCAAGGAGAAATCCATGTCACTGAAAATATATTCATGACTAAATAAATGTACAAAATCAAAAATCAAAAATATTCCCACTGCTTTATGTCCAGAGGCATGTTTGGTGTATGTTGTTGGAAATTGTGTTCTTTTGAAATCACCTTTGATTTTATAAAATGAGAGTATACCCATAATACACATATTTTTCTTTAAAAAGTTTTCATCACCATGTTTTATCATGTTATTTCTCTTCTTTTCTTCAAAAACCATAAACAAAAAACAAATAAATAAAAAGACAAAATATTTCAAAACAAAAGGTACAAATGCACACAAACACATGCATAGACACACACATACACAAACACACACACACACAAATAGAGACCACTTTGTGTTGTCAAAATACTCCTGGGCATAGGGATTGCTCTAGAGTCTTAGTCTGATTCATATACCTAGTGACAGTCAACTGGAGAAAACTGATAGCTTCTTGATTGTGGGCTGGACTTTGTGTCTACTTCCCATTGACTGTGCTGGAATCTTGTGTAGTTTGAACTTGTGCAGGGTTTGTGTGTGCTGCACAGTCTCTGTGTGTCCATACTGCTGTGTCAGTCCTATTGTGTCTGGAAGACAATGTTTCCTTGGCATCATCTACCACCTGTAGTTCTCACAAAGTCTCTGACTCTGCACCATGTGCAGTTGTGGGTCTCTGTGTAATTACTGTCTACTGCAAGAAGCTTCTCTGATAATGGTTGGATGGTAAAGTAATCTATGGGCAAAGCACTATGCCATTAGGAATTATAGATTTTTTTTTTAATTTTTCACACATTTTTTAAAATTTTTTTAAACGACTTTATTTTGCAAAACAAAGATAAATGTAAAGATTTTAAACTTTTTTTGCTTAAAATTATACATTTTTGTCAGTACTGTTTTTTCAGACATTAAAATAAATTTTACATAAAACCATGTGAATATATTTTTTTAATTAAACAAAATTGTTAAATAAAAGTATTATTGTTGCTTTATTTTTCTATCAAATACAGTATTAATTTTTGACATAGTGTAGGGCTCTAGTCTCATATACATGGGTTTCTTTTTAATAGATTCTTAAGATTTTTTATGTTGAGGATTATGTGAGTTTAAGATTTGAAACAGATTGCCACATATATCACTTCTCTGACTATACTGTCTGCTCCTCATTTGAGAGGCAAAACAAGGTTCTGGACTTTTAAAGCACATTCTTCTTGTTGTTCATGTACTCAGTTGAGTAAAGAGAACAATTTAAATATTATGACCTAGTCATCACTGTATAGTGATAAGCTATGGTTTCATAATACAAAACATATACACTTAATGCATGTAAAACTACTAATTTGATATAATTATACAAAATTGACTTTTGCTATCCAAAATAAGCATTCAAAATAACTCTAAACAGAGAAGTTTAAATAAATAATAAATGAATAATAGAGTCTTGACCTTGAAAGCCTCCTTTCTCTAATGGCGGGTGACTGCTTCATAGTGGGGCATGTGTTTCTTGATACATTCATCCCTTGTGTAGAGTTTCCTATTTTACCAGAACACATTAAAATATTCCTTTCATTTTAATAATACCTGTGCTGTGATTTCTTTTTTATTTTTACCTCAGAGTGCTATATATAAACCTGATCTCTCACCCTACATGCATAACTAATTCATTCACTGGGCCACCTGGATGACTGTGCTGAAAACATGTCATGCTAAATCAATTCTTTAGTGTTCTGGTGGGTGGGGAGGGGAAGGAAGAAGGACGCTGATTCCTGCTGTTTAGCATCCACAAAAATGATCAAAGGAATAATGCATAACATACATATAGGAACACGGCTCCATGATCTAGGTCTGTTAAAGGGGAAGTGTTCATAGTACACCACATACCATAAACAACTATCTACATAGATGATGAAGATGGCTCAGGGGTAAAGGAACATTCCATCAAGCCCAACAACTGGAGTTTGATGCCTGCAACCAGGTGATCGAAGGAGAGAACCCACACCCAAAATGTATCCTTTGACCTTCTCACATATGCTATGGCATGTACTTATGCACACTCACACCTAAACATACAAATGCATACATGTAATTTTTAAAAGAAGTCATTAGAAATTATGAAATATATGAGTTTAAATGATAAGCTCTTAGATTTTAGAACTTCATTTCTACTCCCAATTTTTAAAAACTCTTCAAAGTTTATGGCTACTGTTTTTTACTTGGCCATTTGATACATTCAAGGAACATTTGTAAAGCACATGTGATAATTCAAATACCATATTTTAGAATCACGAGAAAACAACAATCAAATTTAAAGTACATAAATATTAGTGCTCACAGTGTCTCCGTCATAGAGAGACTGAGGCCAAGCAGAAGGACAGCTCTCTGATGTTTTCCAGACAGATTCTACTTAGACTCTCCTGCCCACAGAGCCCACTGTCTTCTGTGACCCCCGAGCACTTGGAATGGGTCCTATGAATGTAGCAGGAGAGAACAGACGTTGTTGACAAACAGAAAACTGAGACTTCCACAACCACCAGGAGTTGAATTCCGTGAGTAAGCCTAGGCACGTTTCCCTAGAACCTAGATGAAAATCCGGCTTGTTAATACTTCAATTTCACCACTGGAAACACCAAGCACAAAACTTAACTACACCACATAAAATGTCGGAGTAAGAGAATGCTTAATTCGATGTCTCTTTTCTACTCTCCTTACAAATGCTCACACCAGCTCCAATCAAGAGACACTTCTCTTTGCAATGAATCACAGTAAATTCGTTGAGTACAAAGAATCGCGGCTACTTATGGTGTTGAGAATAAGAGTCGGTGGAGTGCTTAGCTCTAAACTAGACATTACTTCGCCCTTACTCCTTCCCTTCCCCCGGTGGGAAGAATGTGAGGTCTGGCAGATTCAGAAGGACTGTGAAATGAAGTCGCCTGCAAACAGAAGAGCAAACGTATTCATGACCTCACAGCATAAGGATATGGCAGCCTTCATTCTGTCTACATAAGGGGATGCCTTACCTTTCAACAGCCAGTCATGGATCAGGAAGGGGCGCACAGGGCCCTATGCTTGCTGTTGAACTACTGATGGATTCTGAGGCAGAACTGGTATAGCTGATATATCCATTCCTCTGCTGAAGGACATTTGGGTTCTTTCCAGCTTCTGGCTATTATAAATAAGGCTGCTATGAACATGGTTGAACATGTGTGTTTGTTACATTTTGGAGCACCTTTTGGGAATATGCCAAGGAGTGGGATAGCTGGGTCTTCAGGTCATATTATGTTCTTTTCTTTTTTTTCTGAAGAACTGCCAGAGTGATTTCCAGAGTGGTTGTACAGTTTGCAATCCCACCAACAGTGGAGGAGTGTTCCTCTTTCTCCACATACTCTGCAGCATCTGCTATCACCTGAGTTTTTGACCTTAGCCATTCTGACTTGTGTGAGGTGGAATCTCAGGGTTGTTTTGATTTGTATTTCCCTGATGACTAGGGATGTTGAACATTTCTTTAGGTGCTTCTCGGCCATTCCATATTCCTCAGTTGAGAATTCTTTGTTTAACTCTGTCCCCATTTTTAATAGAATATTTGATTCTCTAGAGTCTAACTTCTTGAATTATTTGTATATATTGGATACTAGCCTTCTATCAGAAGTAGGATCGTTAAAGATCCTTTTACTAATATGTTGGCTGCTGTTTTGTCTTCTTGACAATGTCCTTAGTCTTAAAGAAACTTTGCAATTTCATGAGGTCCCATTTGTTGATTCTTGCTCTTAAAGCATAAGCCATTGGTATTCTGTTCAGGAAATTTTCCCCTAGTAACACACATATATTGAATATACAGAAATGACCAAATATATGATATATAAATTATGTAATATATGTCACATATATCCTTTATATACAATGTTTTATATTAAACATATTATGCTCCAAGTTAAATTCATCTTTGACCTTCACTTCCTCTTCCATTAGCAAGATACACACATATCTATTTTACCTATACTCTGATTTATGTAGTTTCGATGGTTTACTTTAAGATATTATAAGAGAATATCTAGTCTCTGCCAAAATTCACTGGGTCTTAAGATTTCAATGTTCTATACAGAATTAAGCATGCACATATTCAGGATCAGTGCAAATATGAGAAGAGCGATCTAGGGGCTACAAAGGAATGTTAAACTCATTCCTGTCAGGGGCATCCTTGATTAGAAAGAAGTGCAGTCACATTAGATGCAAAAGGAGTCTGACACTTCCACATAAGAAAAGACAGTTTTCAGGGCTTCTCTTCTGTAAGAGGTTCGATTCAAGACTCAACGTACTGTGTTAAGATGTCACATACTTTTGCCCCTGGATCTGATGTCTATAAATTTTATAAGCATACTAGAATTTAAGGATGGGCTTTCTGAGAGATCCCGGAGATAAGTTAGAAGAAAATCTGGATTAATGAGGAGATGTTAACACAAGTAATGCTGGTTTGCACTTGAAACTTTATAACTATTTTATATTGTTATAAATGCAGACTGTTAAGAAAGCAGCAAACACAACATAAAACTGAAGCTGAATGAAAATATACTTTAGAGCATAACCACACACTGACGCACATATCCTCACAATTTAATACATGCTATCTTTTCAAGTACACACATTAAGATCAAAATCACTGCATAATAATTCGCCCTTCGTGTGAGCACACTGTTGATGGGTGTGATGGGTCCTGAGAGCCGATTCCAACATATTTAAAAGCATTGGGTTTAGTAAAAGACATCGATGGTGTATCAGTGAGAATGTTCCAAAGAATTAACTAAGGGACAAGACCGATCCTGAATGTGGGAACCTGGCGGCACTGTTCTATAGGCTGAGAACCAAGACAGACTAAACACAAGGAGAATTCTGTGTCAATCTCTTTCCCCCTTCCTCCACAATCGGTTTCCTTCTCCTCCTCTCTCTATCCATGTCCCTTCCCCTCAATATCCCACCCCCTCCAGTTCCCTCCCACTCTCCACCGACTTTTCTTCCCCTCTCTTCCTCCCTCCCGCCACCTATAACCCTGGGAGAGTCACTCTGCTATACCTTACCACCCAGATGGACCAATGCCTCGAAAGTAGAAGCCAAAATAAATTCTTGATTCCTTAAAATTGTTCCAGGTATTCGTAAGATGACAAAAATAAGCTGAGTGACACGGGCAGTTTTCTTCCCAGAATTCTAAAATTAGTGTTAGCACAGTAAAAAGAAACAAGCATAAATACATGTCACTTTAAGGCTTGCTCCCGGAAGCACTGATCGGGATTCTATGCAAGAGAAAAGTAATTCAAATAGTAGTTCAAGTGTACTAGAGTAGGATGTAAAAACAAGGAAACAGTTCATTTTCCCTCCCAAATTCTGTCTCATAAAGCCCTGGAGACAATAAGCACACCCCGCCAATATGGTAGATCTATACCCTGCTTACTTGGATTCTGGCCCTGAAGGCAATGTTTTCAAATTTGGAGTCAGGGAGTTCGTAAGGATTCTAAGGAGAGTGTTGATTTCAGCTCTAGGGTCTGACTTGAGCAAGAATGTTGTAAATATCATATAGTCAGGAAGCTGCAGACAGTTGTTGAAGTTTTGTTGACAAGACAGCCGAGTTGAAGGCCCCATGAGCCAGAGATTGAGCAAACTGACTTTCAGTGAGGAAACCTGAACTACACCAATATTCAGAGCACATGAATACACATGTTCAGTTCACAACAGTACTAATTGATCATGGCTGCAGTATATATCAATATAACAAGACTTTAAAAGAGAGAAAGTAATTTAGAAATCAAATATTTCTCTCCAGCGTGAACTGCATTCCTGAATAACCGAATGGTTTGTGACAGGAAGGTTTGATTTTGTCTTTTACTGGATTTCTCCAGCTGATAAATGCAGAAGAAAGGCACCTTTGCATTTTGCAAAACCTGATGGATCTGGGTTTGGGAAACTGAGGTAGTGGCAATATTTAATGAGAAGAAACAAGAAATTGGGTATTTTCAAAGAAAAAATACACAATGACCACATGTGAAATACTCTGTAAGAACCAAGAAACAAGCTGTGATGAATTTTGTCCTCTCTACAACATGTAATTTATAAGAAATACATAATTTGGAGAGACATGTTTCAAAAGGAATGCAAACAGGAAATTTCAAACTGTAGGAAATTTCTCAAGGAATAGATATCACGTACTCAAAAAATGCAAAAGTGTGAATGGCATATATGACAAATTGGGGGATTTTTATCTAAAACAATGGTTCATAGCTATATACTCCTGAAGATCTTGGCCTTTTAGAGCAATCCAATGATATATTTAAGTTTGCTGAGCCTGGTAATGACTGAGACTGAGCAATACGCAGATGTGCACTGATTATGTCAGACTGTCAGCCTTTGTATGAGTTTGAAAATCTCCAAATTAGAAAGCACTTCTATAAGATTGTAAGAAGACATTTATTTCTCATAATTGGCAAAATTGATCTATGCATAAGCTTGAATTTCAGATTGTACTTTCAGTGCAAACGATCAGTGGTCAGTTCTGAGACATGAAAGTGTTCAATATAGCACTGACTAGTATTGAAATCTACTCAAAGTGGAGAAGAAACAAAGCAAAACAGATGATGTAGAATGTGACGTCTCTAAAATAGGAGATTTGGACCCACATCAGGAAAGACATTTTCTTAGCTGCTCTAAAATTGGTGTGTTATTAGCACTCTAATCAGAAACTATGTCCAGCAGTATTCCTGCAAGAGCAGATGAGAGTCTCAGAATCACTTAGCTAACAGGAAATTGTGTAACTTGAATGCAGGGAGCACAGGAACAACAGTGGACAACTACACTAAGAATCAGGGAGGAGCCCAGAGAGGTGCCCAGAAAGGAGGGATCGACTGTAAGCTTTTCTCTCTGGATGTTCTCCTGCAGTTTATTCTGTTCTCCCAATCCAGCTTAAGCCAGTGGAGAAAGAAGTATGGACACAGCACAGCTGAGAGGTCCTCCTCCCAGAAGCGGAAGCCGACAGTACTGACAGTGACAGTCAGTAGAAAAAGAAAAATGAATGTCTCGTGTATTGTGAAAAGTTGTTGCTCTTTAACAAACATCTAAGAAATTATTAAAATAATATTGAAATTAACAAAATATCAATAAAATATTTTCCATAGAAGTCTAGAAATACACCAGATAATGGTTGGAAGATATTTATAGGCAAATTCATATTTAAAAAATTATGATGGAAAATATTTAAACTAACCCATAAAAATGGCAGATGCTTCAACTGTTCCTTATACATACTCTTTTCAACAGTGAGGTGCTTTGTTTGCACACACATGCACATGCACACACACAGATACATACAAACACATGTATACACAGATACTCACACACATGCATATGCATGCACATTCACAGACACACACTATACTCATACACATGCACACACAAATGCACACACTCACAGACACACATGCACATATACAGATTCACACTCATACACATGCATATACAGATACACACACTCACACACCTGCACACATACTGAACTCACATACGTGTACACATAAATACATACACGTACAGATACACATGCACACACACATACTCACATATATGCATACACAGATACTTACACACATGCACACACACAGTACAGATACACGCACTCCTAAGGAGAGTATAGATTTGTTTCACTATTTGTAATGTAGATAACAACTATCACAGAAACATGGTGGCATCATGGCGAAGAGTGAGAACTCGGGGCTTAAGCTCTTGCGGTTTCTGCCTGCCCCACACTGCTCACTTATTCACTTTGCTGGTGCTTTGAACAGTGTTTAGAGTTTGTATGGAAGTTTTGCCTGCGTGCATGTGGTGCTCTGAATACTTGGTGTCTGAAGGGGTCATAAAAGGGCGTTAAAACCCCCTAAATCCAAGTTACAAACAGTTGTGAGATGCCAGGAATCAAATCCAGGTCCTCTGGAAGATCACCCAGGAATCTTAACTATTGAGCTGTCTCTCCAGACATAAGTTAATGCTTCTTATTAAAAATAATAAACTTTGGGCTGAAGGAATGGCTCAGTAAGTAGATTTTGATCCTAACATCTTAGAAAATGTGTAAGTGCTACAGGGGGAAAAAAAGCAAGAGAGCCTAGCTCCAAGTTAAATGACTGTCTCCATTTCCATTTGCATTTCTGTCTGTCTGTCTGTCTCTGTTGGTCACACACACACAAGGAAAGTGATAGAAAAGAACAGTTGCCCTTCCCTGGTCTCAGTGCAGCACATGGATAGGCACTCTCATTTGCACACCACACACACACACACTCAGACATATAAATACACACACAAGAAATGCACGATAAACTTCTCAGTGTTAGTAAAATGGAGAAACAGCAGATGATGTCACACTGTTCGGGTGGTGAGTGCACATACACTCTGATGACACGGAATTGCCCATCAATTGTAAGTCTGCACGGCACCTCGTGTATTTGCACAGAGACGCTGACATAAGAACATTTATTCCCCAGTATTTGCATCAATTACTTCAGCAAATAAACAGAAACTAGCGGTTGTGCTCATTGCTAGCTTAGAAAAATCCTGATTCAGAAACTTGAGTGGATATATCAATAAAAATATATTTTTCCATGGAAGTCAAGAGATACACCGGCCAACGGTGAAACATCATATTTATAGACAAATATCTCAACTAGCAAAAGTTCTTTCTCTAAAGCTACATGGGTAAAGGTAGGAAAAGCTAGTCAAAGGAGCCTTGGATTTATTGTTGAATTTGGATTCAATCAGGAATATTTACTCATGAAGCATTTGTATGATTAAAAATTTATACACTTTTAAAAACTAATAGAAGTCTATCTGACCGGAAGCCAATGCAGGCTTGCAGACATGATGCAGAAAGACCTTTTAACTTACCAGGACCCTTCCTGGGTAGGGCTTCTTCAATTAAGCCATAGTAATTTTAATCCTATTTAATGCTATTTTCACTTACTGGGTTCCTAGAGTTCCTATATTCATTATTTATGTCCCCCAAATGTCTGAATGACAAGGACACATGAATCTGGTTATGTCCACTGATCCGTGTCACCTTCCTCTACTCACTTCGGACATAGTTTTCCCGGAGATGACAACAAGTAGCAGTTACATATTTATGCTTCACAGGTGGCTATAAATAAAAAGGTATCAAATTTTTATTTTCTATTTTTCTCTGAATACTTATGAGTAGGATATGAAATATGAGTTATAAGAGTAAATATCATTGATGGAGACAGAACACTTGGAGTAACATAAAATTCAGAATAAATGACAATCCAAGCTTTCACATACAAGTTGAAACAAAGGCACAAAGTGGAAAGCAGACAGATTGGTGAGGGGGTTTCCAAATTGTACTGAGAAACAGGATTATTTAATGGAACTATGAATATATGATTGTTATATCTCTACACATGATAAAACGTACAATTACTACCATCATCAGTTTTTTAGGTTTCATGCTTCAGAGAAGGAGAAATGATTTGGTTCTGTAGCTGTAGTCTTCTCTTGTGAATACCAATTCAAGAAACAACTATAAGTTCGTTCTCAAGATTCATCTGAAGGCAGACATCCACACTGGATGACAATGGCCCCATTCAATCAAGGGAACCCACGGTAAACCCACGCCTGATGTCATCAAGGTTCTCAGTCAGCATGAGCCATCAGATGGATGTTGCCCTGCTCACTCATAGATGATTTATTATTAATGTCGCCATTTGAAAACTATGAAGTTATGCTATGCATTATGCATTGACCCTGACGTCAACTGTATCATTAAGTAACCCACTTGGTTATGTTGGCTCAGAATGATAGCATAAGCATTTTAGAGTTGATAATAATATTGAGTAAAAATTTAACTTCTCTATATTTTTACATATAATAGTAAAGTAATTTTTATTTATCAGCAATTAAGCCATAAAAATTACAGTTTACTTTTTAAAAATCACCATCTCCAAATATTGTTCTCTGTATTAAATAAAAATCCCATGAATTAGAAACCCTGTTAGTTTGAAGACTAATAATTTTAAATTCATTTTTCTTTTAAAACACAGTGGCTCTATTTAATGTATTTCAAAAATGTGATTAGTGAACTTTTTCCAGTCCCTAATCATTATATTCTTCAAAAAACAGATTCTATTAGGATTAAAACATGAAAATTAGGTGTTTGAATTTTGGTATCTCTTTAAGCTGCAGAAAGATGTGAACACATTCCAAGTAGCTTCTATAAGCAACAGCCAAAATAATTAATTTTGCTTTGCTTTAAGATAAAAGAAAGTTAAGTAGATGATGTGGCATTTTCTTGATAAACTCCAAAACTTAGAATGCTAGGCCAGTTGATCAGGTTCCCATCTCCTTCCTCAGCTCTCATCAGGAAGCACAGTGCTTTCTCCTGTTGGCCCCACCCACAGTCACTCCATTCTCTTCATTCTTCTCATGCTGAGCAATATGAACACAGAAAAGGGAACTGTAAACAAATGTCTTATGGGCCATGTAAAAATGTCCATCTTTTCCAAAAACCTGAGAAACTGTAAGTTAAAAATGAGTTCAACTTTTACCAAATAGATGATTCAATGAAACACACTTTCAAGTACTTATATACACTTTGAGCACAAATGAATGAATTTACTTCCTATAAATAAATCTCACCTCAGTGTTAGCTAAAGAGAACATTAATTTTAAGAGAATTCTCAGTCACCCAGATGTGCGAAGACCTTCAGAGAATCATATTGTTTCTGGTTAATAGCCTTCTTTTCCTTCTGCTAAACTTGGGGAACAGAACTTGGATTCTGTGACTCATCATAAACTTAGTTTCTCCCCATTGCTCATTTATACACTAAAAATATATTGAACCTTTAAATACAGTAGTGATGTCATCAAGCTGGGCTGTTGCTAAGCAGAAAAATCTATTTTCCAGACCCAGTGATGCTGCACTTCACTAACTTTCTTCAGTTGTAGTGGTAGCATCCTAGCTAACAAAGAAGGGACACAATTGAGGATACATTTTAAAAATGCTTTTGTTTCTTTTTCTAAGGGAAATTGATACCAAGAATGATAAATACTCCTTGTACTGTGCAAACTAAGAACAAATATGAGAACTGAAGTTAGGAAGAATGTTGTATCTGAATGTGTGATGAGACCATCAGGTTTCAGCATTAAAATGCAGGTTCTGAAAGAATTATCCAATAGAAGGAAAGATGAAAAAAGCCCTACAAATATGTTGGTTCCTTTTTATTAACAACCCATTGCACAGGTAGAAAGATTACCTTTAAGCATGAGAAACAGGCAAAGGTGGGGATCCAAGCCCTGACACTCATTTAGGATTATCAGGAGAAGAGCCATCAGGGGCCACATTGTTTTCATGAGCATTTCATAATCTGTATGCAACTGGATCAACTCTTATTCTATATGTGATCAGTAGAACATTTTTCTTCTGGAAAATCTGATGATTCAGAACCAGGGGACACCTAAACCTGATAAACCTCTAAGAAGAGGATACTTGAATGCTAGTGCATCCAAGAAGTGGCATGTTTAAACTGCATTTAATACTAGACACTTCAGTCTGAGAAAATAATGAGAAAAATATGAGACATGTTAATCTATTAAAAAAACATTGTATACCCTTTCTGATTAGTTTTAAATATTCTGTTTATAATCTTTGGCTCTGCTCAGAGTCTCTGCTACAAATATGTTAATAAAAACTTAGTCTTCTATCCAACTAAGTTCATTTCTAGTTAAAAAACAGAGATAACAGTAGATAGATAAAACTTCTGTAGAGACAATTGTTATTTAAGACTCTTATATAATCCATGTATAAGTATCTACCTGTAAATACTTCTACAAGTGGTGTATGGTTTTGTATTCTTTCTGTAACAAACCACTTTACATTAACCAAAAATTTTGTTATTGTTCAAGTCCTGTGTCCAGAACTTCCTGATGGGTCAACAGGGTGAGGCTTCTTCTCCACATTTAAGGATGAGATGTATAACTTAAATTTCTATTTCATAGAGGCTATGACAACATTTTGTAACAATTCTCCACACAACCTTCACTCATGCCTTTGCTTTCCTTCCCCTTCAAGGAACGCAGTAACTAAGTTGAGCCTTTCTGAATAATCCAGAGTCGTTTACTCTACAACGCACTCCAGATGACAACAACCAAACAAAAGAAATGAATGAAAGAAAAACTTCCTTTAGTTCAGCATTTTAGAGGATTCAACCCACATGGGTGGAGCACCCTGATGGTGAGTTTGGTTGTGGAGGAAAGATGCTTACCTTCTGCATGCAAGTAGCACAAGAAAGGGAGCATAGGAAGAAGTAAGAATAAGAAGTAGCCTCCCAGGACATGGCTGAGAGATGTTTCCTTGAACTAGGCCACACCCAATATATCATCTAATTCTAAATGGACCTAAAAAATCTACTCATCACACCTAACTCAAACAGAGCTGCTCTGTACTAATTCCCTAGGTCTACTCACTCTAAGGACTAAATCAGAGAAAAACTATTAAAAGATGAATAAATTTAAATAGAGTCACTAACGTGGGGCTATAAAACTACCGAGGAACTAATGGAAGAAAAGAGTTGGAATATATATTAACAGAAAAGGCAGCAAGCACACTTTCATCGGATCTACAAATAAAGACAGAGATCTCAGAGAATAGGACTCGCTGAAACCTTGATTACACCCCTGTACATCCAAACTCACTGAGTGAGCTCAGCAGGTTTAAACTCTCAGAAAGAGTAAATAGGGGATATTTCATGAGGGTGACTGGAGAAAAGAAAGGAAAAAAGATGTTGTAATTATAATTTCAAAAACTAAATATATGTTTATATATTAAATATAAATATATATATTTATAAATATGTAATATACAAAAAGCACATGAAATCAAGAGGGGAGAGTAGTGGAGAATAAAGGAGAAAGAAAGAACAGGTTTTGAATTAATTTAATCGAAACCAGTATGTGCATGCATTAATTCTTAAACAATACAAAGTATAAAGAGAAAACTAACAAATGAGTTACCCAGGTCCTCTTTGATTCATAGCTTATCTCATTCTGTTAATGAATAATTATTTCTTTACATGCATGTATGCAGTTTGTTCATTTGCTTATTGATCTTTGTTTAGTTTGAGATAGATATGAATAAAATTTCTCGGGAATTAAAATGTACACTTCAGTAATCATAAATGCCTAAACTAATGACTTACCAAGTATTTTCATCTGCTTCTCTTTCCTGGGCCAGACTGTCAAATGACACCTTTTCTTTTTCTCCTCCTCCTCGCCTACCTTCTCCTCCTCCTTCTCTTTCTCCTCCTTCTAGTCCTCCTCTTTCTCTTTATCCTCCTTCTCCTTCCTCCTTCTTCTTCCCACTTCCTTTCCCCTTCCCCTTCCCCTTCTTCTTCCTCTTCTTCTTGAGATGATTATTTAATTTCATTTCTTCTTTTCTCTCTCCAAAGCTTCTCATAGCTCCATCTTTGCTCTCTTTCAACTTCATGGCTTTTTCCTTGTTGTTACATGCTTATGTGTATACAAATAAAGATTCCTAAATATAATGTTCTTGCCTGTATAATGTTACTGATATATGTGTTTTTAGAGATCTGGTATTGAATAGCCAATTGGTGTGCTCTTCTCTGGATAATACTACTCTCTTCTCAGTATTCCTTATTCATTTGTAGTTTTTTATGTAGGATTGACATCTCATAAATTTTTCTTAGTCTACTTTGGCATGACTATTTGTCCTTATGCAGTTCATTTTTTAAACACTTATTAGAGCTCTCAGGAGAAACTATTAGTACCTACAGCCCATTTCTGTAGCAAGTTATTGGTCCTTATTCTATTTCTTTGGTAGGTGCAAGCCGATTCAAATGATCTAATCCTTACAGCAATAGCTGTTTAGTTTGAATCTTTCATGAAAATTGCACATTCTATTAAAAATTATTATTCTTAGTCACATGGATCTGAGCCAGACCTAACATAGTATGTGTCTCTATCACCATAACTTGATTTTCCAAAGTCAGAATGCTTAGCAGAAGCTGATGCAGAACTGGAGAGATGTTCCTCCCAGCTAAAGAAAGGCTCTGCTGGAGAAAGAACTTTGTTACTAGTATTCATGGGCAGATGTATTGCACAGTGATATCTTTTCTTCTCTCCTTTCTAGAGACATGAGATATGGGACCATATCAAAGAAGCAATACTCATAAAACTGTAGTTCCCTCAAGATGTAGCTTCCATAAATATTCAGTCTCTCACCTGACCACACTCAACCTCCCAAACCTCAGTCAGTAAGTTTGAGGCTAGCTTGGTAGTGACAGTTAGTTCTAAGTTAGCCATGACTACCCAATGAGGCATTGCCCAGAAAACATATGAAATTTATAGTGCATTATATTTAATTATAGTGACTATTTTCTGAAAGGAATTCCTATTCTTTCAATTTTACTAAAACTGGACCTTTAACTGAATTTTCCTTTTCTCCATTCCCTATCTTCAAGATACTGGTAAATGCTATTTTATACCTTACTTCTACAGTTTCATTTACTTATATTTCACACACAAAATCATGTGGGATTTGTTTTCTGTATCTGGCTTAAACTAATATGTTCTCCTCTATGAGCATCCATACTCAGAATGACCCTCTGTTTCATGAAATAAATGCTATTTCATTGTATATCGGTACTACATGCTCTTCTTCCATTCACCAATAAATTAAAACCTCAATTCTGATGACCTAAGAACTGACATCAATTATACATTCATACATACACATACACACATACATATGCGTATATATGTACACATGTATGTATACATGTATATATTAATGTATAATTAATGTTTTTCTGGATCTATTGAGGATTGAATTGAGGTTGTAATTTATTGGGGAATGGAAGAGAAGAATGTTGTAGCTGTATACAATGGAATGGCATCCATGTGTATCCATATGAGAGAGAGAGAAAGGGAGGGAGAGAGAGAGAGAGAGAGAGAGAGAGAGAGAGAGAGAGAGAGAGAGAGAGAGAGAGAGAGAGAGAGCAAATGGAATGTAATAAGTTTTGAACCATTATAAAAATATGTTGTAAATATTTTTTAGAAGATTAGAAGTTCAGGATCTATGTAATTAACTCTCAGTTTTATAATTGCAGGCTCAAACTGAACAGTATTTTCAACAATGCACCCCCAAACATAGTGGAATCTTCTTATAGTACATTTATCCCCAGCCGGATAATCAGTGTTGCAACTCACTAAACATAATGAATGACTGTTTTATCTATAAAAACAATATGGACTTAAGTTGAACCATTAACATTGCTTTCTGGGCACCTGCTGCCTGAGAACCATCATTTTTATAGCATGTATTATGGACTTGGGTACTATATTAAGGTTATCTAAACAACATAATATGCAGAATGAATCTACAGTTTGAAAGAGACTTATTAAAGTAAGTTGCATGATAGTTCAAAATATCAGCATTCTGGAGAAGCTCAAAACCAAGTGGCTGCTTGGGGTGTTCAGTCCAAGAGACTGGATCCCTCTCTTCAAGCCTAACCTGGTACTGAATGTCTGTTGGCTCCCTGAAGAATCCTCAATCTTCAATCTACATTGGAAAGACTAAGAAGCTGGGTTCTGATGCAATTTATAACAATAACAACAGCAGCAACAACAACAACAAGACAAACACACCAGCAAAGAGTAAAGGCAATGCTTTATTTAGCTATTTTCTGTTGCTGTAATAAAGCACTTTGACCAATGATAAGTTGGGAAGGAAATGGTTTATTTAGCTTAAACTTTCAGATCATAATCCATAATTGAAAAAGTTAGGGCCAGAAACCATGTAGGACAGAAACTTCAACATAGCAAAAACTTAAAGCAGAAACCATGGAGAAATGCTGCTTATTGGCTTACTCTCATTTTCACATTCAGAAACATTTCTTATAATCAGATCTAACTGCCCAATGATGGCCCAATGATGGTACCACTCAAAGTGGGCCAAGCCCTTCTATATTAATTAGTTATTAAGACACTTCCTAAAGACATGCCCATAGTACAAGTCAATGGAGGCAAGACTTCAGCCGAGGCTCACTACTCCACGATGTGTCTAGTCAACAACCTGGATTAACCATCACCGCAAGAATCACTGTTTTCCCTCAGAGTTCATTCGATCTAGGTCACCACTGAAAGTTTCCGCCCACTCCTGTGATTAATCATCCAGGAAATGCTCCCGTAGCCACACCCAGATGTGTCTCTTTGCTGTTTTTTCATTCAATCAAACTGACAATTAAGATTAAGATAATAGCTATGCAAACTCTTTATTTTCCTATAAATTGATTTCCATCAGGTCCCTGATTGACAGCACGAGCAGTCTTAGCTATTTCCAATAAGTTCTATTGATTCAAAAAATGTGCACTGTCAACAGACATGAGAAATACTAATGCACCTGATTCTATTGCCCCTGCCATTTGTCGCACGAACCCATATAGGCTGCAATGATGGCATCACAGTTCAGAGCAAGTGGCATCTGACCTGCCATACTGACATTCACTGAGATGAGCATTTTTCAAGTATCTTTACCTCCCTAGTGGTGATTGTTTTCTGACATTTTTACACACTGCTTCATTATACATTGTCAACTGGAGGTACTATGTCCATAAATTCTAAAAAGTTAATATCAAATCTGTACAAATGTGTGTTTGAAATTTCAACAAGAGTATACCAGTTGTCTGAAAGTTGTATCTCTTCTACACTCAAATCAGACAAAATCATGACACTTGGAGGCAATTCATTTCTGTAATAATGCAACATGTCTAATAAAATATTATTTGAGAAAAATATCACCAGGTTTATGTGATTGTAATACTAATGAAGCATTTTTGTGTTTGTGGGACTCTGTTTTCCTCATTATAGGGGAATAATCCTCTTTTCCTTTCTATATACTGTACAAGGTAATTTTCTTCCTAGTTAGTAATAGAAGCATTTTTACAACTATTTAATTCTAACCGCATCTCTACATAGTAATAAAGTTTGAGCTGTTACAAAATGCCAACCAAAATCCAATGCTGCATTTGGCTGGTCTGTAATCATGGTATGATTGAGGTATGAAAATGAACTCTTATTGGAACCAAGAAAGAGTTTTTCAATGAAAAGTGAGTTCACAACTTGTCACTATCATGTATAGTGAGTATGTAGGAAATTTGGCTTCATTTGAATTTTCTTGAAATATTAAATGAGACATATTTACTAAATCTGGGAAATCTTTAATTTTTTCATTTTTATTGGTTATTTTATTTATTTACATTTGAAATGTTGTCTACTTCCCAGTTTCCCCTCCACAAGCTCCTTCCCTCTCCCTCTCCCACTTTTCTCCTGTCCCCCTCCCCCTGCTTCTATGAGGGTGCTCCCCCAAATGCCCAACCAATGCCTTCTCAGCATCCTAGCCTTCCACTATCCTCGGTCATCAAGTCTCCCCATGACCAAGGGGTTCCCCTCCCAGTGATGCTAGCTAAAGCCATCCTCTGCTATACATCTCAGTGAAGCCATGGGTTCCCCCATCTGTACTCTTTGGTTGGTGGTTTAGTTTCTAAGAGATCTGAGGCATCTGGTTGGTTGATATTGTTGCAAACTCCTTCAGCTCCTACAATCCTTGCCCTTAGTTCCCCATTGGGATATCCACTCTCAGTCCAATGTTTGGCTGTGTACATCCACATTGGTCAGGTTCTGGGAGAGCCTCTCAGGGGACAGCTATGCCAGGCCCCTGTTAGTAAAAATTTTTTGGCATCAGCAAAAATGTCTGGGTTTGGTGTCTGCAGATGGGTTTGGATTCCTAGGTGGGGTAGTGTCCGGATGACCTTTCCTTCAGTCTCTGCTTCATTCTTTGTCTCTTCATTTCAAACAAGAGGAATCTGGATTAATATTTTCAGGTAAATGGGTGGCCCCTTCCTCAACTGAGGGCCCATACCTATCTACTAGATATGATCTCCACAGGTTCTATCTCCCTTTAGTTGTATATGTTGTCTTATGTCTGTACTTCTGGGTCATGGTAAACACCTGGGCACCTGGCACCTGGGACTTTCTAGTTGCTACCTCCAGTTTCCCATTCCCCACTGCTACACACTTACTTTCAAATTCATGACTGTCTGTACTTCTAGCCAATCCCCTCCCATATCAGAACTGGTTTCCCCTTTTCCCTCCCCATTTCTCTCTTCCTCCCAGATCCCTCTCTCCTCCAACTACCAGGAGATATTTTCTTTTTTCTTCTGAGGAGAAATGTAGTATTCACACTTTGGTATGATCTTCTTTATTCTTGAGTTTCATATGATCTACGAGCTAGATTGTGGGTATTCTGAGCTACTTTGGGGCTAATATACACTTATCAGTGAATATATACAATGCATAGTTTTTTGTGTTTGGGTTACCTCACTCAGAATTATATTTTCAAGTACCATCCATTTGCCTACAATTTCATGAAGTTTTGTTTTTAATAGCTGAGTAGCATTCAATTGTGTAGATGCACCATATTTTCTGTATCCATTCTCTTTTGAAGGACATCTGGGCACTTCCTACCTCCTGGCCATTACAAACAAGGGTGCTATGAGTATAGTTGGAGCATGTGTCCCTGTTTTATGTTGGAATATTTTTATGGTATATGCCCAGGAGTGGTATAGTTAGATTCTCAGGTAGTACTATGTCTAATTTTCTAAGGAGCCACCAGACTGATTTTTAGAGTGCTCATACCAACTTGCAATCTCACAAAAAATGGACTAGTATTCCTCTTTCTCCACATCTTCACCAGAATCTGATCTTAGCCATTCTGACTGGTATGAGGTGGAATCTCAGGTTATTTTAATTTGCATTTTCCTGATGACTAAGGATGCTAAACATTTCTTGGCCATTCGATATTCTTCAGTTGAGAATTCTTTGTCTTGCTCTGTCCCCAAATTTTAAATAGGGTTATTGATTCTCTGAAGTCTAACTTCTTGTTGTCTTTTCATAAATTGGAAATTAGACCTCATTTTGATGTAGGATTGGTAAAGATCTTTTCCCTATCTGTAGGTTACCATTTGTCCTGTTGACAATGTCCTTTGCCTTACTGAAGTCTGCAATTATATGAGGTCCCATTTGTTGATTCTTTTCCTTTTTTTGTTAGATACTCAGTATTTACATTTGAGATGTTATCCCTTTACCCCACCACACTCCCATCTCACCTCCCCATCCATTTCCCTTCACAAAGGTGCACTCTCTCTTAATCACCCTCTCCACCCCATTGCCTTGGAAAAAGTGGCCTCTCTGGAACAAAGCCTCTTCTCATATTGATGCCAGACACATCCATTTGCTTACAAATTTCAGAATTCATTTTTTCTAATAGCTGAGTTGTAATAATACTCCATTGTGTAAATGTACCACACTTTCTCTATCCATTCCCTTTTTGAAAGACGTCTGGGTTATTGGAAGCTTCTGGCTATTATAAATAAAACTGCTATAAACATGGTGGAGCATGTGTCCTTGTTTTATGTTAGATCATCTTTGGGTATATGCCTAAGAGTGGAATAGCTGGATGTTCAGGTAGTACTATGTCCAATTTTCTGAGGAACCGCCAGACTGATTTTCAGAGTGTTTGTACCAGCTTACAACCCCACCAACAGTGGAAGAGTGTTCCTCTTTCTCCACATCCTTGTCAGCGTCTGCTGTCATCTGAGTTTTTTATCTTAGCCATTCTAACTGGTATGAGGTGAAATCTCAGGGTTGTTTTGATTTGCATTTCCCTGTTAAGTAGAGATGTTGAGAATTTCTTTAGGTGCTTCTCAGCCATTCGGTTTCCTCAGTTGAAAATTCTTTGTTTAGCTCTGTACACCATTTTAATAGGGTTATTTGATTCTCTATAGTCTACTTCCTGAGTTCTTTGTATAAACTGGATACTAGCCCTCTATCAGATGTAGGATTGGTAAAGATTCTTTCCCAATCTGTTCGCTGTCATTTTGTCCTTTTGATGGTGTCCTTAGCCTTATAGAAGCTTTGCAATTTCCATTGCTGAGTCCCATTTGATGATTCTTGCTCATAGAGCATAATCCATTGCTGTTCTGTTCAGGAATTTTTTTCCCTGTGCCTATGTGTTCTAAGCTTTTCCCCACTTTCTCTTCTAATAGTTTCAGTGTACCTGGTTTTATGTGGAGATCGTTGATTCACTTGGACTTGAGCTTTGTAGAAGGAGATAGAAAAAGATTAATTTTAATTCTTCTACGTGCTGAATGACAGTTGAAGCAGTGTCATTTGTTGAAGAGGCTGTCTTATTTCCACTGAATGTTTTTAGCTACTTTGTCAAAGATCAAGTGACCATAGGTGTGTGGGTAATTTCTGGGTCCTCAATTCTGTTCCACTGATCTAGCAGTCTATCTCTGAACCAATACTATGCAGTTTTTATCACAGTTCCTTTGTAATATAGCTTGAGATCAGGGATGGTGATTCCTCTAGAAGTGTTTTCATTCTTGAGAATAGATTTCACTATTCTAGGTTGGTTTTTTTTTTTTTTTTTTTTTTTTTTTTTTTTTTTTTTTTTGTTTTTTGTTATTCTAGATGAATTTCCAAATTGCTTTTTCCAACTCTATGAAGTTGAGTTGGAATTTTGATGGGGATTGCATTGAATCTGTAGATTACTTTTGGCAAGATTGCCATTTTTACAATGTTGATCCTGCCAATCCATGAGCATGGGAGATCTTTCCATCTTCTTTGATCTTCTTCAGTTTCCTTTTTCAGAGTCTTGAAGTTCTTGTCATACTGATCCTTCACACCCTTGGTTAGGGTCACCTCAAGTATTTTATAGTCTTAGTGACTATTATGAAGGATATCCATCTTAGTTACAGTTTTATTGCTGTGAACAGACACTATGACAAAGGCAAGTCTTATAAATAACAACATTTAATTGACAATGCCTGATAGAGGTTGAGCAACTGGTGAGTGGGAGACCTAGGCTGCAGGGGAGCAGAGAGATCTCTGCTGAGTGAACACGGAAAGTGCACACCCTACCTTGTCCAGCCCTGCCTTGCCCGATCCAGCGATTGGGAACAGAAAATTAGAACTTCTGTTTCCACCCGGAGGCGACTTCAGGACGCAGAGCTGAGCCTGGCGCATCTGCCACCCGGAACGGTGGCACATAGAGGCTGAGCAAATGGTGGGTGGGAGACCTGGGCTGCAGGGGAACAGAGAGATGTCTACGGAGTGCACATGGAAAGTGCACACCCTAACTTGCCCAGCCCTGCCTTGCCCGATCCAGCAACCAGAAACAGAACGTTGGAACTTCTGCTCACACCCAACGAATCTCAGGCATAAAACAGGGTTTGGCCGATCTGACACCTGGACCAGTGGAGAACCAGGGTCACAGACCAGAGACAAGGGAAAGGCAAGAACATATCACTGACAACAAAATGGCAAGAGGAAAGAGAAAGAGTATATCCCAAGGAAACCAAGACAATCTAGCAACACCAGAACCCAACTCTCCCATAACAGCAAACATCGGAACTCCAAACACTCCAGAAAAAGAAGACACAGACCTGAAATCATACCTCAAGACACTGATAAAGATACTTAAACAAGAAAGGGAGGAAAAGCAAAAAGATTCAGAAGCTTTTAAAGAAGAAACAAGAAAAACACTCAAAGAACTCAAAGAACTAGAGGAAAACAGAACCAAAGAAATAAAGGAATGAAAGAGGGAAATTAAAACAGAAATTGACACAATAAAGAAAACGCTAAAAGAGATAACGCTTGAGTCAGAACACCAAAAAAGAAATCAGGAGTCACAGAAGCAAGCATTTCCAATAGATTACAAGAGATCGAAGAGAGAATCTCGGGGACAGAAGACAACATTGCAAACGTAGACAAAACAGCCAGAGAAGATGCAAAAAACAAAAAGCTCCTAACCCAAAATGTCCAGGAAATCCAAGAAACAATGAGAACACCGAACCTAAGTATAATAGGAATAGAAGAGGGAGAAGAGTATCAACTAAGAGGCACAGTAAATATCTTCAACAAAATCATAGAAGAAAACTTCCCTACCCTCAAGAATGACATTACCACAGCATAAAAGAAGCCTTCAGAACTCCAAATAGGTTGGACCAGAAAAGAAATACCTCCCGACACATAATAGTAAAAACATCAAGTGCCCAAAGTAAGGAAAGAATACTAAAAGCAGTAAGGGAAAAAGGTCAGGTAACATATAAAGGCAGACCAATCAGTCTCACACCCGATTTCTCAACAGAGACTATGAAAGCTAGAAGAGCCTGGACAGACATCATGCACTCCTTAAGAGAGCACAAGTGCTAGCCCAAGCTGCTATACTCAGGAAAACTATCAATCACCATCGATGGAGAGACGAAGATATTTCAAGACAAATCAAAATTCACACAATATCTGACCACAAACCCAGCACTACAACGAATTATAGGTGGAAAACCCAATACAATGAGGGAAAATACAGCCTAGTAAAAACAAGGAAACTCCTAAACAAGAAAACTAAAAGAAGAAAAAGACTCAGACACAACTCAACCCAAAAAAGCAATAATGGCAGGGAACAGAAACAACTATTCCTTGATATCTATTAACATAAATGGTCTTAACTCCCCAATAAAGAGACATAGACTATCAGACTGGATACATAAACAAAATCCAGCCTTTTGCTGCATACAGGAAACTCATCTCAGAGACAGAGACAGACACTATCTCAGAGTAAAAGGGTGGGAAAAAAACTTCCAAGCAAACAGCTCCAAGAAGCAAGCTGGAGTGGCTATTCTAATATCGAACAAAGTAAATTTCCAACCAAAAGTTATCAAAAAAGATAAGGAAGGACACTTTTTACTCATTACCAGGGAAATCTGTCAGGAGGAACTCTCAATCCTTAACATATATGCTCCAAATAAAAAATCACCCACATTCATAAAAGAAACCCTACTAAAGCTTAAAAAATACATTTCACCCCACACAATAATAGTGGGAGACTTTAATACCCCACTCTCACCAATGGACAGATCAGGGAAACAGAAACTGAAGAAGGACACTGCAAAACTAGCAGAGACTTTGAACCAACTAGAATTAATAGATATATACAGAACATACTATCCTAAAGTAAAAGAATACACCTTCTTCTCATCACCCCATGGCACCTTCTCGAAAATTGACCACATTATTGGACACAGAAAGAGCCTTCATCGATATAAGAATATTGAAATACTCCCATGCATCCTCTCAGATCACCATGGTCTACAGCTGGTCTTTAACAACAACAAAGACAAAAAAAAGCCCACATACACATGGAAACTAAACAACGCTCTGTTAAATGATAGCAGGGTTAAAGAAGAAATAAAGAAAGAAATTAAGGATTTTCTAGAATTCAACGAAAACGAAAACACAACATACACAAACCGATGGGATGCAATGAAAGCAGTACTGAAAGGAAAACTCATAGCCCTAAGTGCTTCCAAAAAGAAACTGGACAGAGCTCACATCAGCAACCTGACAGCACAGCTAAAAGCCCTAGAACAAAAGGAAGCAGATATACCCAAAAAGAGTAGACGGCAAGAAATAATCAAAATTAGGGCATAAATAGACCAAATAGAAACAAAAAGAACCATTGAAAAAAATCAACAAAACCGAGTTGGTTCTTTGAGAAAATCAACAAGATTGATAAACCCCTAGCCAGACTAACTAGAGGGCAAAGAGAGAGTATCCAAATTAACAAAATCAGAAAGGAAAGTGGTGACGTAACAACTGAAACTGAGGAAATTCAAGAAATCATCAGATCCTACTACAAAAACTTATACTCCACAAAATTGGAATATCTGGAGGAAATGGACAAATTCCTAGACAGATACAAGGTCCCAAAGTTAAACCAGGACCAAGTAAACCATCTAAATAACCCTATAACACCTAAAGAAATAGAAGAAGTCATTAAAAGCCTCCCAACCAAAAAAAGTCCAGGTCCAGACGGGTTCAGTGCAGAATTTTATCAGACATTTATTGGGGATATAATACCAATACTCGCCAAACTATTCCAAAAGATAGAATCAGATGGAATATTACCCACCTCATTTTTTGAGGCTACAATAACCCTCGTACCTAAACCACACAAAGACCCTACAAGGAAAGAGAACTACAGACCATTTTCACTTATGAACATTGATGCAAAAATACTCAACAAAATCCTTGCAAACTGAATCCAAGAACACATCAAAATGATCATTCATCATGACCAAGTAGGCTTCATCCCTGGGATGCAGGGATGGTTTAACATAAGGAAATCCATCAACATAATCCACCATATAAACAAACTCAAAGATCAAAACCACATGGTCATCTCACTAGATGCTGAGAAAGCATTTGACAAAATCCAACACCCCTTCATGTTAAAAGTCCTGGAAAGAACAGGAATCCAAGGCCCATACCTAAACATAATAAAAGCAATATAAAGCAAACCAACAGCCAACATCAAACTTAATGGCAAGAAACTTGAAGCAATCCCACTAAAATCAGGGACTCGCCAAGGCTGCCCATTCTCCCCCTACCTATTCAACATAGTACTGGAAGTCCTGGCTGGAGCAATTAGACAGCAAAAAGAGATCAAGGGGATACAAATCGGAAAGGAAGAGATAAAAACATCACTCTTTGCCGATGACATGATAGTGTACTTGAGTGACCACAAAAATTCCACCAGAGATCTCCTACAGCTGATAAACAAGTTCAGCAAAATGGCTGGATACAAAATTAACTCAAACAAATCAGTAGCCTTCCTGTACTCAAAGGACAAACATGTGGAGAAAGAAATTAGGGAAAAGGTACCCTTCACAATCGTCACAAAAACTATGAAATACCTTGGTGTGACTCTAACTAAGCAAGTGAAGGACCTGTATGACAAGAACTTCAAACCTCTAAAGGAAAAAATTGAGGAGGATCTCAGAAAATGGAAAGATCTCCCATGCTCATGGATTGGAAAGATCAACATCTTAAAAATGGCCATCCTACCAAAAGCAATCTACAGATTCAATGCAATCCCCATCAAAATTCCAACCCAGTTCTTCATGGAATTGGAAAGATCAATGTGCAATTTCATATGGAATAACAAAAGACCTAGAATAGCAAAATCCATCCTCAACAACAAAAAAACATCTGCGGGAATCACTATCCCTGACCTCAAGTTATATTACAAGGCAATTGTGCTGGAAACTGCATGGTACTGGTACAGAAATAGGCATGTGGATCAATGGAATAGAATAGAAGATCCAGAAATGAGCCCTCATGTGTATGGTCACCTGATTTTTGACAAAGGAGCAGTAAACATTCAATGGAAAAAGGACAGCCTATTCAACAAATGGTGCTGTTCCAACTGGCAGTCAGCATGCAAAAGAATGCAAATAGACCCTTTCTTATCTCCTTGTACAAAGCTCCAGTGTAAGTGGATCAAAGATCTCCACATTAAACCAGATACACTGAAACTATTAGATGAGAAAGTAGGGAAAACCTTAGAGCACATAGGCACAGGAGAAAATTTCCTGAACAAAACACCAATGGCTCAAGCTCTAAGGTCAAAGATTAACAAATGGGACTTAATGAGATTGCAAAGTTTCTGTAAGGCTAAGGACATCATCAAGAAAACAAAACGGCAACCAACAGAATGGGAAAAGATCTTTACCAACACCACATCAGATAGAGGCCTAATATCCAAGGTGTACAAGGGACTCAAAAAGCTAGACACCAGAGAATCAAATAACCCTATTAAAAAATGGGGTACAGTGCTAAACAAAACGTTTTCATTTGAGGAACACCGAATGGTGGAGAAACATCTGAGGAAGTGCTCGACATCCTTAGCCATCAGGGAAATGCAAATCAAAACAACCCTGAGATTCCACCTTACACCAGTCAGATTGGCCAAGATCCAAAAATCAGATGACAGCAGATGCTGTTGAGGCTGCGGAGAAAGAGGAACACTTCTCTACAGTTGGTTGGGTTGCAAGCTAATACAACCACTCTGGAAATCTGTCTGGCGATACCTCAGAAAATTGGATATAGTACTACCTGAAGACCCAGCTATTCCACTTCTGGCATATACCCCAGAGACACTTTAATACACAACAAAGATATATGCACCACAATGTTCATAGCAGCTCTATTTATAATAGCCAGAAGCTGGAAAGAACCCAGATGTCCTTCAGAAGATGAATGAATACAAAAATTGTGGTACATATACACAATGGAATACTACTCAGCCACCAGAAACAATGACTTAACCAAATTCTTAAGAAAATGGCTGCATCTAGAGAATATCATCCTGAGTGAGATAACCCAGTCACAAAAGAACAGACATAATATGCAGTCACTGATAGTGGGATGCTAACCCCAGAGGCTTGCACTCCCCCAGAAACAACTCACAGACTGTATGAAGTCCAAGAAATAAACAAAACAAAACAAAACAAAAAAATATTTACAAAACAAGAAAACTTTAACTATTTCCATGTTACATTTTGTTTTACATGTACTTTAGCTTATTTTAACTATTAAGTTTTCAAGGCATACAATCAAACCTTGAAAAAAATCCAGTACTGACTAAAAAATATATATTCATATAGTTTTATGTAAAAATTATGTTAAAATCTGAAAAATGTACTGACAAAAAATGTATAATTTTAAGCAAAAAATGTTTAAAATCTGTACATTTATCTTTGTTTTGTAAAATAAAGTTGTTTTATAAAAAAAAAAAATGATGCAAATAGGAACACTTCTCCACTGTTGGTGGGGTTGCAAGCTAATACAACCACTCTGGAAATCTGTCTGGCGATACCTCAGAAAATTGGATATAGTACTACCTGAAGACCCAGCTATTCCACTTCTGGGCATATACCCCAGAGACACTTTAATACACAACAAAGATATGTGCACCACAATGTTCATAGCGGCTCTATTTATAATAGCCAGAAGCTGGAAGGAACCCAGATGTCCTTCAGAAGACGAATGGATACAAAAATTGTGGTACATATACACAATGGAATACTACTCAGCCACCAGAAACAATGACTTAACCAAATTCTTAAGAAAATGGCTGCATCTAGAGAAGATCATCCTGAGTGAGATAACCCAGTCACAAAAGAACAGACATAATATGCAGTCACTGATAGTGGGATGCTAACCCCAGAGGCTTGCACTCCCCCAGAAACAACTCACAGACTGTATGAAGTCCAAGAAATAAACAAAACAAAACAAAACAAAAAAATATTTACAAAACAAGAAAACTTTAACTATTTCCATGTTACATTTTGTTTTACATGTACTTTAGCTTATTTTAACTATTAAGTTTTCAAGGCATACAATCAAACCTTGAAAAAAATCCAGTACTGACTAAAAAATATATATTCATATAGTTTTATGTAAAAATTATGTTAAAATCTGAAAAATGTACTGACAAAAAATGTATAATTTTAAGCAAAAAATGTTTAAAATCTGTACATTTATCTTTGTTTTGTAAAATAAAGTTGTTTTATAAAAAAAAAAATGATGCAAATAGGAACACTTCTCCACTGTTGGTGGGGTTGCAAGCTAATACAACCACTCTGGAAATCTGTCTGGCGATACCTCAGAAAATTGGATATAGTACTACCTGAAGACCCAGCTATTCCACTTCTGGGCATATACCCCAGAGACACTTTAATACACAACAAAGATATGTGCATCACAATGTTCATAGCGGCTCTATTTATAATAGCCAGAAGCTGGAAGGAACCCAGATGTCCTTCAGAAGACGAATGGATACAAAAATTGTGGTACATATACACAATGGAATACTACTCAGCCACCAGAAACAATGACTTAACCAAATTCTTAAGAAAATGGCTGCATCTAGAGAAGATCATCCTGAGTGAGATAACCCAGTCACAAAAGAACAGACATAATATGCAGTCACTGATAGTGGGATGCTAACCCCAGAGGCTTGCACTCCCCCAGAAACAACTCACAGACTGTATGAAGTCCAAGAAATAAAGAAAACAAAAACTATACATATATTCACAAAACAAGAAGACTTTGACTATTTCCATGTTGCGTTTTGTTTTGCATGTACTTTACGCTTATTGCAACTAGTACGTTTTCAATGCATACTGTCAAGCCCTTGAAAAAAATCAAGTACCGACTAAAAAACATATTCACATGGTTTTATGTAAAATTTATTTTAATGTCTGAAAAAACAGTACTGACAAAAATGTATAATTTTAAGCAAAAAATGTTTAAAATCTTTACATCTATCTTTGTTTTGAAAAATAAAATCGTTTAAAAAAAAAAAATGATGCTGCCTTACAGGTTCAGAGGTGCAGTCCATTATTATCAAGACAAGAACATGGCAGCATCCAGGCAGGCATGGTACAGGAGGCGCTGAGAGTTCTACATCTTTATCCAAAGAAAGCCAGGAACAGACTAAGCATCCTCAGGCAGCTAGAAGGAGTGTCTCCAAGACCAACCCTAGAGTGACACACTTCCTCCAATAAGGCCATACCTTCTGATAGTGCCACTCCCTGGGCCAAGCATACGCAAAACATGAGAGTGTAGATTCTCTAATTTCTTTCTCAGCCAGTTTATCCTTTGAGTACAGCAAACTTACTGATTTGTTTGAGTTAATTTTATATCCAGCCACTTTGCTGAAGTTGTTTATCAGGTTTAGGTTGAATTTGGGGCTCACTTAAGTATATTATCATAGCATCTGCTAATAGTGATATTTTGACTTCTCCCTTTCTTATTCATATCCCCCTTGACTTCTTTTTGGTGTTTAATTGCTCTGACCAGGACTTCAAGTACTTTATTGAACAGGTAGAGAAATGGCAGCCTTGTCTAGTTCATAATTTTAGTGTGATTGCTTCAAGTTTCTCTCCATTTAGTTTGATGTTGGCTATTGATTTGCTGTTTATTGATTTTATTGTGTTTAGGTCTGAGCCTTAAATTCCAGATCTTTACAAGACTTCTAATATGAAGACGTGTTGAATTTTGCCAAATGTTTTCTAAACATCTAATGAGTTGATCATGCTGGTTTTTTTTTCTTTGAGTTTGTTTTATAGTGGAATACACTGATGGATTTCTCCAAATTGAATCATCTGTGCATTGCTAGGATGAAGCCAACTTGATCATGATGAATGATTATTTTGATGTATTCTTGGATTATGTTTGTGAGACATTTTTAAAGTATTTTTTCATCAATGTTCATATGGAAGATGGTCTAAAGTTCTCTTTTTTGTTGGTTCTTTGTGTGGTTTAGCTATAAGCATCATTGTGGCTTCATAAAATGAATTGGGTAGTATGCATTCTGCTTTTATTTTGTTTTGAAATATATTAGTATTAGGTCTTCTATGGAGGTCTCATAAAATTTTGCACTAAATCCTTCTGGTCCTGGGCTTTTTTTGTTTGTCTGTGATAATTTGATGACTGCTTCTATTTCTTTAGGGGCTATGGGGCCTTTAGATGGTTTGTCTGATCCTAATTTAACTTTGGTGCCTGGTATCGGTCTAGAAAATTGTCCGTTTCATCCAGATTTTTCAGTTTTGGTGAGTATATGCTTTTGAAATAGGATCTGATGATTTTTTAAATATCCTCAGTTTCTGTTGTTATGTCTCTCTTTTCATTTCTGATTTTTTAAATTAGGATACTGTCCCTGTGCCGTCTCATTAGTCTAACTATGGGTTTATCTAACTTGGTGATTTTTTTCAAAGAACCAGCTCCTGGTTTTGTTGATCCTTTGTATAGTTCTTTCTGTTTCTACTTGGTTGATTTCAGTCCTGAGTTTGATTATTTCCTGCCAACTGCTCCTCTTGAATGCATTTGGCTTTTTTTTGTTCTAGAGCTTTTAGGTGTGCTGTCAAGCTGCTGGTGTATTTTCCTCCTAGTTTCTTTTTGGTGGCACTCAGAGCTATGAGTTTTCTTCTTAGCACTTCTTTCATTGTGTCCCATAAGATTGGGTATGTTGTGCCTTCCTTTTCATTAAATTCTAAAAAGTCTTTCATTTATTTCTTTATTTCTTCCTTGACCAAGTTATCATTGAGTACAGTGTTGGTCAGCTTCCATGTGCATGTGGCCTTTCTGTTGTATTTGTTGTTATTGAAGACCAGCCTTATTCGACAGTGATCTGATAGGATGCATGAGATTATTTCAATCTTCCTGTATCAGTTGAGGCCCATTTTGTAACAGATTATATGCTAAATTTTGGAGAACGTACCATGAGATGCTGAGAGGTTGTATTCCTTTGTTTTAGGATAAAGTTTCGTATAGATATTTGTCAAATCCATTTGGTTAATTACTTCTGTTAGTTTCACTATGTCTTTGGTGAGGTTCTGTTTTTATGATCAAGCAAGTGAAAGATCTTTATGGTAAGAACTGCAAGTCTCTGAAAAAAGATATTGAAGAAGGCCTCAGAAGATGCTAAAATCTTCCATGCTCATGGATTAGCAGGATTATCATAGTGAAAGTTTTAATTTAAATATAAAATTGTATAATTTGTTAGAGGGGTAATGAACCACAAACTCTACCATAAGCTAGTTACAGCAGTGTTGCCCCTTATGAAATCCATTGTATATTAGAAAATTACTGACATTTTCTGTGTTTTCATTTCTACAGTGCTAAATGGTGGAAGCAGAAAGACTCTGAACTAAATTAACTCTAAAGCTTCAAGTACTTCAGGGTTTAGATTTTTGTAAGTATGTCTTTCAAAGGAACCATATACAGGATAATCTATACAAGGCTAGAAAAAAAAAAAACAGCAAAAACACAAGGGGGAAAGAACATGCATGTTTGGTAAATGGAGACAAGAGACAATGGAAAGGGCTTTGTGATGAAGTGGGAATAAGGTATAATTCACAGCACAGCTGGTAGTAGCCAAAATTATAAAGATACTTGAATAAGAGTCTCAAGAATCTGTGCTTCATTCTACAGATAAGGTCTTAAAATTATAATGGTTTTTCAAAGCAATGACTTAGTGTTAAGCATTAGGGATGAAAAAAGGTGAGTGGCTCCAGGAGAAGGAGGATCAATAGAGGGGATGGTTTCTAGAATAGGTGTGAGCTAATGATAGCTCAACCAAGGTGATGTCAGTGAGATTCTGGGTAAAAGCTCTGAGAACAAAGGGGCCCTGTGCACCTCACTGGCACAGCAGGCTAACAGAAGACAGGACTATTCTGATTTTGTGCTGGGGGAGAGTGTTTCAGTTCAATTGTTTAACATGGAAAGTGTATAGGGAACAGAGAAACATGAAGATCTGAAGCATTAAGCAGATATGAGAAAAATATATTGTGCACAGTGGAAAACACAAACCTAGATGATGAGAAACCAGGGATACATCCATTCTAATTTGAAATAAAACAATGCTTTAACAACAGATAGAAACATTTAAGGTAATATTTCAAGTTGGACATTACACTAGGGTGAAAAAGGGTCCTAGTCATGTGTATGTATTGCTGGTTGTGTTTTTAATTTATTCTCAAGCAGACTTCATTTAGTGATATCTCTTTTATGTCTGTATTGTTGAAACGTTGTAATCTAGGTCCTCTGAACTGACAGAGCTTAGCTCCTTTTTCTATAGGAAGCTTTTATAAAGACACTCAAAGTGTCCTTTGGTCCCAGGAATCATGATTTTAAAAGAGAAGCAATAGTAGAAAATATCCTATGACCTAGCTCAGTTAACATATCAGTAGTAAAATCTAAATGAGAGAACCAAGTTTACTATCCACAGCCATGCTTTACTCTGTAACTAAGAGTATACTCAAAGACTAGCAAATCTAACAGATCAAACTTGTTTGATTTGCTGTGGAGAAAACAGGAGTGACAGTCCTTGGACTTCTATGCCATGTTTGCATGGACTCAAGGACTCAAAATGTAATATGTGGAAGGTGAAAGTGTTTAACTGTTAAAGTTCTTCACATGTGTGAGTGCATGTATGTGCACACACAGGCTCCAGAGCATGCACGCACACATACAAAAACTTGAGTTTGATTCCCAGAACCCATATAATAAAGCTGGTGTGCACTCAGAGTCCTGATGCTAGAGAAGCAGGGAAAGGAGATCCCAGAGACTGCCTGGCCAGTTCAACACAAGTTCCAATCCAAAGAGAGGCTGTGTTTCAAATGTCAAGATGAATCTGTGTATGTTGGTGCATCCCTATGATATCAGCACTAGAGAGACAGAGGCAGTCTGATTTTTCTGAATTTGCTCTACATAGTAAGATACTAGCCAGGGTTACACAGTGTCATCCTGTGTTTTTAAATGGCACTTTGGGGCGGGGGGAGTTCCAATGATGCAGGAGATAATCTAGCACCCCTATGCACATGCAGGTAGCACTAAATGTATTCAATGGGTACTGAAAAATCAAAGTGAAGAAAAAAAGAGACAAAGAAAGAAAGAGACATGTAATGTTTGAAGGAAAAAGTGGCAGAGGGAGTGTGGGAAGAATTGAAGGGATTGAATTGAATTGAATGCAGGGATGAACTTGATCAAAACACCACATTCGTGAATGGATGCTAAACAATGTATTTTCAGAAGCGAGCCTACAGCACCCAAAGAATCTCAACTGAGACCATTCTCTGATCTACGTGCATACAAAAATAAACAGAGGAAAGCCCATACACAAATGTATACACACATACAAGTAAGACATACAAAAACCTTGGAAACTAACATTCTACTCATATAGATATGGCATCATGACTGGTTACCATATGCAAAGCTTTGAAGTCACTTGAATTTTGTCTATATGTTAACAATTTACTTTATTATGGAATAATAATACCTAAGCCTTCTCTACATCCACAATTCACTATTCAGGAAATGACATATGCAGCTCAGGCGAACCTGTTTTCCAAGGTAGTTGCTGTAGGTTTTTATTTATGATACTGAGGATGCTACACAGACCTTGTACACATCAGACATTGTGCACTCTCAGCCCTACAATGTAGGTCTCAAACACACAGGATCACTTTCTAGAATCCTGTGATTTTTTTTTTTTATGATTGTGGTATATTGTGGGAATCTCATTGAGAAATCTGAGCTGCAGATGAATGAAGATAGTGTAGCCCAAGGTGTTGTCTCTTTATTTTTTTGTATATACATTGTTTCTATTTGGCATGTGATTTTAACAAGACTGTAAAGAGATAGATAGATAGATAGATGATAGATAGATAGATAGATAGATAGATAGATAGATAGATAGACAAAGATAGACATAGATAGATAGATAGATTGATAGATAGATAGATAGATAGATAGATAGATAGATAGATAGATAGATAGATAGATAGATAGACATAGATAGATAGACATAGATAGATGGATAGATCATGGATAGATAGATAGATAGATAGATAGATAGATAGATAGATAGATAGATAGATAGACATAGATAGATGGATAGATAGATAGATAGATAGATAGATAGATAGATAGATAGATGGATACAAATTTAAACAACAGTAAATTGTGAGTATTAGATGAGCATCCTCAACTTGAATCTGAGCATAAATAACAGAATCTTAATAGATTAGAAAAATAAACAATTTTACAGGGTCGTGCAGGGCAAGAGGGAATGGTTTAATATGCAAGTAATTAGTTTAAGAGGAATGAGTGGATGAGACAGACAAGGAGAGCCTATTCAACAAATGGTGCTGGTCCAACTGGCACTCAGCATGCAAAAGAATGAAAATAGACCCGTTCTTATCTTCTTGTACAAAGCTCAAGTGTAAGTGGATCAAAGATCTCCACATTAAACCAGATACACTGAAACTATTAGATGAGAAAGTAGGGAAAACCTTAGAACACATAGGTACAGGAGAAAATTTCCTGAACAAAACACCAATGGCTTAAGCTCTAAGGTCAAAGATTAACAAATGGGACTTAATGAGATTGCAAAGTTTCTGTAAGGCTAAGGACATCGTCAAGAAAACAAAACGGCAACCAACAGAATGGGAAAAGATCTTTACCAACACCACATCAGATAGAGGCCTAATATCCAAGGTGTACAAGGAACTCAAAAAGCTAGACACCAGAGAATCAAATAACCCTATTAAAAAATGGGGTACAGAGCTAAACAAATCATTTTCAGTTGAGGAACACCGAATGGCCGAGAAACATCTGAGGAAGTGCTCGACATCCTTAGCCATCAGGGAAATGCAAATCAAAACAACCCTGAGATTCCACCTCACACCAGTCAGATTGGCCAAGATCCAAAACTCAGATGACAGCAGATGCTGGCGAGGCTGCGGAGAAATAGGAACACTTCTTCACTGTTGGTGGGGTTGCAAGCTAATACAACCACTCTGGAAATCTGTCTGGTGATACCTCAGAAAATTGGATATAGTACTACCTGAAGACCCAGCTATTCCACTTCTGGGCATATACCCCAGAGACACTTTAATACACAACAAAGATATATGCACCACAATGTTCATAGCGGCTCTATTTATAATAGCCAGAGCTGGAAGGAACCCAGATGTCCTTCAGAAGACGAATGGATACAAAAATTGTGGTACATATACACAATGGAATACTACTCAGCCACCAGAAACAATGACTTAACCAAATTCTTAAGAAAATGGCTGCATCTAGAGAATATCATCCTGAGTGAGATAACCCAGTCACAAAAGAACAGACATAATATGCAGTCACTGATAGTGGGATGCTAACCCCAGAGGCTTGCACTCCCCCAGAAACAACTCACAGACTGTATGAAGTCCAAGAAATAAAGAAAACAAAAACTATACATATATTCACAAAACAAGAAGACTTTGACTATTTCCATGTTGCGTTTTGTTTTGCATGTACTTTACGCTTATTGCAACTAGTACGTTTTCAATGCATACTGTCAAGCCCTTGAAAAAAATCAAGTACTGACTAAAAAACATATTCACATGGTTTTATGTAAAATTTATTTAAATGTCTGAAAAAACAGTACTGACAAAAATGTATAATTTTAAGCAAAAAATGTTTAAAATCTTTAAAAAAAATAATAAGCTGTTAGTCTTTTGTGTAGATGGAAATATCTCAAGAAACACTTCTTGTTATGATTAATAATTTGAGTCTTATTTGTAACAGATAAGAGACCAATGTATTTTCCATGTATTTTCATGTTAAAAAAAAATAAATCTTGTTTTGAAGACAAAAAAAAAAAAAAAAGAAAAATAAACAATTTTACAGGGTCGTGCAGGGCAAGAGGGAATGGTTTAATATGCAAGTAATTAGTTTAAGAGGAATGAGTGGATGAGACAGACAAGCATTCATGCACTACACTTAAATATTTCCAAGATTTGTGAAACATATTATTTATAGATTACAGGTTCTTAGTAAGCCCCCAGAAGGAAAAATGTAAAAAAAAAAAATTATCCTCATGAGAACATCATAGACAAACTGGTAAAAATCAAGAACTGAAAAAAAAAATTTGACAGAAATTAGTTAAATGGATTAAATTACTCGGTTTTTTTTAACCTCAATTCTATTTATTTCATTTATTCACTCCACATTCTGATAACTGTCCCCATCCCAGTCACCCCCCCCCACAATCCCTCCTTCATCCCCCATTCTCCTCTCCTCCACGCAGGTAGGGCCTCCTGGGCATCTACCCACCCTGGCACCCCAAGTCTCCACCTCTAGGCTCCTCCTCTCCCACTGAGACCAGACAAGGCAGCCCAGCTATAAGAACACATCCCACAGACAAGAAGTCCCTGGGATGGCCCCGTTCCAGTTATTCAGGACCCACATGAAGATCAAGTGACACACCTTCCACATGTGAGTGGGAGAAGCCATTGCACATGCTTTTTTTGATGGTTGATTCTGAGAGCCCCAAGGGTCCAGGTTACTTGGCTCTTGAACTCCTGTGGAATCCTATCTCAGCTGGGGCTGTAATCCTTCCTCCTCTTCTTCCATAGGAATCCCCAAGCTCCATCCTATCTGTCTGAATCATCAGCTAAGTGGAGCCTCCCAGAGGACAACACACTCCTGTCTGTGTGGTTCAGGAGTCTAGTGGAGGTGGGGAACAGGCACGGGGAGAATGGATTTCTCCTTGGAATGGCAGGCTGCTCAGGGCAGCTTGGCTTGGCCCAGGAAGCTCTAAATTACTTGTTTTGTACAGAAATTTCAGAGAACAGACAACGAAGTGATGCATTTAATATATGTGAAAAACAACAACAACCAAAGTAATTTGCCCATGACAGCAAGGATGGAGGCACAGCCCTGCCCTGTTGCCCACAACAGCCTGAGAAGTACTTTGAGTCTTTTAAAGACCTAAGCTCAGGTTAAACTGAATATTTCGCTTTGGGACAAAGGATTTCAAGATGAGCTAGTATAAGATAAAATTAGAGTTTATTAAAAAACACTTTAATATATATATTTTAATCACAACGCTACTAAAAAAACAGTAAGACGCACTAAAGTGTGAGTATGTATACATATAAAATGAGAAATTACATATAAACTTTAAATTATTAAATATAGCTTTAATGCTGTCTAGGAATATATTTTTTAAATGAAAACCTTCAATAGATTAATAATTGATGAAAAAATTATTCTCTCCTTCTCAGATCAATATCATGTCAAAACTATACATTTTTACTAAGTTATGAAAGCAGACAGACATTCGGTATTGATGGAGCTATAGATTCTGCACAATATATAAGTGGTGGGTAAAAATGGTACAGCCCCTATGTCTACTAGACATGAAATAACTTCCTTATTTCCATAAGATTTTAGAGAGTGTCCAGTCATGAATTTTTCCAGTGGATGAGTAATATGAGCTAGAGAATACATGGCAGAGAAAAAGAAGTAATTATTTGAGATGGATGATCTTATACATATACTGAATATATACCTTAAGCTAGCCATTCCTCAAATACACTGTTTTCTTTAGTGTAAATTGTAAACCATGTTTAGTGCTGTCTTTTCTCCAAATATTTGAGACCTAAGACCACAATACAAACCATAAAACTTGCAATATTGTTGCTGTTGAGTTGAAAAAATGTAACAAGAAAAAATAGTTCCTAGTTTAAAGTATTTAACCCATTACTTGGTTAAATGGCACATTTTATACATAGATGTCTGTGTCATCTAAATTTCATTTATTTTATTTAAAAAAACATTTTCATACAATATATTCTGGTCATGCTTTTCCTCCCCCAACTTCCTCCAGATCTTCACACACACACACACACACACACACACACACACACACACACACACACACATAATCCAAGATATACACACAAACCACAAAACACACCAAAATGGAAGATGGAAGATAAAGTATACATCAATATGATAAAAGTGTTCAAAGTAATGTGAAAGAAAAAATGGCCACATATCTGTGAGTTAAGGTTCTGTTGACCAATGACTTCTGAGCACAGACGTACCCTGGAAATAACTCCTGACACGTCATTCAATGATCCCTACATATGCTACACAGTGACAAAAGTATATTTTTACCTCATAGGACTACACTTTGAATTATCTCAAAAGATGTTCCCTAGATTATCTTCCATAATAAGATGAAAATATGTACATATTTATTACTTATTTTGGAGAACATAATTCAGTTATCACAATTGTAGCTTGATTTCTTTTTTATTCTGTAACCTTCCATAAACTACAGGGCTTCTCAGAAGAAAAAGTTGCCTGTTACTTACATCAAGATTTTCAAATAGTGTGTATTTTACTTTATAACGACTCCAACTACAAAAACAGTTAGGCTACTGATTCAGATATGACAATGAGAAGTCCTAAAATATGTTTTGTAAGTAAAAAGGAGAAAGCTGGTTATAAGTTAGTAATGCACAGGAGTAAAAGTATAGAACAGATATGGTTCAGTACATTTCAGTTTCACATATTGATTAAGGGTCTTGGGAGATGATCTAGAGAATAATAAGGGAACACTGTTGCCTTGGAGCTGATTGTCTAGCATGCATCATTGCAGAGTTTTTCAGACAAACATATATTAACTTCTCTCTCTCTCTCTCTCTCTCTCTCTCTCTCTCTCTCTCTCTCTCTCACACACACACACACACACACACACACACACACACACTCACTCACTCACTAACACACACACACACACCCACACACACACACACATTTTGAAGTATCACCTAAGAAAAGAGAGGGGATAGCCTTGTTGTTTATTATCATGACATTCAAATATGGTCCACAATTCTGAGTGCTTAAAGCATCATTCACACATTTCATTGGAGGGTCAGAATGTGATGTCCTAAGTCTGATTGCTTCTATAGTGGAGGCATCTTAATCGGACAGAGAACAGATGAAGGTTGTTGAACATGTGGGGGATCAGAAGGAAATCAAAGCATCTGTTAGAAGAGGCTGAACAGTTTTTGTAATATAATGTCAGTCTTCAGAAATGTTATAGAAGCCCACAATGGCCTCAAAACATTGTATCTTATGCTCATGAACAAAGGCCCTATAAATTAACTAAACCACAGTTCAGGTGACTTGTTTCCTTGGTTTGTGTTGGGCTGTTAGTGCACATTTCACACTTGAGTTTTAACCAGTAGCTTGAGATAACAGACTTTATACTAACCTGTGTTCATGCAACGTCAGGATTCCTAAATCATAACACAGTCATGTTTTAGTAATTCTTCCAAATCCACCTTCTTGTCGTGTGAGTCTGAAATACCTCAAAATAATTAACTCCCTATGCCTATCAGTTCTTAACAGTCCACAGATTAAAAACTGTCATCACATGTGGCCTATAACATACCTACTATGCAACAGCACACAGTAGAGAAGTAGGCATATCCACCAAGCTTTGCTAGGACAGACAGTGAACAAGCAAATCTCACAGCACTGTAGGCTGCATTCCAAAAACAATGAAAAAAGTATATAAAATGAGTTCATTTCTTTAGTAAATGTAACCAAAGTAATGTTATTCTTAAACATTTCATAATCACCTTAAAAAGATTTCACATGGACTGAAGATATATCTCAGAAGTTAGAGAACTTGCTGCTCTTCCAGAGGCTCCAACTTTTATGCCTCGTACCCACACTTGGCAGCTCACAACCACTTGTGGCTTCCTTGGGCATCCACATACATGTGCCATGTACACACAGAGACATACATATGTACACAAATAAAAATCAACCTTAAATGTATTTTCTCCATTAAAAATCTCCATGGCACATATTTTAAAAAAAAAGAACTAACTTATTCCTTATAAGTCAAGTCTCAGGAGCAACCTTGATTTGAAAGTTCATATCTTCATTACCCACTTCCAAGGTACTCTGTGCTTTGGGGGTCTCCATGTTTCTTCTGGAATTGTAGTGTTAACTTCTTAAACTGTGGCTTTACCTTGGTTTCCATTGTCATTTTTTCTGTCACACCTCATTAGTGGATGAGCCTATTCACTTCTTCTGGAGTATTTTCTATCTCCACTTAATGTTTTAGCACTTAAAATCACACAGGGAGGCCTCTTCCTGGGTAGCCTTGCCACCAAATTCCCATGAGATTATAAAGCAAACAAAAACGATGAGGAGACAAAAGTAAGAAGTTCCACAAAGTTCCGAATTTGTTTTCCATGTGACAAAATTGAGAAAAAAATTTATTTTCACGTGAGACTTGTTTTTCCGTTGTTTTTGTTGTTTTGAGATTAGAACATGTGGACATCTTTTCCTGTACCTCTGCTTGCTCTTTAAATCCATACCCTCTCTTGTCACTAACTGTTGTTACATGCGTATGTTTACCCACCCATATATCCCTCACTACTACCCGCTCAGTTTGTGTAGTGTTACTCATACGAACGTTTTCAGAGCAGACCATTTCATGTTGGATAACCAGTCGTTATGTTCTTCCTGGTGAAGCCTAATCCACCATTTCCCATCTCACGCTCCTCTCTCTTCTGTTACCTTCACAATGCCATTCCCTCCCACACTGTCATCAGAAGTTCAATTTGCTGCTCAATCTCTATATCTACACCTGGACAGAAATATCAAATGTGCTCTCCCTGAGAGCTTTCGTAGTTACAAACTTGGTGTTTGGGCGAGCCTGGTTCATACACTGAGGAATATCAAGGTGAAATACACTCTCTGGGGCATTGAGAGCCAGGTCTTAGCTGACAAACACGGGGCAGAGAAGGTTGTCAGGGTTTGAACAGGAAACAGACATCATCAAGTGAATGAAGAAATGGTGTTTGGGGCTATGTTGTGATGAATCATCATACCCCAAATAACGAAGCCTGTCATCACTAGTCAATCAGAACATACATTGCAGCAGGAACTGGTGAAGAGCAGCTTCCATTCACTGCAGTGCTTAAACTACCACAAGCACAGTGCAGCTCTCCATATATGCCAGGCCTTAAAAGGCTTCGAATGAAATGCAATTCTGAATTGGTGACTACTCCAAATGCATGGACTAAAATTGCTTGAAATTGCTATCTAGGTAATTTAAAAATGCAAATGAGCACAGAAGCACACACGTACAAAATAAATCAAATTAAATATAAATATAAAACCGGAGATGTATGCAAACACACAAAGAGGATTATATGCAAACATGCATACAGTAGAGTGAATTTCCAATTTCAGTTGATAGAAAACAAAAAAAGTAATATTCTCATTATTTTCAGTAACCCAATTTCTAGGAATTGATTATAATGAATAAGGAACCTCTGGGCAGGTGTGTAATTAATATTTATGATGGGATATTGACTTGTGTGTGCTTCTATAGGTTATGTTATCTTTCCTATGCCTCCTGACTCTGAAGTGTCAATACTATTTGCCTTCTCAGCTACCTCCTCGGCAAAGATGCTCTGTAAATACATGAGGTAATGCTTGGGAAATCTTTGCAGCTTAGGATAGAAAACCACTGCACACATCTAAGATATGCCTGTTATTCCATATTCAAGCCTGTCGTGTCCTTGCCTCTATATTAAATGGGAATTACATTGTTTGAATCCTTGGGTTTAGATCAAAATCTGGACCATTATATTTAATTTTCATACGGATACTGTTTCAAAACCTTGCACGTGAGGGTAGAAAACTGTGGGAAATAAACAAAGCACATAAATCAAGCTTGGAAGGAGAAAAATCATCATCTAAAAGGATTCTCTCTCTCTCTCTCTCTCTCTCTCTCTCTCTCTCTCTCTCTCTCTCTCTCTCTCTCTCTCTCTCTCTCTCTCTCTCTCTCTCTCAACATATATTTGGGTCCAGAAAAAAAGCTAGCACCACACTATGTGAATGTGTGCACGCGCGGAGGTGTGCACGTGTGTGTGTGTGTGTGTGTGTGTGTGTGTGTGTGTGTCTGTGTGTGTGTGTGTGTGTGTGTGTGTGTGTGTGTGTGTGTGCTGTGCGTGCGCGTCCGTGGAGAGGGGCGGGGGAGGCGGATGAGGAGGATGAGATCATAGCTTCAGGATCCTCAGGAAACCCTGGTACAGGCAGCAGCCAGCCTCCGCTGTGCCCACATGACCCACAACTCTGGCAGCGGACCCGGCACTTCCAACATTACTAAATAATCAGAGAGCGGCTCCCACTCTGGGCCCACACCTCCCTGCAGACGATGGACACCTTCTAAGAGTTTGGCGAGTGGGTGACCCAGGCGCTGGTCCATTGCAAGGTGTGTGTGCACGTTGACTGCTCCCTTGACGGCTCCGGGTGGGGGAGAGCTCAGGGGTCCAGGGGGTCGGGGTACTAGGCTAGGAGCGGGCGCTGGGACTCAGCTATGGCTCTGTCCCTTCTCACCCGGAGCCCCGGAGCCCCGGAGCCCGGGAGGCGCCAGGACGCGCGGCTGCCTCTGCGCAGGGGACCGGGGCGCCCTAGCAAGGGCAGGCGCCGGGCAAAGTCTGGAGCCTCGGCGGCGGGGATGGGCTGCGCCCCGGCGCCCACTCGCGGGGTTCCCACCTGTGCGCCCGCGCCGGCGTGTGCGGGGGACCCGGACTGCGGCGGCGCCTCCCAGGGCGGCGGGGCGGCGCCTCGGGCCCGCGGGGCGGAGGCGGCTGCGGCGGGATGCGCGTGGCAGGTGGATTTCCCCCCGCGCCGCAGCCCACCCGAAGCCGGGGCTGCCCACGGCTCCCCGCGCCGGCTCCGCCGGATGAGCTGTTCCGTCGGGATCTGCCCTCTGGGTCGCTGTCGTCGCGGGCTGTGACGCGGGGAGGCGGCGTGCCTGGCCCTCGCCGGGGATAGCTCTGAGGCTGGGGAAGTCTGACGGAGAGTGGGGGAGGCCGGGGTTGACCGGGAAACCCGCGAGCTGGTCTCTCCCGCGGCGGCGGCGTGGGGCGGGCTTTGCAGTGCGGCGCGGGGCCGCGCGGAGCGCTTAGCTCGGGTGGGCAGTGGGGGCTGCGGGGTCTCCCTGCCTGTCCCCAGCCTCCCTAGCCTGTTGCCCACTTTGGAGTTCCAGGCTGGACAGAGGGTAGCCTGGCGGTTCATTCTGGTACCCAAAGTGGGAGGTAAAGAGAGGACTCTAGAGTGCCCAAAGCCAGAGGAGACTGGCAAAGGCATGCTGGGACACGGGATGCAGAGCTATCATTGGGGCTTGACCTTATAATTCTGCTCTTGGATGGCCTTGGGACTTGGTAGCTTTGGGAAGATAAGGGTGCAACTTAGAGCCACTGGGGAATAGGAGATGGGGTAGGATGTATACTAGCAAATAGATGATAGCCCCAGCGTGTCCATTCTTGCTTCAAAACAGCTTTTGAGTTTTACCTCACAGCCTTCCTTTTACCTCCCACCACTACTGATGCTTACTGTGGTTTCGGGTATCTATACTGTTGCAGTATATGTAGTTGTTATTACTATTTTCTATTTTTTTCTTACTATACTTTGCTTATTCCAGTGCCTCACATAAACAGTTCGGTGTTGTTTAGTTTATTACTTTTCTTAGTCTCTCCACTGGTCTAAGAGATCGATCGTATTATAGCAGCCTCCTTGGCACCTCTCGACCACCCAAAGGATGTCCAGGCAACACAGCTTTCACAGGGTTGTACCATTAGTGCCGGTCAGAGTTCTTCTGAGCTTTGGGGAGATGCTCGGTGACCAAACATCAGGAAATGAACCCCTTCATTGGCTACATTCAGGACAACCAATTGTCCTTTGTGGTTTTTGTTGCTATGATTACTGCAAATAGCCATCCATCGGATGGTTTGCTTTTGACACAGTTCACCAAGTTTCATACGATTATTATAGACCAATGCAGGATGTCACGACAAGACTAAAATTCAGTACTTAAGATCTGTCACTGCCATACGTACCATCAAGTAGGTGGCTCAAGCTATGTGTTTGTTTACAATTCCGGGTAAGCCTCCAGAGTTTTTGGTCTAACTGTTTAGGGAATAGATTTTCTATAATTGGTTTTCTTATTCATGATTTTCTTCAGAATACCATTTTCATTTTGTCGAATTTTTAATAAGTTTCATTAACTTTAATGCAATCAATCTGACAGGGGTTTGGGCAGCCAAGTAAAAAGGTCTATGCAAGTCTCTTTCAGCTGCCACTGATGAAAGGACAGGCTGTATTCTGGGGGCATTGACGTACGTCGTGGCTTTTAACCAGTCTTCTGTACTGTCTACGCAATTAGGTAGAAATGAAGACTAAAACCAAGTTTTCTCATTAGTTCCAAATCGACAGTCTTTTAAGCATCTCCACTTGCCTGTAATGAACCATGATAAAAAGAAAGGTCTCCGTGTGCTCAAGCCAGCTCACGTGTTGTGTTTAGAGAATAGCTCATCTGAATTATCCTATGAGCTTATCTTAGAGTTTTTATGAGATGCACTTTTGGGGACAGATGTCTCTTGTAAGTCTTCGTCTGTTATTTTTGAAGTAAATTTAATTGCTTCTGCACATAAAAAGTTTCTGACTTACTTTGATATTCCTGGGTTGCCTTTCATTCTTGCCTTTCTCTTGAATTAAATTCCATTGGCACGATTTTAAACTCACACTCTCAAAATTTTAAGTAAAGGAGACCCAAACCCAACTGCACTACGTGAATCAGGAAAACAAGATCTGTAGACATGCAATAAAACCCAGCTCCCTGGTGGTTGGCGCTCCTGTCCCTGTTCTATGTCTACAAGTTTATTTGTGAACACCAGAACTCCAAACTGGTCACAGCATTGTAATCTAGAAACAAAAACGTTGTGATGTTGAACTTAAATCTTTCCTTACTTTTATTAAAGAATTCTTTTGTTTTAATTTCGTTGAAAATATTTTTCTCACATAATTGTGCTTTTTCCTCCTTCTACTCCTCCCACCCTCCCCAGCTCTCCCTCCACCCAGATCTACCTGCTTTCCGTTTCTCATTAGACAACAACATGCTTCTAGGGGATAATAATAAACTATAATAGAGTAAAAGAAAAAATGCATCAGAATGATACAATGCAAACAAAGAGAGAGATACGAGCTCAAGAAAAGGCACAAGAAACAGATGTAGAAGCAGAGACACCTTTATTGTCCACACACTAAGAATTCCATTAAAACACTTAAATAGAAGCACACACACACACACACACACACACACACACAGAGAGAGAGAGAGAGAGAGAGAGAGAGAGAGAGAGAGAGAGTACCTATAAGGTTAAAAAACAGAAAAAAGTAAAACAAAATAAATGCATAAATACATTAAATATAAATAAAAATTAATTTACATACTGGCAGGATATTTATCTATTAAATCCATATGTAAAATGCTGATTGTTTTGAAGCCATGAGTCCCCTGTTCATATCAGTGTCTTTTTATAACTGATTCAAAAATGTTCCAGTTTTTTGGCTTCTGATTCTTATTTTAGAGGTGGCATTCTCTTGCAACTTTTATCTAATGTTCAGGTTTTGACCTGGCTTCCCATTCACTGTCCCGCCCCTCTTATGGGAAGCCTTTTGTATTATCCCTGGTGGGGAGCAGAGTGCTCCCTGTGCCTGGTGCTGGCTAGGAAATAGGGAGCACTGACAACTGGGAGGATCAGGGTTATGTGCAAGAACTGGCCCATCAGAGGAGTGGCTTTGAAAAGGCCAATAGAAAAAAAAAAAAAAAACCATTTTTTAAAATAAATGATGCTCTTCAAATTGAAATGTTTCCTGTGTGACAGTGTGTGTTAGGGGATTCCTGGATAGGTCCTAGAAGTCAAAATAGGCCCCAGGAATAAAAAAAAAATAACAATATTTGTAGAGAAGTGGTGGGCCAAGTGTTGCTCCAGTTTTCTTCTGCAGTGTTTGCAGGGCAGCTTTCTGAATCATTGTCTGAGTCAGAGGCGTGAGTCTCTTTGGCTGTCATTTAGCTTCTCTTTCATTCTGCCCTGTGGATATAGTAGAGATTGCAGAACTCCTGGCACTTTTCAAAGTACGTGAAGAAATTGCTACCCTTATTTGGTTATTACCCCATTCCAAAAATCTATGTAGGTTTAATAAACAGCATTTATTTCCTTTCCTTGGAGAAATAATTGCAGCACAGATTACAGAGAGAGAGAGAGAGAGAGAGAGAGAGAGAGAGAGAGAGAGAGAGAGAGAGAGAGAGAGTTACTTATTAAACATTTTCTATGATGAATTTCATCCTATGGGCTCTGTATAAGTTAATTAATGTTCACTTCACAGAATAGCCATATAGCATCTGCATTTATTGCAATTATCTCTCCTCCATCATCAGAGAAGGAAGCCTGAAGCATCTATAACCACACAGAGCTAGACATGAGTTTCACATGTGAGTGTTGAGGTTCCAGGCTCCATTTCCATCCCTGTTGGGAAACATGAATCCTCTGAATTTGTTCCTTTATTTCCTTTAATAAAATTTGATGGAACGAGAAGAATGCTTTTTATATCAGCACATTTGGGCCCACATCTCACTAGTTAAACATGTACAAAAGCCATGTATAAAGGGCAAGAAGGGACGAGTGTCACAGTCTGAGGAGTTTCCCATCTTATATCAGCGGTATGTCAAGATTTAAAATGGGAATACTTGAGTGGTGGTTACACTGACATTCTCAACGTTAAGAGAATGGCACTCAGCATTTCAAATCACTCAGGATACATCTATATATGCCAGGGCCTCTGTGACTAGTGATAAACGCAGATTTTCCAGCCACTAGTACCATTTCCCCCAAAGTCTGTCTAGACTGAGAACTGCAAAGACACCAGAGAGTACAATGTAAAAATCCCAGGAAAGTATCTAGATACAATGAAAAGGACCCTGCTAATTTTTACATTGTGATCTTTTGACATAAATCAATGTAATTGTCCTGGTTTTAAAAAAAAGTAAAGAAAATTCTAAATAATGTTAACCTAATTCAGTGGAACATATCATTAATAGAAAGAAATAATTATTGGCTAAAGATTGTAGTGCAATCACTGATCTTAGCTTAGCACAAAATCATAAATGTTAGTGAATTTGATCAGCAGCTGATGAGATTAAAATCAAGCATGACTTCACGCATGATGAACATATGCAGTGCTTTTGCCTCTTCTTTGAAGTTCTTGGAAATGTTGAAGGTACCAGTCATATCTTCCATGAATTATGTATCCCTTGGATGTATATGATGTATTATCTCTGTGTGCTCTGCTTATACAAAGCCTGGTATCATAGAGTAATTATGGTTCTTATTTTTTTAATGAGCAGATTTATCATAGGTAATTTATTCACTGCAAGTAAAAATACACAAAGCTCAATGTTTTCATTTGACTTGTCTTTTAGTCTGGGTGCCCGAGAGTAAACAATGCCGTGGACAACTCTGAAGAATAATACATTAAATAGAATGTACAGCTCAGTGCTATAGTGCAGTCCTAATATAGTGCTTTGTGTCTAAGATGTGAAGAATTAGTACAGTTTTGCTGTGGTAATAAACAGAAAATCTTAGTGACGGAAAACGATGAATGCTTTTTTTCTCGCTAATACTATAATCTGTAATAGTAAATCGGAGATTCTATCCTGCATTTTCTCATTTAAATATACAAACATATAAATCCCTGGGTAACATTATATAACACAAGGGACTATATATAACACTACCAGTTGGTGTAGTCTTTCACCAGAAAGTGGTACTCAACAGTTCCTACTTTTCATTGGCTAAGAAATGTCATGTGACCATATCTAAATCCCCGCCCCTTAGTCAAAAAGGACAATTCTATCATATCTTTGTTAAAACCTAATAAAACTTGAGTGGATACATTTAGTGGGCATCACATAACATTAATAAGTCTCCCTCATCTAAAGTTCTTTATTATTTAGTGTAAAAGAATTATCTCTCTGTTAAAACGTCTTCAGTGAAGAAGTCGAAGTGTAAACCGATTTGAAGTGCGAGCTGCCATTGTTTTCCAGTAGAAGCTGTTTGAGTCACAGGATGACGACGAATGTTTTATTTGGGGTGAATGCTCAGATGACCTATCTGACAGCCATTCCAAGCTAAGAACAATACAAAGACTGTACAGAATACAAGGCCTGAATATACTCAACTTCTTTGATTGTACCAACATTGTATAGAAACAAAACCAGCTATGTATATGTAGAGCCACTTCACAAAATAGACAAAATAGCTGTACTGACGGGTATTAGTTATAAAAGAAATTGCATGTAAAGCACCAGTGCATACGGTGACCACTCTTTATTGACAGATATTGGCATATAACCAATTGCCATTTTAGAATAAGCTTTTTATATTTAGATAGTTAGCACTTGTGTAAGGGTGAAGTAATACAAAGTAACCCATTGCTCCATCACCCGTCCCCTCAATCTTTCAACACCTTGCAGCAACTTGCAAAACCCAACACTAGACTTCAGCCGAATTCTGACGCTGATCCTGTAACAAACAGATTTCATCACCGTGGGGCTAACGCTGCTGAGTGCTCACGGCCATAACAACTCTCTTCCTTCTCCTCCTTTCTTAGTTCCTTGAAGTGGATAGCTTAGTTTTTACTTCTGCAATTGGGGCATTTGAGGAATGAAATGTAAGTGGAATTGCACCATATATAACTGTAGGGTTTGCTTGTACACTCAATACAGTTCTCTGGAGAGCTGCCTGTGTGAACAAGAATGTCTCAGAACAACCTAAGTTTTATGGATAATAAGCATTTAGTGCCATGCATGGTGGCATAGATTGTTGAGTCATTCAAATGTGAAAAATACAGAATTACTATGACTATCCATATACATATTTTGTCTGAATATAAGTGTTATTTTTTGGAGATAAAATATCAGGAATTACCTGTATATTTTTATTTGAAACTGTCAAACTCTTCGAACAGTATAAAGAAGAAATTTATTCTGTTAACAATAATGCATGAGGGGCTGACTGACTTTTCACCAAGTTTTATTGCTATTATGATGACTATTGTAGCCATTCTGTTAGGTAGGTAGTGAGGTCTTACTGGATTTCCCTGGGCATTTTCATAATATCTAGTGATATTGACTATTTTAATATCTTGAAACTATATAAATAGATTCCACTTTATTCTTAAAATATTGATAAACTAAAAAGTGGAGCAACAGACAATCCTATTTACTAATCAAGTGTTCCTGTTGACGTGAAGAACACATTCCATATCTTCATTTTTTTCAGATTTTCCTCATTGATTTCCTTTAAAACTATAATTAAAAACTTTCGCAGTCTTTTATTCCCATCATAGTGAAGACCAATACTGGCCCACAGTCTACACTGTGGGGTGCTGCTATTAGTATTAGTGTCGGGAGAACAATACTTTCATAAATTAATTGGGGTGCTCTTTCTTCACTAATTGTTATTCATTTTAAAAATACTTAGTCCAATTCTCCATTGGAGCCATTTGTGCAAGAGGGAAGCTGTCCACTTTATTTAACACAATGAGCGTAATTGTATAGAATAAGTCAGATGCTTTTTAATGTTCTTTAAAACTCAGCGGAGTCTCAAGTGATATCCTTTGTCTCACTCCAAATGCATTTGCATTCTGTCTTCTTTTAGCCTTATGAGAGTTTGTTCCAATTTTATTTACATTGTAAAAGAGCACACTACGTCATTACTTTTCCCTGTTGTTTTTTCATGTGTTGTTTCACTGATTTCTGCTTTTGTAATACTTTTTTTATGTTTCTTTAGTTGAGGTTACATTTGCTCACATTTTATAGTTCTGGTAAGAAAACACAAATTATTAAACTTTAAAACGTGTCTACGGTTCTCAGCAATATGCACTTAGCGGTATAAATTCTTCGTTGTTTCCTCTTTGACATGTGTGTCTCTGTATTCCTGGTGTTTACCAGTTTTCTGCTAATTATTCTGTATTCCTGGTGTTTACCAGTTTTCTGCTAATTATTCTGTATTCCTGGTGTTTACCAGTTTTCTGCTAATTATTCTGTATTCCTGGTGTTTACCAGTTTTCTGCTAATTATTCTGGTTTGAAATTCTGTGGGTTTTTTCTTATGGTCAGAAAAAACACTTTGTATGATTTCCATTTTTCTAACTTGGTTGATGCTTACATTTATATTGTTAAAATTATTTTTTGGATGAGCTCTCCTGGGTATGAGGCCTACCCTGGAATGTTATCAGTATACCATGGGTCACACATTGAAGAAAACTGCCATTTCCTGTCCCAAAATAAACCGAATGCTAGTGGCTCATACTTTGTATCTGCTCAAGTTGTTGTAGACTATTTAAGTTCTTTATAGACAAATATGGTTGATTGTATTTTTTATTAATCTATTTTTTTAGTTTTTTTGTGACATTGTTATTTTATGTCTGAACATGTGGTACACTTCAGTGTATGTTTTATGTTTGCAAAGAATATGGTGATGTAGATGATTCATTGATACATTCAATTATGTTGGTTGATTGTATTATTATAATATTTCTATTTAATTTCTGTTAGTTGTCTTACTGGTGAAAATGAACAATGTTTACCATTATTTCTCTGTTAAGTTCAATCAGTTTAAATTTATGTATTTTGGACAGTAATTTGGTCACACACTCAGGATTGCTGACTTTCCTGATATGTTGACACTTTCCTCATTACATTATATTCATGGTTGTATCAGGCAAATTTGTTTCCTTGGATATTATTGTATTGATACTACTATACATTCTCTTTTCTTTATTTGATAGTTTCATATTTTTTCTATCCTCACATTTTGTATCTGTTCAAGTTTTTGCAGACTATTTATGGCCTTTGTGGATGATTATCATTGGGTCATATTTTTTATTTTCATTCATCTATTTTTTTAGGGTTTTCTGTGCCGTTCATAGTCACTGTAAACATCCATCCATCAGTTGTTAAATCTACTGTTTTAGTTTCTGTTTGTTCTTTCCTTTATTTTCTCTGGGAATTTTTCTACCACCTTTCTAGTTGTTAGGACACTTTTACAATTTTATCGAATTTATAAACTATTTCAGTGTCTATTGCTGTGATTTTTATACTTGAGTTAAGAATGGGCATCTCACATCTCTTCATTCTATCTGTTTCCTTCGTATGTATTTAACACATCAGAGAGTGTCACAGTTTACACTCCAACTGTTAAATATCATCTAAAAAGTCTGAGAAGAAAGTAAAATTTCCACCTGATTTAGCCATGTTTTGCTTGCCATGTCCTTTTTGATCATCATTGATGCTCTAAGATTTTGTACTTCTGTGTGTTGTTGTTAGTTGTTTATTGTGTGTGCTCTCTCTCTCTCTGTGTGTGTGTGTGTGTGTGTGTGTGTGTGTGTGTCTGTACAGGTCAGAAGCTGGTGTGTCCTACTGGATTTCTAGATACTTCTTCACCTTATCAGTCTATCTCCTTGTCTTTGGAGACAGGGTCTCTGATAACAGTGCTCACAGATTAGACAGAGAGGGTTGCCAGCAAGCATGAAGAATTCTACTGTCCCCTATACTACCCCACTGTCACTAGCCTTACACACATACATGACCATATCCTGATTTTATATAGCTGTTGCAGAGCTGAACTTGGGTCTGTAAGTCTTAATTATCTCTTCATCCCTTTTTGTAGTATTTTCTTAGGCTCTTGTTTTGTTTTATTTGTTTACCAGGAGATTTGCTGTATTCCTAATTCTGAATAGAGTTACAGAGTAGCAGCTTTTTATTTCCCTCTTCCTCCCTCACAAATATTCCCACATATTTTTTCTTGCCTTTTCAAATCAGGGACTCTTTTTCATTAATTGTCATTACATGCATTTATGTATATTCATACATATTTCTGAATATAGCCTGCTCAGTCTGTATACTTTCACTTGTCTATGTGTTTTCAGAGCTGACATTTTGTTATGCACTCCTCTGAGGAATAATATTTTTCCCACATTCAGCATTTATTAGGTCCTTGCAGTTCTTCACATAGTTCTGTGGCCCCTTAATGACCCCTGTCTACTTTAGCATGTCTACTGTCCTTGTTCAGCCCATGTTTGACCAATCATATGAGTGAGACTTTACATGCATAGCTTCTGAGGTTAGTAGGAGGCACAGTCTCAAGCAAACTTCCTGACCTAGCCCTTCCAGTCTTGCTACCACATTTTTTCAATGTTCCTTGAGCCTTAAGTGCCCAAGTGCTTTATAATTGTATCCAATGGGACTGGGCTTCACAGCTCTGCACCTTGATTGGTTATAGTTTTCTGCGAAATGTCTGAATGCTTCAAAGAGAAATTTTTTTGATGAGGGGTGAGGACCATTCTTACTTCATTACAAGGACAATGAGAGGAGAAGCCCTTAGTCCTGTGAAGGTTCTTTTCCCAAAGTGTAAGGTAATGTCAGAGCAGAGAGGCAGGATGAGGTTGGGGGATTGGTAGGGGAGCACTCTCATAAAACAATAGGAGGGAAGATAGAATAAAGGGTATCTGGAGGGGAAACCAGGAAAGGGGATAACATTTGAAATGTAAGTAAAAATATCCAATAAACAAATATTAAAAAAAGCTAAGACTTATTCCTTTAAATTAATTAATTAATTAATTAATTAATTAATAAGAAAAATCTATGTTCAAACTTAGAGGGCCAGAGAAGATCCATATGCATCCTTATTCATTTACTTTGATATAAAATTACACATTGAATGTATATATATATATATATATATATATATATATATATATATCAACATAGTTATAGATATAGATATACAGATGAAATAGATATGGATAAATATAGATATATTTTCAAAGTTGTTGGCCCACTTCTTGTTAGATTAAATACAAACTACCGAGCAAACATTACTTTCTTCTGGAACCCAGTAGGCTGAGCAGTGACTACTTACTGTAAAAAGACCACAAAGGCAATGCTCCTGTGGAATTCTCCTCAGGAGCCACCATTGCAGCTAACCCTAGAGTTCCTCCTGTTTTGGAACAACTCCTCTCAAAGTCTGCTCCCCAGAGAAGCAGCATCAGGACAGAGGAGGGACTCTGAGAATACACAGTCTGGATGACTGTCCTCTAGGGCTGCTCTGTGGCCAGCCCTCTACGTAGCTCTCATGTCCAGGGAGTCTGCTGTACTGGAGTTATCTCTAACAACCACTACACTCTCCACTCATTACATTTAGAGAAATTCTATCAATTAAATGTAACATTATATGCTTTAATGATTAATGGAGGGCGTGTTTCAAGAAACTATAGCAAAGAAATGTAAAATGTTATCAGACCAAAAATATCTTTCTGGTTAAATACATAGTAACTATTTCCTACTCTCAAATCAAATTCACTTCACACCTAATTGTTGCCATTGACATTATAAGCAATGACCCCTGCCTACCATTGATGCTCTGTCCCTCATAATTCTCGTGTTTCTCTATGTTGCAGTCTCTTTGTGTTTTCTCGAGCTGATACCGGTTTTGAAGGTCTTTGGAAGTGAGGGTGCTGCCACCTTAGCATCATACAAACAAAATGCTTTTGGGGAGGCCTTCTCATGGTTTATTGTTAGCGACAGATGCATATGCAGATGACAGAGCTCATCACTTCCAGGGCCACACCAGATCCACCACAGGGGATTCTCTCCCTACAGCACACACAGGCAGTTTTCCCTGGGGTCATGTGAGATTAAAGAAAATATTGGCCAAAAGACTGTCTTGAAGAAAGTGAAAGTACATTTTAATAGAGCTTTAATAATTGGAATATAGTTCCAAAATCTAGAAGAGACAAAGGGAAGATTGGTGAAAAGGTAAAGGCTACAATCTGTAAAACATCATGTGAGCCTAGAAAAATAGAGACACTTACAAAACTGAAAAGAAGGCACTGTCTCCTACCACAACATGTTGTTCAATTTTAGTTTATTTTAGGACATTTTACATAATTTCATAATGTCAAGTAGAAAACAGCTAAAACTAGAAAATATAAGAGATATATATTTGCTTGATACCTAGTCCCATAACTAGTGTTTTAGCATTTGATGAGGGAATCTCATCTTAAAAGGAATAATTTTGCTTAACTTTTTTGAAAGTATTTAAATATATTTTATTTTTTTAAGTTTTTATTAGATTTTTTAAAAAATTTACATTTCAAATGTTATCCCCTTTCAAGTTACCCTTCCGTGACTCCTATTCTACCCCCCTCTCCTGCTTCTTTGTGGTATTCACCAACACACCCCTTCCCTTTCCCTGCCCTAAAAATCCCCTATACTGGGGTATCAAGCCTTGGCAGGACCAAGGGTTTCTCCTCGAATTGATGTACACCAGTCCATCTTCTGCTACATGTTCAGCTGGAGCCATGGGTCCATTCATATGTACTCTTTAGATGGTGGCTCAGTCCCTGGGAGCTCTGATTAGTTTACATTGTTGTTCTTATGAGATTGCGAACACCTTCAGCTCCTTCAATCCTTTCTCTAAATCCTTCATGGTGACCCCATTCTATGTTCAATGGTTGGCTGTGAGCATCCTCCTCTGTATTTGTCAGGCTCGGGCAGAGCCTCTCAGGAGACAGCAATATCAGGCTCCTGTCAGCAAGCACTACTTGGCATCTGCAATGTTGTCTGGGTTTGGTGGCTGTATATAGGCTGGATCCCCAGGTGGGACAGTCTTAGGATGGTCTTTTCTTCAGTCTCTGCTCCAAACCTTGTCTCCGTATTTCGTCCTGTGAATATTTTTGATCCCCCTTCTAAGGAAGACTGAAGCATTTGCACTATAACCATCCTTTTTCTTGAACTTCACGTGGTCTATGAATTGTATCTTGGGAAATTCGAGCATGTGGGTTAATATCCATTTAACAGCGAGTGCATGCCGTAGGTGATTTTTGTTATTGTGTTACCTCACTCTGGATGATATTTTCTAGTTTCATCCACTTGCCTTAGAATTCAAGAAGTCATTGTTTTTAATGGCTGAGTAGTACTCCATTGTGTAAATGTACCACAATTTTCTGTATCCATCCCTTTGTCAAAGAACATCTGGGTTCTTTCCAGCTTCTCATCTCTATAAATAAGGCTGCTATGAACATAGCATATGTTCTTCTTATATATTGGGGTTTCTTTTGCATATATGCCCAGGAATTGTATAGCTGGGTCTTTAGGTAGTACTATATCTAATTTTCTGAAGAACTATCAGATGGATTTCCAGAGTGGTTATACCAGCTTGCATCCCATCAACAGTGGAGGAGTGTTTTTCTTTCTCTACACCCTCAACAGCACCATCATTCACCTGAGTTTTTGTTCTTAGCATTTATTTAGGTGCTTCTCAGCTATTTACTATTCCTCAGTTGAGAATTCTTTGTTTAGCTCTGTTCTGAATATTTTAATAGTATTTCTTGAGTTATTTTGTATATATTGGATATTAGCCCCCTATCAGATGTGGGATTGGTAAAGATCTTTTCCAAATTTTGAGTTGCAAATCTGTTGGTTTTGTCCTATTGACAATGTCCTTTGCCTTACGGAAGCTTTGCAACTTTTTGAGGTCTCATTTGTTGATTCTTGATATTAGATCATAGGCCAGTGGTGCTCTGTACAGGAAACTTTCCCCTGTGCCTATGTGTTCGAGGCTCTTTCTCACTTTCTTTTTTATTAGTTTGACTATATCTGGTTTTATGTGTAGGTCCTTGATCAACGTGAACTTGAGCTTTAAACAGGGTGATAAGAATAGATCTATTAGCATTCTTCTTTCCTCTGACCACAAGTTGACCAAGCACCATTTGTTGAAAATGCCATTTTTTTCCCCACTGGATAGTTTAAGCTTCTTTGTCAAAAACCTAGTGACCATATGTGTGTGGGTTCATTTCTGGGTCTTTAATTTTATTCCATTGATCTGCCTACCTGTCTCTGTGCCAATACCATAAAGTTTTTTTTCCCACTAATGCTTTGTAATGCAGCTTGAGGTCAGAGATAATGATGCTCCCAGAAGTTCTTTTATTGTTGAAAATAGTTCTCACTATCATTGTTTTATTTTTGTTGTTTTTATTCCAAGTGAATTTGGAAATTGATTTTTCTAACTCTATGAAGAATTGAGTTGGAATTTTGATGGGGATTGCATTAAATCTGTAGATCGCATTTGGCAAAATGGCCACTTTTAGTATACTAATCCTGCCAGTCTATGAGAATGAAAATCTTTCTATCTTCTGAGAACTTCTTCAACTTCTTCTTCAGAGACTTAATGTTCTTCTCATACAGATCTTTCACTTGCTTTATTAGAATCACCACAATATATTTTATATTGTTTGTGAAGATTGTGAAGGGTGTTGTTTCCCTTTGAGTATAGGAAGGCTACTGATTTGCTTGAGTTAATTTTATATCCAACCACTTTGCTGGAGTTTTTTATTAAGTTTAGAAGTTTTCTGGTGGAATATTTGGAGTCACTTAAGTATGCTATCATATTGTCCGCTAAGAGTGATGTTTTGACTTCTTCATTTCCAACCTGTATACCTTTGACCTCCTTTTGTTGTCTAATTGCTCTGGTTAGGACTTCAAGTACTATAATGAATAGGTGTGGGGAGAGTGGGCAGCCTTGTCTAATCCCTGATTTTAGTGGGATTGCTTCAAGTTTCTCTCCACTTAGTTTCACGTTGGCTACTGGTTTGCTGTATATCGCTATTACCGTGAGTAATTATGAGCCTTGAATTCCTGATATTTCCAAGACTTTTAGCATGAAGGGGGTGTTGAATTTTGTCAAATACTTTCTCAGCATCTAATGACATGATCATGTATTTTTTTCCTTGAGTGTGTTTATATAGTGGATTATATTAATGGCTTTCTGTATATTTAACCATCCTTGCATTTGTGGGATGAAGCCTACTTGATCACGATGGATGATTGTTTTGATGTGTTCTTGGATTCAGTTTGCAAAAAAAATTAAGTATTTTCATCCATATTCAAAGGGGAATTGGTCTGAAGTTCTCTTTCTTTATTGGGTCTTTGTGTGGCTTAGGTATAGGTGTAATTGTGACTTTGAAGAATGAGTTGGGTAGTGTTTCTTCTGTTTCTATTGTATAGAATATTGGAGAGTATTGGTATTAGGTCTTCTATGGAGGTCCAATAGAATTCTGCACTGAACCCATCTGGTCCTAGGCTGTTTTGGTCAGCAGACTTTTGATGACTGCTTCAATTTCTTTAGGAATTATAGAGCTGTTTAAATGGTTTATCTGATCCTGATTTAAATTTACTACCTGGTATCTGTTTAGAAAATTGTTCATTTAATTCAGATTTGCCAGTTTTGTTGAGTATAAGCTTTTGGAATAGTATCTGTTTATTTTTTTAATTTCAAGTCTTTTTATTTTTATGTTTCCCTTTTTATTTCAGATTTTGTTAATTTGAATACTCTCTCTGTTGCTTCTGGCTAGTCTAGAGAAGGGTTTATCAATTTTGTTGATTTTTCACAAAAAAAAAAAAAAACAGCTTTTGTTCTTGTTGACTCTTTGTTTAGTTCTTTTTATTTCTACTTGGTTGACTTCAGCACTGAGTTCAGTATTTCCTGCCCTTTACTGTTTTGGGGTATATTTGATGCTTTTTATTCTAGAACTTTTAGCTGTGCTATCAAGCTGCTAGTGTATGCTCTCTCCAGTTTCTTTTTGGAGCCACTCAGAGCTATGAATTTTCCCCCAGCACTACTTTTATTGTCTTCCATAAGTTTGGGTATGTTATGCCTTAGTCCACAGTGATCTGATAGGATGCATGAGATTGTTTGAATCTTTTTGTTTCTCTTGAGGCCTGTTTTGTGACCAATTATATGGTCAATTTTGGAGAAGGTACCATCAGTTGTGAGAAGAAGATATATTCTTTTGTTTTTAGATAAAATGTTTTATAGATATTTGCTAAATCCATTTGGTTCATAACTTCTGTTAATTTCTCTGTTTCTCTGTTTAGTTTTTGTTCCCATAATCTGTCCATTGATGAGAGTAGGGTGTTGAAGTCTCCCACTTTTATTGTGTGAGGTACAGTGTGTGCTTTGAGTTTTAGTAAAAAAAAAATTTAATAAATATAGGTACCCTTTAATTTAGAGCATAGATACTCAGAATTGAGAGTTCATCTTGGTGGAATTTTCCTTTGAAATGTATGAAGTTTCCTTCCTTATCTTTTTTTTGATAAATTTTCCTTGAAAGTCTATTTTATTCGATATTAGAATAGCTAATCCAACTTGTTTCTCGGGATCATTTGCTTGGGAAAATTTCCAGTCCTTTACATTGAGGTAGCACCTGTCTTTCTGAGGTGCATTTCTTGTAGGGAGTAAAATGCTGGGTCCTCTTTACTTATCCAGTCTGTTAGTTTATGTTTTTTTACTGGGTAATTGTGTCCATTGATGTTGAGATATATTAGGGACCAATGATCATTGTTTCCTGTTATTTTTTGTGTTTGAGCTGGAATTATGTTTGTGTGGGTATATACTTTCTTGCTTTTTCTAGGGTGTAGTTTCCCTCCTTGTGTTAGAGTTTTCCATCTATTCTTCATTGTAGAGCTTGATTTGTGGAAAGATATTGTGTATATTTGGTTTTGTCAGGGAATATCTTGATTTCTCCATCTATGTTAGTTGAGTGTTTTGCTGGATGTAGTAGCATGGGCTGGAATTTTTGTTTTCTTAGGTTCTTTCTGAATGACATTTGTCCATGACTTTTAAAGTCTCTGTTGAGAAGTCTGGTGTAATTCTCATCAGTCTACCTTTATATGTTATTTGACCTTTTCCCATTACTGATTTTAATATTCTTTTTTTGTTTTATACATTTGGTGTTTTGACTATTATATGATGGGAGACATTTCTTTTTTGGACCAATCAATTTGGGGCTCTGTAGGCTTCAGGTATGTTTATGAGCATTTTTTTCTCTAGGTTTGGGAAATTTTCTTCTATGATTTTTGATGATGTTTAGCGGCCCTTTTATTTGGGAGTCTTCACTCTCTTCTACATTATTATCCTTAGGTTTGGCTTTTTCAATATGTCCTGGATTTCTGGATGTTTTGGGTTAGGAGCTTTTGCAGTTTGCATTTTTTTGACTGTTTTGTCATTTTCTATGGTATCTTCGAGACCTGAAATTCTCTCTTCTGTCTCTTGTACTCTGTTGGTGATGCTTGCAATTATGACTCCTGATCTCTTTCCTAGGTTTTCTATGTAAAGAATTGTCTCCCTTTGCTTTTTTAACTTTCTATTTCCATTTTTAGATCCTTGACGGTTTGTGAAAGTCCTTCATCTGTTTTGATGTGTTTTCCTGTTATTGCATTAATGAATTTGTGTGTTTCCTTTTTAAGCACTTTGAAGTATTTATCTGTGTTCTCCTGTATTTCTTTAAGGGAGTTATTTATGTCCTTTTTAAAGTCCTGTATCATCATTATTACATGTGATATTAAATCAGAATCTTGCTTTTTCAGTGTGGATGTGTTGAGGTATCCAGGGCTTGATGTGGTAAGGGAACAGGGCTCTGATGATGCTAAGTGGCCTTGGTTTTTGTTGCTTAGGTTCTTGCACTTGCCTCTTACCATCTTATTATCTCTGGTATTTGCAGGTCTTGTTGTTTCTGACAGTAGCTTGACCCTCCTGTAAACCTGTGTGTCAGCCCTACAGGGAGACCAGCTCTCTCCCAGAGGGTTCTGGAGACAGAGAGCTGTGGAACAGGGTCAGCTCAGTGCCCAGACAGAAACTGGAAGGACCCTGTCCCAGACTGCTCTTTAGTTCCTGTGTCCTGAGGGCTCCAGGTAAATTCCTTGTGGGCCAGGATTGTGAGCAGAAATGGTGATCTCACCTGTGCTCTTAGGTGTGTCAGGACTTCTGGCACACCAGCTCTCTCTCTTAGGTATCAGGGTACAGAGTGCTTTGGCACAGGGCCTGCTCAGGGTGCAGGCAGAAACAAGGCATAGCTTTTTAATTTCTTAGAAATCATTTACATTTAGGTTTCAGTATTACATTTTATCAGAAAGAATTTCTTTGGTTTTTGAGATTATAATTACACAGTTTCCCTTTTCCATCCCTCCCCCCAAGCCTCCCTTAGTTGTCTCTGATCCTTTTCAAATCCATTGCTCATATTCCCAAGGTTCAATGCAACTGAGCATTAGGTATGTCAATGGTTCTTAGTTGGTAGGTCATGATCCCGTTGGGGGTTGAAGATCATACTTATCAGTGGGTATAATAACAAATATATAAAATGTAGTTAGGAATTATGCTGGTCTAGTAAAATGATTCTCCTCCAAGATCTATGACTTCACTGGCCTTAGAAGTTGGCTAGCTTTCTTATGCTGGGAATGATTTCCTTTATGATGAGAGTTCATAAATTCCATTAGAGAGTTGTTGGTTACACCAATATATGTGTGCCACTACTGAATCCTTAGAATTATGATGCCATGCTGGCTTCTGATATGGTTCATAGGCAACATAAATGTATAGAGCTGTTGTCTATCTTTTTCCTCTGGTACCATGGAAGTTACTTCTCCTGGATGGAATATGGTCAATACCAGCCCAGGACGCTCCGAGTCTATGTCTAAAATATGTGGTATCTTCACCACTTGCTTTCCACCTCTGGGGAACAGCCACCTAATAGTCTGTAATGTTTTAGAAGATAATTGGAAAACTCTGACCAACCCCTCAAAAGAGAGCTTTTCATGCCTGATGTTGGGACTTTTGTTAGATTATATTTGGCCCTTAGAGAGATTGTTATCATTCCAAATGAGAAATTTTCATTTAAACTTTGTATGTGTTAGTACACAAACTGACATGTACTGTAGAATTTTAAAGGGATAGTTTGGTTCCTAGTGACTTAGCAGGTGTTTTTACTACTATTTCCCCTCCTTCCCCTTCTGTCTGTGTCTCCCTTCCCATCCATAGAGTCCCTTGTTTCTTCCTACTTCCTTCTCCTTTTTGAAGCTGTCTTGTAATTAAGTCAAAAGAACAGCTTGTGACCAACTTACCTGCCTTTCATAGAACATGATACATTTTTAGATGATAAAAATACTACTGCATTGCTCTCTCATCATTTATTACTACCAGTGGCATTTTGGATTCATCCATTATGGTGTTTGTGTGTGTGTGTGTGTGTGTGTGTGTGTGTGTGTGTGTGTGTGTGTGTGT